>NC_085872.1:27265633-27283133 GCF_034702125.1 Engraulis encrasicolus
AATAAGCAATAAACAGTAAGTATAGCACATTATCATACATAGCCTAACAATAATCAATAATAAACAACAATTCAATAATCCCACTACACACCAAATCATACATAATTTAGTTCTTACTTTTATCAACAATCTCCTTGTAGGTTCGGAGGTGGCGCGCGTGTTTTCGTGTGATCGTGTTTTGCGTAAAGTTTTGTGAAATGCTGGCGCTTCAGTTTTATAGCGGCAGTTACAGTTAGGGGAGCGTCGCCACGCCAGACACGCAAAGTGACGGTGCGCGCGTCTGAGAGCGCGTCCCCGTCCATTTTTGTAAGCGCGTGCCCTTTCCTCCCAACCATCCCCTTCTCTTCCCCCTCAGGCCAAAACTTTTTGTTGTTTTCTATGTAATCGTGCAGGCTACTGCCGACTCAGCGAGTTGGTTAACATAGACCCGTTGGCACCAACGGCCTGAATGTGCAGCAGTGGAGAGAGGCCGTGCGCGGCCGCGGTAGGTGTCAATGGGCAACGCACAATAGACGAACGCTGTTGCATTCGTATATGTCAGCATTGTGTATCTTATAGCGCACAATGGACGGCCTGTAAGTAAAGAATGAGGGGATTTGTTCCCTACCGTCGCAGTGTATGCTTTTGCACAGGGGACTCTGGCAAAACCTCGAAAAGCTCAACCTCTCTCCATACATTATATTCCCCACTTGTTTGTGATATGACTTGGAAAATGATATTTACTTGTTCATTCTTTTATGCTGAAAGTATTTAGGCCTATTCATTCATTAAAAGAGCTATTTTTCTTTTTAAAAAAATCAAGAACTCAAGAAGCTTTGGATAGGCCATAGTGACATTACACTTGTTGCCCAATTACTGCAGTGTGCGTGGTAACTTGGCATCACCCCCCCAACCCTAACCCAGCCAGGCCCTCATGAGGGTCAGGGGGTCGCCACGGTGTGACGCTATTACCTTATGGATGGATCATTTTGACAGCCCCCCCATCACAGCTATCCCTGCCCAGCCGCCACCCAACGCTCACCCCTACCCTTTTCCAACCACCACCACCTCCCACCTCCACCCCGCCAACACACAACCATGCACACACACACACACACACACACACACACACACACACACACACACACACACACACACACACACACACACACACACACACACACACACACACACACACACACACACAGAGACTGGTCTGACAGGGACACCACAAAAGCCCTAGTGATATGGCCTTTGGTTTGCTTTTTTACCCAGAACAAATTGTTAACATTGTTAGTACAGTAAATATCTCAAACTGACAGTTGTGCAGGAAATTACTCACATCAGTCGCATACACAGTAAATTCTGCAGTGCTCATTTAACACTTAGAGAGTTGATTTGACATCATTTGGACTTAAATGAACTCTCTACGTGTTGAATTAACACCGCAACATTTACTGTGTATTAGGAATCGATTATGAAATCATAACAGTACTTTTGTCTCTCCTTTTTTATTAGGTCACGCTATTCCTGCCTCAGACTTATTTAACTGATGAAGATCTAAGACAGAAAAATTAGGGCCAAATAAATTGTCAGTGTGGAGATTTACAAAACCCCAACTGCATTGAAATAGGGACACTAGGTAAATTGTGAATAATAACAAAATACTGTCATCTGATTCTTACATTATATGGAGAATGGTGCAAAGACAACATATCAGCTGTCAAAAAACTGACAAAAATGATTGTTTTGTGGGACATTCATACAGTAGGCCTATGATGAAAAAATAACATGTCTCAAAAGACTTGCCGGGGCAATAAAAGGAAGCAAATGTTGAAGAAGACTAAAAACAAAAGAAAGGACAACACAATTACATTAACGTATGAGATCATTTTCATATAGGGCCTAAAAACAGTGTTAGTTCCTGTCTTGAACACGATTTCAACAGCTCAAATGGTAGGTGTATTCTTCATCATGTTTCGTAGTGCTTTCCTTTCTATAGTGCGTACAGTGGGCCAAGTCTTCTTGACAACAAGCCATCCACTTTATCACCTGGTTGTCCTTATAATGGAGCTAAACTCTTAGACCGTGCCGGAGAGGGGGATGCAGTGGTGTATTTGCATAACCACTTTTGGTCTCCCTTAATGAGGCTTTCTCTACTTTTACTGCAGAGAAATGAGAGGAGTGCAGCAGCAGTAACATTATTAAGAAATAGAGAATGAAGAAAAAAGGCACCACCATTTTAAAACTTCCGGCGATCTTGTTTTAGACCAAAGTAGAAAATGCAAATTGGCCTTATGTGGCAATAATTGAAGGCCTCCTTTCAAAATATAGGCCTAATGTCTGAGTGTCTTCTCATGCTATTTAAAACCACATATATCATTCAGCACCATCTTTAACTGTACGGATGAGTGAGAAGAGCTAAACCAATGCCCTACTGCACCCATGCCATCATAAATGCTGACTTTTGGACTGAGGAATACAGCAAGTTGGATGGTCCATTTTCACCACAGCACAGGATTTGCAAGACCCTATGTTCAAAAATAATGTCTTAATGCCTTCTGTAACCAAAGGACAGTTTCCCATGTCCTCTGGGTCTCCTTCAAGCGAGCTCGGGTGCATAGAAGAATGTTAAACCTCTGCATCTCTTTGAGGCATGTTGCAGTTATCAGATTTTAAATGAGCACATGTCCACCAAAACAATATTGTTCTCCGTTTTAACAGTTAATATGTTGTCTTCACTATTCTCCATCTAAAGACTGAATTAAATGTTTTGAAAATGATAGTGTATTGATTTTATTCCCAGTTTACCAAGTGTCCCAACTTCATCGGAGTTGGGGTTTGTAGTTTATTTAGGTAAGGTTATCCTGTTAGCTTGTTTTCTGGGGTGGGAGTGAATGTGGTGTTGCAGGAACATTTATTGATTATGCAGTATGTTGTGTTGTATACATTTAAAGAGGCACTAGGTAGGATGACGTCATTTGCGTGCTGCCCGTGACATGCCTGTCTCAAAATCGACACCGTAATGAAAAAATGCTGTTCAAATAAACTCGCTGTGAGTTTTTCATCCCGGAATGCCAACAGTTGATACAAATCTGAATGCGGTATGTAAAGCGATATTTTCAAATGATAAGTGTTTCCCACGAGACTCCCTCGGACCACGCTGCCAAAAGTTGCATGTGGGGTTTTTCTGACAGCAGACCGTGGAAGTGATCACGAGAGCCGTCGTTCACTTACTAAAGACTCGCATAAGCGTTGGCTGTCTCGGGACCGTGATTAATTAAACTTTTAATCCTACCTGGAGCCTGTTTAAAATAAGTAAATAAAAAATAATAAAAATATAAATATAATAAATAAGTAATGATTTAAAAAAATCCACAGCCATGGTCAGGGTTTAATTTTTTGAGCTGGGTTCCTCGACCACCTGACAGTAACAGTATTGGGCCTAGCCATCATTTGCAGTGACCTTGACATTACCTGGAAGCCCACCTTTACACAAACCTGTATCACCTAAATCGCAATAAGTCCCTGCAACAGATATAGACTTGCATGTTTTACGATATAGTGTATGCTGATGTACACTACTGATCACCATCAAGAAAGTACACGTAGCATGGCATCGCTCCTCACATGTCAATATAAGAAACGGCTTTCGGAATCCTTTTGGAATAAAGTGTTATGAGGAACATGCTTTCCAACTGATGTCAAAAAGATCAAACAAATCCACAAATACACAGCACCTCAAATGTGTGCTTTTATGTCAGCAGCAGTTCTAGCCATTTGGGGCCCTTGGTGAAACATAGACACCTTTGGCATTACTTTCGCTGGTATTTACTGTTGAGGGGCCCTTTTGAGGGACAATTTTGGCATTTTCCCAGTCTGCCAGTTTTGCAAGAGCACTCCGTGAGGATTGCCATGTTAATTTCATATGATCAGAAAAGGGCACAGGCCTCCTTAATAAGGTTAGACACATCGGGCTGATATTTGAGGGTTTTTTTTTAATGTATCGGCATCGGCCGATTCTCATGTGGTTTGGCCGATCCCTACCCGGTGTCATTTGACAGGCATGCAAGGGCAGCTCTGTGTTGCTCGAAGACCCGCAATGCGCGCCGGCGCGTAATGCTTTTGAAATGCCGTTTTGAAACCACCCTATTTTAATTTGGAAACTTGAATGCCATGATATCATGTGCATGTAATAGCCCACATGTGCCTGGAATTTATTAAGTGGGTTGGAAAAAAACGGGAATGCTGGGAATGTGTG
The DNA here is from genome assembly GCF_034702125.1 of Engraulis encrasicolus. Lineage (NCBI taxonomy): Eukaryota > Metazoa > Chordata > Actinopteri > Clupeiformes > Engraulidae > Engraulis > Engraulis encrasicolus. The sequence continues at coordinate 27,269,874 of NC_085872.1, forward strand.
TCCCATTTAAACGGCTCACTACTATAAACTATTTAGCAAGCTGTAACGTTAGAGTAGTTGTATGCTGGAATATTTGTCATTTTTAAAACTTATTTTGGCCATATCGGCCCCAAATATCCGCTTCAGGAAATCGGCAGTGCATATCAGCCATCGACCAAGGGTGATGGAACGAAATTGATATCGGCGTCGGCCATTAAAAAACCTGCATCGGTCGACCCTCACTCCTTAACCTGGGGGCCTCAGTCCATTACAGCATCACCTCATAGCACAGGTGGCAGTACAGTAGGCCTACCATTAGTGCTGTACCGCATACCAGTTACACTACCCTGAGAGCAAAGGAATCGGTATCGATTATCATCAAATCAATGCCCAATTCAACGCCCTTTGCTGTCACGGTAGCATTTTAGTGGTAGTGATGTTAGCGCTCTAGTGGTAGTTTTATCAGTTGGCTTTGACAGTAGCACTAGTGCCAGTGGTGTAGTCTTCGTACAACGCAGGTATACGGAGTATACCCACTTTCAAATTTCAGGGATATACCCACTTAAAATGGATTGATCCATTATTTAGAATAGCACAAACATAAACAGTATACCCACTACAAAAAATGCTCAAATATACAGTATACCCACCACAAAAAAGTAGACTACACCACTGACTAGTGCTGTGCAGTGGCAGCAATAGCCTACTGATGCTGTTTGGTGGCCGCAACACTACTGTTTTTAAGTGGCAGTAAAACAGGTTTTGTAGTAGAAGTAATACTAGTGTTCTTTTTGCTTAAAATTATACTTGTATGACAATTTAATACAAAGGGACGTATACTTATGAGATACAGTATCCTCCGCACTCCTGCGTTTCACAATCTGGGAATCACAATCACGGGAAAGGACTTGGTAAATGCAGGGAAAGAAAGGAATCACCGGAGCATCTTCAGATGTGGAAATTAACTTGTTTTATTGGGCAAGCGGCAAGACTAACGGTGCTTGCCCAATAAAACAAGTTAATTTCCACATCTGAAATTAGCTCCGGTGATTCCTTTCTTTCCCTGGACTTATACTTATTACAGGATACTGGTTACAGTCCCTGAAGCCATATGGAGTCAGTCAGGTGCCTAGCACAAGGGCACTTCCGCCATTACCTACTGATTCAGCTGGGACTCGAATTTGCAATCATCTTGTCCCAAAAGTGACTCCCTAACCATTAGGCTACAGCTACCCACAAGCTGTTCTCTAGTGGCAGTAGCAGCAGTGTTCTGTGGTTGTAGTAATATTGACAAAAAGACCAACAAAGGTCGGCGTCTGCGCCTTGAACTTAATGCTCGTGTATTGCTTGGTGCGAGCACTCCCAAAAAAGTAGTAATCACTCAAAATAATGGAAAAAGGAGGCGCACACAAGACTTGTGTGAAAAAGTGTATTGAAGCCGAAAATATACAACAGAAGTCTAAGGATTAACTGGAGAGACAGACGTTTCGGAGCTAGTCCATTTTCAATGTCTCCAGTAGCTTGTAGTTGTAGTAATATTGCCTGATAGTGGCAACACCAACAGTAACTACAGCAATGTTTCTCAAGCTTTTCGAAGGGCAGTCATGGGTAAGCGGTTAGGGCGTCAGACTTGTATCCCAAAGGTTGCCCGTTCGACTCCCGACCCGCCAGGTTGGTGGGGGGGAGTAATTAAGCAGTGCTCTCCCCCATCCTCCTCCATGGCTGAGGTCCCGCTGCACTGCTCCCTAGGGGCACCATTGGGGGCTGCCCCCTTGCACAGGTGAGGCATAAATGCAATTTCATTGTGTGCAGTGTGCAGTGAACACATGTGTGCTGTGGAGTGCTGTGTCACAATGACAATGGGAGTTGGAGTTTCCCAGTTGGGCTTTCACTTCACTTCACAAACACCCGCTTGGCCTCGTCATAAGAATGCCAATGTCCAATGCCCTCTTGAGCATTAAACAGAAACTCTACACTACAGCAATGCATGGCAGGGGCTCACCAGTGGCTTCAGGCAACTCATACTCACTATCTAATTCTACATGCAACCAACACACTTAATCACACCTGTACAATCACAACAACATACGTAACTATAACTGACAAACACAAAACAAATGCTTGGTAGTGGCAGCGCAGTGCTATCAGCAAGACCTTAAAAATACCTAAATGAATGCATTATGATGAATTAGATATAATATATGATACATTAAATATGATAAATATGATGCATTAAAAGGCCTACGATAGTTAGGCACAGCTGCATTGTTTTGACAGCCCATCTGTGCCAGCTGCTAGCCAAGATTCCAGCACCAAAAAAGATCACAGCGTGACACATTTTCATAGTTCTTATTTTACAAACTCTTAATGAAGTATGACTGTTTCATAGTCGCTCGATATCATTGTGTGGTTTGGCCCACGGCCATTTGTTTTCCCCCAGCGTAATGTGTGTATGTATGAACTCACTCATGCACTGCGGTCATTATGAAAAATAGTAACCCCTCAACCTAAACTCCATCTCCTGTGATGCGCACTCTACTCACTACAAACCCTGCTATTGCCCTTGAGCAAGGTTTTAATCAGCTCTTGCAATACTACACTACATGTGCACAAGATTCCCTGTTGCTACTGGGAGTTCAGCCTGCTTTGTTTATCCAATGTGGTGGTCTACCATGCATGTGATTAGGCCTATCATGAAATGTGTTTATACTTACTGTATGTTGTGTCTTTATTACTTATCTGGTGATCTATACGCACACAACTTCCGACAGATAAAATGTGCACACAATGACCTTGTACAAAGGATGGATGAATCATGAGACAGATATGCGGTAACTGTGTCAAGAGCTGGATGTAACAGGATGACAGATGAGATATAGTACGCTGAGTGCTGCGCATAACAGAAACAAAACCTGTAGGTCAAGGATGTAGCCTATAATAAGGGATTCAGGATTTATTTACACTGTTGAGACAGCACATTCATTGCACAGTAGCTGATTTTCCAGATTTAGGATGTCACAGGTTTCATCAAAATATCCACACACACACACACAAGCACGCACGTGCTAGGGGTGTAAATCACAGCCTCCATGACGATACGATATCGATTTCTTGAACCAGGGATTTGATTATTTTCGATACTTAAGAATTCCCCATGATACGATATGATTCAATTCAATTAAATTTTTTCCAATTACTTTTCTACTTGTATTATGTTATGGAGCAAGGGCATTGGACAGGGGCCAGCGATTCGATTATTTTCGATACTTAAAAATGCCCCACGATACGATACAATTCGATTAAGTCGTCGACCGTAGGATTGATGCATCGATTTATTTCCATTATTATTTACACCCCCAGCACGCGCGCGCACACACACACACACACACACACACACACACACACACACACACACACACACACACACACACACACACACACACACACACACACACACACACACACACACACACACACACACACACACACACACACACACACACACACACACACACAGGCTACATGTGTTAAAAATCCAAAATACAACAGCAAGTGCACACAACATTCAAAAAAGTATTTCTGGTCTCTTTTTTCATTTCATTTTTTTACATTTTCAAAATAATAAACAAACCTCAGTTTGGTGCCTTTTTTCGATGCAGGCCACGGGGCGGCCATCTCTGACGCAATCCCCATTCTCTTTTTGCCAGGCTGTAGTCAGCAACCCCACGCCGTCATGGTATCACTAATACCAACTGTGTTGACATGCTCAGTGTGCCAGAGGTCTCCCATGGGGTTGCGTTAATCAGTCCGCCCCTGCTCTCATGGCCTCCTCTTTGACTTCCTCTCTGACGGACGTAAACACACACAACAGGCCAGAAAATATGAGCACTCACTCACTGTATGTGCGAATATATTTACCTCCGCCAAGGAGGTAATGTTTTCGGCCGTGCTTGTTTCTTTGTCTGTTTGTTTGTTTGTTAGTCTGTTTGTTTGGCAAAACTTATGAACCGAAGTTTTTGTTCAAAACTTATGAACGGATTTGGATAAAACTTGGTGGAGTTGTTGGAAATGACCCTAGGAACAAGTGATTAAATTCCAATTAAAATGGTGGTGATTCGGATCATGAACAGGAACCAGGACTTTTTAAAAGATTCTTCACCATTGCTAGCGTACAAATCTAAACGCCCCTAGTGACCGCAAATTGAACAGCGGGACCTGGCAAATGTCATCATTCCAGTTCCTAACTTCACAAAAATAAGGCAGAGAGACTTAAAACAAAAATCGGGTGAAGCATAGTCAAATGTCCTAACAAACAGCTTCCTTGGCTGTTTGGGGTACATTATAGGCTTTTTTTTAACCAATACCTAAAAATACTATAAATATTTGCAGCTGGCTGGCTTATGCAATATGTGGCAAAGTATGAGGTAAATGTACCACCTTAGGCTCTTGTGAAGAGCTGTCATTGTCACATATTAGTGGTGTCAACAATGATCGACTCGGCGATGCAATCCAATGCAGGGCATGGACGATCCAGAATCGATCCGGCAATTTCCAGAATCGATCCGGCAATTTTTTAAAGTTTCAATTACTTCCGTGTATATTTCGGGAGCAAATGAATGTTAAATTAAATAAAAGCACTTCAAAACATTTCAAGACTGACACAGACTGATACAGAAAACAGCCAATAAATTGTTGCTCAGTATCTGACTACTTGTATTGCCTCATCATGACTGATTAAAAATCTGCTTTGCTTTCAGTAGAAATGTAATGCATTGCAATGCATTGTAGAATTGAATCGGATCGCATAGAATCGAATCGAATCGAATTGCTACCTCCTGAATCGCGAATCGGATCATGAGGGCAGTGCCGATCCACACCACTATCACATATGCTGTTACATTTGCAGGGGAGGACCTATAAATAATCAATAGTTTACACCCAGTAGTTTACACACGGTGCTACAGAAGGTACTCCACTGCTTCCCAAGTCTTCTCAGATGGGGGTTGAGTCAGAGGTTCACAATGTGTTTTGTGATTGTTGACAGTTTTATTTGGTGTTGTGCACCTTTGATTCTGTCACTGGAGATTTTTCAGTAAAACAGACTCACTGTTTTGACAAGGCAGACAGGCTAGTTCTTCGGGCTATTTTGACAAGCTCTAAAATAGTAATGTGTGTTCATGTGTGCACCTGTCTGTGTTTGTAAGTGTGTCTTGCGCATACCCTTTCATTGTTTCCTATTCATTATCTCCTCTCTGGAAATAATATAAGCCTTATATACATGACAATGTGTAGTGTAAATATATATTACTCTCAAGAGCAGCACACAGCAGTAACTGTTACCAGCCGTGCAAAACTTGTACGTGTAGCTGGCAGCTTTACTTCTATAGTAAACTGAACATTTCGTTCCAACACATACTAGTTCTTACAATTTCTGTGTGCCCTTCTCTCCCTCCTCTCCCTCAACCCAACTGCTCTCCCTCACCTCTTCTTTTTTTCTTCTCGGCTTCCTCTCTTCTCCCTCGCCTCTTCTTTTTTTCTTCCCTCCTCTCCTCTCCCTCACCTTTTCTGCTCTCCCTCACCTGCTCTGCTCTGCTCTGCTCTGCTCTCCTCTCCTCTCCTCCCCTCCCCTCTGCTCTCCTCTCCTCCGATCTCCTCTCCCTCACCTCTTCTTTTCTTCTCTCACTCCTCCCCTCTCCCTCCCCTCTCCCTCTCCTCCTTTCTCTCCTCTCCTGTCCTTCTCTGCCTTTCCTGTTCCTCCTGTCATTGCTCTACCCATCATAGGCTATCCTCTAGACCAGGCTCTGCTCAAGGTCTACGCCTCTTCACTCGGAACTCTTGCAGACCCGGCTTGTCAGTTGTTGTGTGAAATGTGTCAGGCAGAAATGTAAAAAAAACCCTGATATTTTTTCGCTGCTTGCTCCCTTGTGCTGAATTATTGAACATTTCAGTGTATCAAACGTAATCCTGAAACACTAAATCATTTAAGACTGTCTATGTGTTGAGAGATACATATTAATATTGAAAAGATTTCACTTCATATAAACTATAGGTTTCCCAAGACACTCAGGATTGGAAATGACCATTTGCAGATACATTATCTCAACATTTCTCTACTAATATATTCATTAATACATTCATTAAATTGACCAGTAAAGTTTTCGACCTGATTTTCAAATGGTTGGGGGTCAAACACAGTCACCATTAGTTGAGATCAATGCCTCATTACCCTCTTCTCATGAGTGAGGTCTCTTTCTGACAGCAAACAGGCCTGAAGACACAGCTGCTGCTGAACCTCTGGTGATCAGGAGCATGATGAACGCTGAGCAAAAAAAAGAAACATCAAAGTGCCTTCCCATTAGGCTTGTATAGACTTGTATGTAAAGTACGCACTCTTACAGCTAAAGCCGTTAAAGCATGAATAAATATGAACATTTACAGACAAATGTAAAAGTTCCAATTCATTGCATCGCCAGCACTTTTGAATACAAAATGCCACCAGCCAATACTATAGTCAATACTTCGATACAATTTCCGTCTCAAGTTTTGAAGTGGTTCACAGATGTGCTGTGTGTATCAGATGATATTATATATCACACATTAGCTAGTAGCCATCGGAGCATTGATGACACATAAATACCAACAAAAGCAGGTCGCTTTCAGGAGCAGATATGGTGCAGTAACCCAGCAACCACCAACCACGTAGGTTTGTCCATTTAGCTGAAATGCTTTCAGAGTGTGTCTTCGTGGCAATGTGAACACTCCCGGGGAAAAAAAGTAACTCATAATGTATTGTATCCATTCTTTTTATACTTCTATAAAAGCAGCATAGTTCTCATATTTATATATGTCAGATTCATTCATAGGTCACATTTGTGGTAGATTCATTCAAACTGCTCAATTTTTCCTCTTCTTCTACAGCGCTATATCAGGCTACTGTTCTTCTTCAACTCCAGTGAAGCTTGGTCATAATATTGAGGCAACTTGTCAGACTTGCTGTTAGGGTTCTCTTAGCATAGACGTAGCCAAGGGCCCACCTGTTTTATTATTTCTGCCTACGCCCCTGTCTCTTAGTAGCAGTGGACTTTTAGGCACACACGTCTTTGTATGCTTTGACTCTCACGGCCTAACTCTCCTTCACTTTCAAGACAAATCAGAATATTTTCTTGAGTTATTATGACGCCCACACTCTAGTGTTACTTGAGTGGGTTTTGGTTGTTCAGTGGAGTGAACGTGTTTTTGGATGAAGTGTTGATGCTGATGGCTTTGGGCTATGGAAGAGGAACAATGCAAGGCCTGCTCACACCAATAACTGTAGCACTAATAACTGTAACCAAGACCATAGCAATATGATGTGAGTGGCTACCATAAGTAATGACATGATAATATCAGTGGTTTAAATCTACCAAGATAGTTTTTTTTCCAGCTCTTTCATTGTTTCTTCCATCTAATGTTGTAATTATTTCTAAAAATACATCTTATTAGAGTTTCACCATTACATGTAATGCCTTGTAACCTGTATACGGTACCTTGAGGTTTTAGGCCCGACAAAGACACGGGAATAGACAACCGACGCAAACTAGGATACTATGAGACTTGAACGGCGCTACACACTTCTGCATCTTTTCTTCCATTATCACTTTATTACGTCTCCTCTCCTCCATGCTATGCTCTGTCCACTTTTCCCACTCTCTCTTCCTCCCACTCACCCTCTCTCTCTCAAACTCTCTCTCTCAAACTATATCTCTCTCTCTCTCTCACACTCTCTCTCTCTCTCTCTCTCTCTCTCTTATTTTTTCTTTTTAAAGTCAGCTCCTAGTGGGCTATGTGTATGTGTATTAACCACATGAATTCTGTAATAAAATCTTTTTCAAAGTCAAAAAGTCTCTCTCACTCTCTCTCTCTCTCTCTCTCTCTCCCTCTCTCTCTCTCTCTCTCTCTCTCTCTCGACCTCCCTCTCTCTCTCTCTCCCTCGCTCTTTGATGATGGGGTCAGTTCTATTCTTTGGCTAGTGTGGCTACTCAGCGGGTTTGTTTCTCTGGCTCTAATCCCTCCACGCAGAGCGCCAGCGTATAAAAACCTGGTGGCCCCCGAAGCCTTCACTCACAGTCACCCAGAGCGATAACAGCACCTACTCCGGAGGTAAGGCCATGCAATGCAGTGCAATGCATCGCAAGCGACACCCACTCAGCTATACGGAGCAAAAACACGCCACACACAACACACAAGTGGACAGTGGACAAAAAAAAACATCAACATATTCCACTGGGATTACAAAATACAGAGATTTATTTGTTTCAAACAGCTCAGAATAGCCCAGTTAGAGAATCAGGCATTTCTACATTTGAGAGAGTTGAGCATGTTTAGGAATGGCTAATTTGAGTTATTAGTCATTAGTCAGTCGGTTTATTTTGTTGAATTTAGTTTTTAATCATGCTCTACGTTGACTAATAGTTTTTTGAACAGTGTTTTATCAGTTATTTATCTAATCAATTATATCAGTTAAATGTTTAAATGCCCATTCATTTTACAATTCAGCAGCTACGTTAGTATTCTTCAGCTAATGTATTGTGAGCACACCGATTTAGGATGAATGAAGGTGTTTTTTCCTGTCACATGGCATGATTTTTTAATAACGTGTTTGTTTCTCCCTTGACGGGGCTTCAGTCACCATGTCCTCCAGCGGCGAGAAGACCAAGGCTGCCTCTCAGACCGACGGCAAGGCCGCCCAGGGCAGAGAGAAGAGATCCGAGCAGGGAAATATGTCCTACAAGGTAAAATCACAAGCTTCTAATCTCCTCTGTTAAACACAAGCAGGGGCTCTGGTCCAGAAAGACAGATGCTGAGGCACTCAAGGTTGCAATTGATTTTACTTTTTTATTTGGCTGGGCCAAATAAAAAAGTAAGATAAATTGCAACCTTGAGTGCCTCAGCATCTGTCTTTCTGGACCAAGTTTGAGAGCCCCTAAACTGATGAGCACCAGGAAAAAATGTGAAGACCCAGAAGCACTCCAATTACCTGCTTGTGTTTGACAAGCAGATACTCTGTTTCCCTCACAGTATCTCTCCTTTTCCTCACACCTTCTATTGGTGACAGTGTATATGTGTGTCTGTGCTGTGCTTGCTCAAACACAACACATAACGTATGTTCTAGAAAGAAAAACAGGTCCATATTTAAACACGTGTAGGCCCTGGATGTTTAGATGAATGGCAGTTGAATGGCAGATGGATGGCAGTTGCCATAGCTATATGTGGAGGCGTTTCAAGTCAAAGTTTTAGACATGAAGTGTTGCTTACTTATGCAACTGCCTGTAATCATCACAGTTTTCATAAGTGTGTCTTAGTAGTAGAGCTTGTCTTGGTGGTGAATGTGAGGCAATACTGTACAAATCAAACTCTTCTTTATCGCTTTTCTTGTTTGCAGATGTGCGTGTGGGACCAGGAGAACTTCCAGGGTCGCTGCATGGAGATCAACAACGAGTGCGTGAACGTTTGTGCCATGGGCATGGACAATGTGCGCTCCCTCAAGGTGTTCTGCGGACCGTGAGTGTCTCTTTCTCTCTCACACAAAGCACAGACAGACAGACCACAGAAGCACACACATACATACGATTGAAATTGGAGTCCCGAGGAGGCAAGATGTATCAAAGCAACTTCAGTAACATTACATTGTGTCATCTCACAGTTACACTACCAAGTGCCTGAAACAGGGTCTGCCTTGTCTCTCTTGAAGTGCCAATGCGTAAACAAAACAATGCTTCCCTTTCAATCTTTTCCCAATCTGTTTCACAGCTTCGTCGGCTACGAGCAGATGAACTTCTGCGGTGAGATGTACATCCTGGAGAAGGGAGAGTACCCCCGCTGGGACACCTGGAGCAACAGCATGAAGAACGACTACATGATGTCCTTCAGACCCATCAGAATGGTACGCCCACCTCTCTTCCTCCTCCTTCTTCTCTTCCTCCTCCCGTTCCCTCCTCCACTTCATACAACTCCTTCCACTGAGTCTCTTCAATGCCACGGAACTCTCCCACTCTCACACTCACTTCCTGCTTCTTCATGGCTCTTTAAGGCTCTCTTCCCTGCTCTCCTTTCCTGTTTTCTAACAGTCTCTAGTCTTCTCCACACCTCTTGTCTAATCTCTGAGCCCTGTCCTTATCTTCATGTTTATTCCTCCTTCTCTCCTTCCAGTCATTGATCTTTCAATTCACTGAGCTCACATTATCTGTTTACCTACTACGACGAACATATTTTGATCTTTTCAAAGCATCCTGCCTCTCTACATCTTTATGGATAGTCAGTCACATATGGATAGTCACATATCTCTCTGTCTGTCTTCTCTGTACATACTGAGCGACGTCTCTCCCTCTCCCTCATCCTTGTCTTTCTCATCTCTGCACCAGGACGCTGAGAAGCACAAGATCTGCCTGTACGAGGTTGGAGAGTTCAAGGGTCGCAAGATGGAGATCATCGACGATGACGTGCCCAGCATGTTCGCCTATGGCTTCACTGATAGAGTTGGCAGCATCATGGTCAGCTGTGGAACGTAAGTACTTTTGATCTCCATCACACTTGTCATTCAACATGCGTTACACTATACTTGGCCTATCTAATATACGCAAGACATTTTTAGATGTTGGGATATCATTGATATTAATTATGTATGGGGCTGCAAAGTAGAAGTGCTTACGAGTGAGATCATTATTACGATCTCTCTTCATCTTTTGCCTTTTTGGTATTCATGTCTGATGCCTCATCTTCATTTCCCTCTTACTACTTTGAAAGCTTTTTCCTCTCTCTCCCTCTCTCTCCCTCTCTCTGCCTTCTGCATCATAGCTCTCATATTACATCCTATTTTTATCTCAACCCGGACTTTTAAAACCTTTCATATCCTTTCATCTCACCGCACCGTCTTCCATCTCCTCATCCCCATCCCCACACCCCCATGCCCCATGCTCACTTACCCTGTTTCTGATTCTGATTCTCTCCCCTCTCTTTCTTTCTTTTCATCAGCTGGGTGGGCTACCAGTACCCCGGTTACCGTGGCTGCCAGTACCTGCTGGAGAAGGGCGAGTTCAGGCACTTCAACGAGTACGGCGCCCGCTGCCCCCAGTTCCAGTCTGTGCGTCGCATCCGCGACATGCAGTGGCACCCTGAGGGCTGCTACACCATGGCCACCAAGTGAGGGCCCCGGAGGACGAGGAAGAGGGGGAGCGCGGGAGAGGGAAAAGGAGACAGGGATGCGGGAAGAGGAGCAGGAGCAGCAGGAGGAGCAGGAGCAGGAGAAAGAGAGAGAGGGGCAGGAGGGTCGGGTGAGGCGGCCGCCGTGAGAAAGCGCGCCGCCGCCACCGGTGGGGAGTGCGGAGGAAGTGGGGGAGGCAGCGATCACCACAGGGCCAAGAAGGAACGCAAGAAAGGCCCGTAAGCCCACGTAGGCCCACGGATGACATCACACATCGGCTACTCTGGTAGACGAGGGGGAGGGGGGTGGGGGTGAGGGACACGGTAGAATCAGGTGGGAGGGAGGGAACCGACATTCAACTGGGTTTAGTAGTTTAGGGGTTAGGGATAGAATAAGGTATTGACATAAATTATGGACACCTCTGTAAGGGAAAGACAAGGGGCCATTGCTGAGGAGCTGATGTGTGATGACTTGATGAACTGGCAATCTGTGGGATAACTGCCCTGCTTCACTTCCCCCCTCTCCCCTTTCCCTCTGCTAATTTCAACGACACTTTCTCCTCTCCACCTTTTCTCTCTACCTTTTCCTCCTCCTCTTTCTTATCCTCCTTTCAACATTCTCACCATCATTAGTGGAGTGAAGCAATCAGTGTAGAGAGGCCGCTGCCAAATAGGACTTATCGGCGGCAATCACAAGCAGACTAAACGGCTGTTTTTGGGGTGGGAGGTGGGACGGGGTTTTCTGTACCATCTGTAAAACCTGTGACTTCCTCTCATTTTGGAATTACCAAATAAAGAAACATTGCATATTGCACACAGTTGTCTTGCTGTTTTCATCTCAGCAAACTTGCTGGGTTATAATTACACTGCATACAATCAAATGTCAAATCACTTGTACTTACCCCTTTTATGTGCAGAGGCGTCAAAAGTAAAAGTAAAAGTCAAAAAAGAAACACAGTTTCCTTCCAACACAAGTAACTTATCTCAGTAACCAGTACACCTGTGTACTTGTCTTGTGATCAGCTAACTCTGCACTGGTTGGATCAAGTTTGTGGTGGGTCCTAGTTAGTTTTTCAGTGTTTTTCAGTGACATCACAGTCTATCTATCTCATTAGGTACAATGGTGTAAATGGTGTAACAGCTATGTAATGCCATGTGCTAGTGTTGTAATTACACCACAAAAGTACTTCTACTTTTACTTTTGACACCTGTGTTTATGTGAAATGTAGGTGTTTTTATCATTTAGATGCAGGAAGCAAACAAGGATTACTCACTACTTGTGACTTCTTAATTAGCCGACTCTCTATATAGAGCCACCTCCTTTCAAAGCGAACAAGGACAAAGCTACATCATTAGCAGCTAAAATGTTTAAGTAACTCCGCTTAGTGTTTCTCATGAGGGCTGCTCTCCATATTTTTAAATCGGCTGCTCGTACGTGACAACAGTGACACATGCAGCAGGGCGCAACGCCACTGTGACGACGCAGAATATTTCTTTCGGTAGTCCCAGTAAAAATAACCCTTTATCTACTAATCAGGCTTGTCATGTCCTTTGTATGATGGGAGCGGATGGCTATGGTGGGGGGAAGGAGAAGGGGGTGGGGGGGGGGGGGGTTGTGTTGTAGCCGTGACAAGCGCCCAATTTGTCTACTTTGTGCCTCAGCTACCAGGGCCAATATTATATTATATCTTTAATGATGTGCCAAACTGTGATTGTGATGAAAGTCCTAATCAAGGGAGCTTGTTTGGATTTGTTTGTTTCGCTTTATTAACGATAAAGTATGCCGAGGAAGCTGAGTAGGGTTTGGAATGAAGCAACAGGGTGAAGAATGAAACAAGGAAAGGGTTGCAAAATGTCTGAATATTCTTTTGTTCCCAGTTCTTCATTTTTGAGATCTTTTTTTCCAAAGATAAAAATGGACCTATCAATATTCTTCTCACAGATGTTTTTTTTGTCTCTTTCATCTTTTCCCAATTCTCCTCCACTTTCTCTCCAACAACAAACACTGCCGCATAAATCTTCAACAAAAACACTGACAGATAAATAGAAGTGTGTTTGGACGGGCAAAGGAGTTATAAACTACAAATGAATAGAATGGCAACG
>NC_085872.1:27290633-27308133 GCF_034702125.1 Engraulis encrasicolus
GTGTTTTTCCCTATAATGGAGTGGTTGCGCTAAAACAATTGTTTCAATGAATGAAATAGGCCTACCATGATGAAAACTCAGATTGATACAAACGGTTTTTATCCAAGGGGTACATCAATATATTTGTTTGTTAATATACATTTGTTATTTAGGTGAAACTAGTATTACATAAACCTCATTTCAGTGCAGAAAAGCATGTCTCAGTACAAGTGTATTCTATTTGCACTTGCATTTAAGTTATTGCTTATTTGATTGTCATTGAAGATGAATGCTGTGTTATAAAATGTAAGTGCACCATTTTGAACATTTAGCCCCTTCACTGAATTGTCTGCTATAGAGGGGTCCTCAACATTTAAAAAAGAAAAAATTGCTGCTGTCTCCGTTATTTGGCTAATTTGGATTTTGTGTCAACTGCGTTAGAATGGCTTTCTAAGGGCATGTCAATATCTGTTCTTAAAATCACCCTAAATGTCTAAATGTTTTCAAATGTGTCCATCTCACCAAGCGATTAGGGGTGTTCAATGGCTTTCACTATTTACTAACAAGTTTGAAGGCAAAATAGTCATTTTGTAATTGCCATTTTCTGCATCAAAGGAAAAAAGTGAATTAACAAAATGCCAAATAAAACATGCCAGAAGCCATGTTTCGTTACAAAGGCTGTGAGGGAATACCAGTGAACACTAAACACTTGGTGAGTGGCATATTCTTGAAAACAAATGATAGACAGCCCTAGACAGCCACTCTAAAGCCGGGTGAGACAAAATCCAGATTAGCCAAATAACAGAGACAGCTGCAAGCATAAAAAATGGTGAATACAACTTGTCCTTTAACCAAGCTAATCAGAAATAGAGTTTAGCCCAACAATTCCAGAAATCCTCCATTACCTTTAATACTTCCCTTTTGAAAAATAGAAAGAAAAATGTCTGCACACTCAACTGAGCCCTGAGGAAGGTCAGTAGACCGAAAGCTTGGACTATTACTAAAATGAACACAAAGAGGATTTTTAAGTGTGCAGACATTTTTCTTTCTATTTTTTACAATTTTTGCTTATGTTTCGCACCTTTTAATCGAGAGTGTGCTGTGATCCGGTTGAATACACAATACTTCCCTTTTGAAAACAAAATCTACTAACCGTGAATAATGTTTCATGGAAAACACCATCACACGTTCTATTCAAATCAGTGTGAATTTTTCCTCAAAAACACCATGACAGAATTGTGGGTAACCTTGAAAAAATGTTAATAAAGGTAACATCACAACAGACAGCTTTCTAACCTGCATTTTGACTGACCAAAAAAAAAAAAAAAAGACACTTGGCAAAACGTGTGTGCATATCCACACATAATTGTCTTGGGAAGGGTCATAGCTGTAACAAGATCCCCTTTGACAAACAGCTTCAGTAGACCTGTGAATAAGTCTTGAATATGGTACCAAGTCCAAATGTATCAGCTAAACTGCTGAAATGTAATTTCCAGGGGGTCTTCATGGCCACATTTCAGAAGAAAAAGATGTTCCAACCACTGTAAGTCCTTGGCAGTACATCACAGAATCTATCTGACACTTCCTGTGGATTCTACAGAGTCTACTTTCAAATTGTAAAAGCCACTTCATGATAGGTCAAAGTATGTAGACACAGGAACTTTTAAGCAGACGTTGTGCAAACCCTGAAAAAAACTCACAAATATCCCCGAAGCTTACGTGGTTAACTAGAAATTAATCTGACCTTTACCACTTCTTTTTTAAGAGGATTGAAAGATAACAAAGACAAGGACCTTTTCAAAAGCAACATAACAAATATCAATTTAGAAATTCCTGAATGTGAATTCGTGAATAAATTGGGAATAGCCTTTTGGAGATAGTTCAGTATATCTGAGAGTAAAAATGAAATACTCTTGGCAGCATGGACTGGAAGTATTTAACCCATTTAAGCCTGATGCTGCGTATCCGCTGCTGCATTGAGCTATACTCATGGTTCTTGAGGCTCTTGAGATTTGAGGTCATTTATTAAAAACATGGGTATCTTAGAGCTGACTGAACACATTCTATTGTAAGATCAGGGTCCTATCTTTCAAATGCAACTTATTTCATGTTTTTATGTGCTACGGAGGCTGAGATATTTCGATTCTTATAGGCTGAGGTCACCTTTTCCCATTAAGGGCTCAGACATTCAGCGGGCGTTTTTTTGGGTTAAATGTCTTTCCAAAGAAACAAATCAATAAGCGCTGCTTAACCAGAGGTGTGTTCTCCGGGAAAATGAAACAATAGGCTACATCTGGGGTGTGGGTGCGGGTGCCATGTGCGATGGGAACGTTGCGGTTGTGAGACAGTGAGGCGTGAGGAAGGACAGGAAGTGCTAGCATGTACTGTGATTCAGCAGCTGGGCGGGCCCGGGATGAGAGGGAAACTGATGAGACAGACACACAGAGCAACATTACAGAGACAAAGCCTGTTTCAGTACAGCCTTTGGTATGACACAGAGGACGCATCAAAGACCACAGAAAAGGCTTTGACTTCCGTAGCGTTCCCATCTCTCTGTCAATTAAGAAAGTCATCTACAATCAAGGCAGCTGGTTATCTATCATCTCTGTGGTGTGGATGTGGAGGTGTGTGTGTGTGTGTGTGTGTGTGTGTGTGTGTGTGTGTGTGTGTGTGTGTGTGTGTGTGTGTGTGTGTGTGTGTGTGTGTGTGTGTGTGTGTGTGTGTGTGTGTGTGTGTGTGTGACTGTCTGTGTGTGTGTGTGCGCGTGTGTGTGTGTGCGTGAGAGAGAGAGAGACAGAGACTGACAGACAAACAGACAGACAGACAGAGATAGAGACAGAGACAAAAGAGAGAGTGTGCGCATAACAAAGGAAACATAGTGAATATGATCGAAAGTGGAACGCATGAGCATGGAAAATGGGGTTAAAAGAGATATGGGTAACGGTGAATGACAAAGCAGACGGTGACGCAGGTAGCCACCATCGAAAAACAAAAAATTCAATGGCAGATAGAGTGTGTGTGAGAGAGAGAGAGAAAGAGAGAGGAAGGCATAAGCTGTAGCTGTATAATTAGGAATGAGGTGTGTGAAAAAAAAATCAGCCAGGGAGATGACGTAGTAAGGGGAGGCACACCGGCTTGATTAAAGAGGAGGTAAGTTGCATGCAGGGCCGCTGACAGCTTTGGGCTGGGCCCCGTGAGACAAAAAACATCTGAACAGGACCCAAACCCAATCAATATAATGTCATGAGGATCCAATTCTGGGCCACCTCTCTCCCTGGGCCCGGGACAAATGACCCCGTTGTCCCTCCCCCCCTGTCAGCTTCCCTGGTTGCATGACAGAGAATGGAGAGTAATGGGGCTTAATGAGAGCAGCCGAGGGAGAGAGCCCGGAGTTTGGCGAGGCCCGAAGACGGCAGGGGTACTGCGTTTCATTATCCTGTTTGCATCATTAGAGCCCCTATCAGGCTGTGTCAATGCACACCCGACATACTGGGCTTTAGATCAGACAGGGGGGGGGGAACTCACAGTGCGGCGGAGCAGCCCATCCCATCCTACCCAGTTGCTATGGAAATGGACCGAGCGAGCACTCCGCCTGCCCTCCCTACATTTCAGTGAGATATTTCACCCCCCACCCCATCCACCGACATCACCCCGCAACCCCACACGTAAACTCATACACACATTCGTATACATTTTTTCTCTCCTTGCGAGCAAATAGTTAAAAGAGCATTCTCCCTTGTTTTCTCTTTTTTAGTTGTATGGTAAAAGGCAGCAGCCAACACAACACCCAACTATGCATATAGCCAAATGTCTAAGGGGCTGGGGGACACTGAACAAAGTGGTCAACAGATAAGAGGGAAAATCTAAGGGAAATATAGGCTCGAATCTTTCCTTTATTTCTTATTATCGCCGTTCCAATTCAAATGCAAGTATGCTGCTTTTCTGAGGTAAACAATCACAGTCAGCGCCAGCGGGGGTTTAAATGAGTCATTTGGTAGGGTAGAGTAACTTTATTGATCCCATGTAAATGCAAGAGTCAATAGAAGTCTATCTCTGCTGCCCTCATTGTCTATGTACAGGTTACCTGGCTATCAGAATTCAATTAGGAAAACACTCAAAATGTGCTTAATCTTGCTTCAATGGTTTGACTGTAAAAAACTAAACTTCAAGACCAGCACAAAGCAAGTATCATGGCCATTCACAGGTGTACATCTGATCTTCCTCCCCTCTGCATTGATGGCTATGTGGTGAGGCTGTCCCAATATTCAGTCCATAACTAGGTTAAACACATTATTTCTGATCCCCATTACCCAAGCCATGCACTCTTCATCAAACTACCATCTGGCCTGAGATACGGTGTTTAGCCCAATGCCACCAGGCTAAGGGACAGCTTCTATCCACAGGCCATAAGGATGCCTAATTCCATAGATAAGAGCCATGTCAGGATTCTTCTTGTCTTCCCCTTTTCAATATCTTCAATATCTTCTTTTCAACTTTATTGTCACCAAAAGTGGCTGTTAAACCACATTCTTTCTGAGGAAAATTTGTTGGGAGTTCTAAACATTAAAATAATCTTGTATCGTTTATCCCGTATCTCGAGTATGTGGGGAACTGAGTCAATAGCTGTAACTGCCTAGTGTGTACAGGGCAGGGCTCAGCACACAGCTTATTGGACTGGTATCAGTCTGGACAGACTGTGGATGATCAGCGAGATCAGCAGTGTTTATAATCCAGGCACATGTGGTGGTGACGTGACGTGAGAAGTGTCCAATTGGGTCAGCAGGGCCATGAGAGACACCAGGCATGATAGCACATCCAGCCAGGACTGGACTGGGGAAGAAATAGGACCCGGGCACTTTTGGCTTAAAGGGGCCCCTCATAATTACCGGTGGGCCCCACACCCTCCTGGGCCGCTCCTTTTAGAAATGTTAAAAAAAGGGCCCACGAGGGTGTAGGGCCCACTGGGAAATGCCCGCTATGTCAGAGGGCCAGTCCAGCCCTGTCTCCAGGCTGAAGTCAATGCTGTGTTTCAAATGGGGCACTTGTGCACTTCAGGCACTTTGTTTCAGTGCGTAAATAATGCACTGTACACACTGAAATATGAACACTGAAGTGCACAAGTGCACCATTTGAGATCCAGCACATGTCCCAGCGGAAGGCATTACTGAGGTCCCAGGTGGTCCAGTGGCTTGTGGCGTTTCAGAGTAGGTTTACATACATTTTTTTTAAAAATCGTATATATTCATAGCATTAAAAATGGATGTCTTTTGCCAATTGATGCATACACCCCCCCCCCCCCCCCCCCCAAAAAAAAAGTAATGATCAAGCCCAAAGATTAAGATTATCCCAAAGGTTGCCGGTTCGATTCCCAACCCATCAGGTTGGTCGGGCGAGGAGGAGTAATTAACCACTGCTCTCCCCAAACCTCATCCATGATTGAAGTACCCAGAGTTTGGTACCGTCCCGCCACACTGCTCCTTTGCGGGCGCCATTGGGGGCTGCCCCCTTGCACGGGTGAGGCATATACTGTATGCAATTTCGTTGTGTGCAGTGTGCAGTGTGCAGTGTTCACTTGTGTGCTGTGGTGTGTCACAATGACAATTAGGAGTTTGAGGGGAGAAAAAGGGAGAAAAAAAACACTGCCCCCCTCCCTGCCCCTTTGGTCATTTTGGTCCAGAAACTCTCCTGGGCTTGTGAAGGTTCAGAGTAGGTGGTAGTAGGTGGTAGAGTTCTCTGTGGACAGATGTGTGTTGTAGCTGGTGGGGGTCAAGGTTGGGAGGGAGGGAGGGAGGGAGTCCTTGATGTGTGTCGTGTCGTGGCCATCCTCTCCAAGCATCGTGACAGTGCTCATTGTTAAGGCCATGTCTCTGTCGTCAGTGGGGATACTACGGATGATGGTATCTTTTGATGGGGATGGGGACGGGGACCACTGTTGACCATTTCAGGTCAGGGAAGAGAAGGGGGGTTCTCTATGATAGTCGGGTTAAATTATCTTTTATTCTCCTCTGACTGGTTATCGTTTTCTCTCTCTGTGTGACTCTCCAACCCCTGGCTGCCACCCAGTGCTTCCTCACTACAGTTACAGGAATTTGTCATACTGTATACTGTCTGTAGGCAATTGGTCTCGTTTATTTGATGAGGCAAGCAGGGCACCACCACCGGAAACACACACGGACACACACACGCACACACACAACACACACACACACACACACACACACACACACAAAGACACACACAAAGACACACACACACACACACACACACACACACACACACACACACACACACACACACACACACACACACACACACACACACACACACACACACACACACAGCTGGTGGGTGTGGGCGTAGTTAAGGGAAGCCTGTGTTGTCCAGTTATTATGCTACCGTGCCGGGTGAGGGGGAGGAATAGAGCAGGGCCGGCCAAAACATGAGACATGAAACACAAACTCCAACAGAGGAGGAGGAGGAGGAGGAAGAGGAGGAAGAGGAAGAGGAGGAGATGTAAAACAACACATACTGTATAATATCATAAAACCTGTCTGATCTCCTCACGTTGGCTTGGCTGTCTGCTGCATGTGGTGGCACATGTCACATGTATAACAGGGCTTGACATTGGCACCTGTCAACCGGCCAAATGCTGGTAAAACTTGGCTGTGGCTAGTAATACTTTCAGAGTCACTAGCCGATATGGCTGGGAGTTTGGTATGATATATGCATCCCTATATTATTTTGTTTGCCCCTTGTGTATCAATTCTTTGTATTTAAGTTCAAGAAAAAGCTCAATAACCCAGTTTCTATTTGCTTGATATACAGTACTTCCATGTAGAAATCTATATACTCATCTTGCTTTAGCACAACAAGGTTAGATGTACACCATCATGAAGGAAAAAAAACCAATATCAAATCTGTGGCTAGTGGAAAACCTGAATGGCTAGTGACTCGGGAACTCGGGAGCCACAGTGGCTGATCGGTGAAAAAGTTAATGGAAAGCCCTGATGTATTATATACTACAGGGAATGCATGCGTGTTTGACAAGCTCGCTAACCTGGCACTCACCTGGCTCTGCCTGTTTCCGCTCAGCTTTGCCAGGCTAGCCAGCCAGGTGGGAAATGTGTCACCTTAGAATTCAATTGATATAAAATGTGTAATCTGGGGGGTGCTGTGGCGCAGCGCGCTAAGCCACCCACATTTGGGCTTAAATTGCCCACGGGGACCCCGGTTCGAATCTGGCCGGGGTCATTTCCCGGCCCTGCCCCATCTCTCTCTCCCAATCATTTCCTGTCTGCTCTCACACTGTCCTATAATAAAAAAAGAAATCCCCCAAAAATACTTTTGAAATGTGCAATCTGTGTAATGATATGAATTTATTCCTTTGAGTCCAAGCCACCTGACTCTAAGGATGACATGCGTGACCAGTGGAGGCACCTGTGAATATCGGACCTGTTATGAGTGGGAAGAGAGCGAGGGAAGGGAAGAGTAGCCTACATATGTTGGTGTGGAGAAGCCAGAAAAAGGGAGAGGAGGTGAAAAAGTTGGTGACTTTCACACACACACACACACACACACACACACACACACACACACACACACACACACACACACGCACGCACACGCACACGCACGCACACGCACACGCACACGCACACGCACACGCACACACACACACACACACACATAGACACATACACACACTCATAGACACATACACACACACACTAGGGCTGTAACGAGATTTGGCTGAACTCAAGATTCGGTTTGTATCACAGTTTTTGAGCTAAGGTTCGATACACCCCAAGATTTTTTAAATGTATCTTTTTGATAATTGTTTATAGGTAGAATAAGTTACAAGGGTCTACTAATAGGTTTTTAAAAGTTAGAAAATAATAAATATATTTCTTTGAAGCTTGGAAGCATCATCACATCATATCATGTAGCTGTTTGGTAGACATACTGTAAGAATAACAGAAATTTGAAAGGGCATATCGCGACTGCCTTCTTGCATCCCGATACAGTATCATGACTCTGCGCATCACGATTTCTTGATTCGATACAATATTGTTACAGCCATAACACACACACACACACACACACACACACACACACACACACACACACACACACACACACACACACACACACACACACACACACACACACACACACACACACACACACACACACTTTTACTCCTATACTCTCTTTCCATACCTTTCCTATTCCCTTTTCCTATTCCCATATAATACCTTTCCTATTCCCTTTTCCTATTCCCATATAATACCTTTCCTATTCCCTTTTCCTATTCCCATATACAGGGCAATCCGATTGACTCCCAGTGATAAACTTAAGACTGCTAAACTGTGCCGACACCACATCAATCCTTGAGCTTAACCTGTCGTAAAGAAATGTTTAGGTACTTTTAATTTTGCAAGAAAGTAACCTAGAACAACATCATTTTTGTGGTTAGGTCCTTAACATACCCCCACAACCCTCCACCTTTCTGTATTTTTTACCAAGCGGCCATGCCTGCACTACATTATGCTACCAAAACAGTTATACCTACAACGCGGATGTGTATGGCTGTGGTATCTGTGGGTGGGTGTGTGAGGCTACTTGGATGTGTGGATGTGTGTGATTATTATGTTTGTGAGATTGTTCTAACCTTTTTATTTCAATTATTTATTGCTGCAATTAACAAGGATTGAATTAATTTCGTTGTACTTGTTACAATGACAAACAAAAAGGGTATTATACTGTATATATATATATATATCATATATGTATTATATATATATATATATATATATATATATATATATATATATATATATATATATATATCATATATATATTATATATTCTATTCTAAGTGGGGACTTCCGTGTCTCTTCCGCGGGCGCATCTTACCAAACAGAAAAAGGGAGGACATATTTAAATCAGGTAGGCCTACAGCATAATCCTCCAACAAACAGGTAGCGACCCTACATTACATTGATCTAGAAGATGCCAGACTTAGTTCAACTGAAGGTTCTTAATTAAAACAAACGAAGTTTTAGATGAACTGACAATAATTCAGGTTACCAAAAATTGCTGCATTTCAGACAACCTCGTGCGCTACAGCAGCACGCGCCGGGACAGCATCGCCTCGTGTTCCTCCCAAACTCCCTGTACAGTCATAAACGGGCATAGAGCCATTACCTATAACCCCCTCCCAACACACGCAAATACGTCGTGGTGAATCTTCTGTCTACGCGCTGCTCTCTCTCCCAAGCTCCTTCTACCCCTCCCGTTCCGTTTCCCACCCTCGCTTGAGCTTGACCTGGCTGATGACGAAGGAGAGATTCCGAGATGCCTACTAACGTAGGCGCGCACTGAGTTCGAGTATAAATGGAGCCCCAGGTCCAATGGTTCGGCACTCTCTCAGTCGCTCCGACTCGGGAACCAGAGCATCAGCGGAGATAGCTGCCAGTCTTTCGCCTCAGCAGGCTAACTCGCTTTCAGCTTTGGTTCAGAATGGAAAACTCTACGATCTCACGGAGCCGGCGGTGCTCCTTTGCGCACACTTTCAAGAGTGAGTTTTTGACTATCCATATTTCATGGCTGGCTTGTATGGACCATATTGAACTCGAGATGAAGCAGTTATCTTCTTAGCTCTGATATCCTATCACAGTGATGGTGGAGTAGTGCAAAAGACGTGCGTAAAGATGTTGGGTTTCAGGTAGTTGAACTTGTGAGTTCAGTTGCTACCACACTGAAGATAGTTGTGCTTGTTGTTTCAGGTGGTTGTCAGTATAATTTATATCATACTGGAGATTGCTGTGTTCTTCTAGACATGTAGCTGTAATTTCTTAGATTCTGAGGACATTATACAGTAGTGAAGACTTGCTCATGGTCTGCCACGGGACTTAATTTACTTTGAAAAAGTGTTTTTTTCCGAGTAGATTGTCTT
This sequence comes from Engraulis encrasicolus, assembly GCF_034702125.1. Taxonomy (NCBI): domain Eukaryota; kingdom Metazoa; phylum Chordata; class Actinopteri; order Clupeiformes; family Engraulidae; genus Engraulis; species Engraulis encrasicolus. The sequence goes on from NC_085872.1 coordinate 27,300,571, forward strand.
GTGTGGTTCTAAAACAGTGAGGGCTACCAATTTAGTTCCCACTGCATTTGTTTAACTCGTGCTTTGACTACTTTACACTATTCTGTCATGTTACTGTTAAACGCATGCCTAGCTCTGAATGACGTATTCCACTGGTTTAAACAAAGGGTACTTGGCGAGTGATATTCAACACACGTAACATGTGTCAGGAAAAGCCCAATTGCTGATAGTTGGTGCATAATTCGCGAATCATATCTTGTGAAGATGCGCATTCATCCAGGTCATACTTAATCTGGCGAATCATTTGTGACAAACCACCCTCAATGTGATTATAATTATTATTGTGCGTTATTTACCTCCCTCAGGTGGTCTCTCGCTGTGGCTGGTCGTCTGGTTGATTTTGGTGAAACCTGCTCCTGCGCAGGGCTGTCCGCACTTGTGTGTGTGTTACCCATCACCCATGACGATCAGCTGTCAGGCGCAGAATCTGACCATCGTTCCATCTGGAGTGCCCGACGAATCGCAGCGTGTCTTTCTGCAGAACAACCGCATTACTGAACTGAGAGTGGGGACTTTCGGATTTGGAACTCAGGTAAGAGGAAATTACTTCCGGTAGAAATGTTTATGGCGAAAGTTGTGTGATATCAGCGCAGAAATAGTGAAAAGGTTCAAAAAGAATGATTATTTTAATTCCCAACTTCATTGTTAACGACTGCCTTCAGGGCAGCTGACAGGGGGAACAAACGGGTATGTTGTTCGTGGCCCAGGGAGAGAGGGGGCCCAGAATCGGGTCCTCATTGCATTGTATGTATTGTGTGGGGGGCCCTTTCAGATGTCTTTGTCCCGGGCCTAGCCAATGCTATCATGCGGCCCTGACTGCCTTCACGTGAACTGATCTCTTCATACCCCCCCCCTCCCCCCACCATGTATCTCTTTTCTTTCCCTTCTTTTTGTCACTTTCTCCACCTCTTCCTTCACCCTCTCAGGTCCTCTGGCTTTTCTCCAATAACATCACCTGGATCGAATCAGGCGCCTTCAGTGAGATGCGTGACCTGGAAGAGCTCGACCTGGGCGACAACCCCCACCTGAGGCGTCTGGAAGGGGGCGCCTTCCGTGGCCTGGAGAAGCTGCAGAGCCTGCACATGCACCGGTGCCGGCTGGCGGCGCTTCCCCACGACCTCTTCCACAAGCTGTACAGCCTGCAGTTCCTCTACCTGCAGGAGAACCAGCTCCACTTCCTGCAGGACGACCTCTTCTCTGACCTCATCAACCTGAGCCAGCTCTTCCTCCACGGCAACCGCATCCGCACCCTGTCCGAGAACGTGTTCCGGGGCCTGGTGAACCTGGACCGGCTGCTGGTGCACGACAACCGCGTGCGGCAGGTGCACCGTCGCGCCTTCCGCGACCTGGGCCGCCTCACCATGCTCTTCCTGTTCAACAACTCACTGGCGGAGCTGCCCAGCCAGGCCATGCGCGACATCGACTCCATCCAGTTCCTGCGGCTCAACGGCAACCCCTGGGCGTGCGGCTGCGAGGCCAGGCCCCTGTGGGACTTCTTCCGCGCCAACCGCATCTCCAGCTCCGAGCTCGTCTGCTCCTCCCCGTCCCCCCGCCGTGGCCTGGACCTGCGCTTCCTGCGCGAGATGGACTTCGCCCTGTGCCCGCTTCCCGACCCCGGCTCCCTGGCCGGCAGCACCACCACCACCTTCAGCACCAAGACCCGCTGGTGGTTCTCCAAGCACAAGCCCGTGTCCAGCTCCAAAGGCATCTTCGAGAAGAGTTCCGAAACCGTGAAGGCGTACCCCTTCAACGGGGGCAAGCCCACGTCGACCAAGTACGAGTTGAGCGAGGACGAGGCCCTCCTCCCCAAGCTGGACGCCGAGGAGTACTGGGCCAACTACGGCAACGAAGACGCCGGCGCCACCATGCGCTGCTTCGAGCTCGAGTGTGGCTCCGAATTCGATGTCCTGCCGCCCTCCTCCTCGGCGTCCCTCACCTCTGTATCGCCCCACTTCTCCCTCGTTGTGCTGCTCTCCCTGTCTCTCGTCCTCTCCGTCAACATTCACCTCATCTTTGGCTGAATCCACCCCCAGCCCCCTTTTTGCCATGAACTTTGCCATTGGGTTCTTGTCCCTTACAGGGACTTCTGTTTACGCCCTGACTCCTCTATACACCTGTACACCTCTCAACATCTTCAGCCAGACTGTTGTATCTAAGTTCTGTTCAGTTTAAGCCTGCAGGCCTACGAGGCCTTAGGGGGCGCTATACTGATAGAGGATACATTCTGGGGAAGGAGGTGGGGGGGTTTGGGATCAATGCCCTTGCAGATTGTGCTATAGCATAGCTGCAAGGGATGAAAAATGTAATGATTCATAATCTCAGCCAGTACTGTTAGTGAGAGTACTGTGTTTACCTTACCAGGTGACGTGTTTTGACTCACCAGTCAGTGCCGGTCATGTTCTTTCTTCATGTGCAGCATTTTTACAGCTCTATCTTCAGCTCTTTGTGCTAGTAGACACACGTGATTGTGCTGTTGTTTGCGGCTGCTATTAGTAGTACTGCTGCTTTTGCCTGGTGCCAATACTACTATTACGACTACCACCACCACTACTACTACTACTACTACTACTTCAACTGTTATTGCAAGTGCCACTATATTCTCTGTTTTATCTCTAGGGCTGAACAGTGCCATCAAAACCATCTACAACTGTTTCTACTATGATGGAGATCAATAGAGAATCTGATACTGTTTTTATTTTTTTTTAAACATGTCAGCATAAACAGTACAATCGATTTCGTTGCCACATTGTGCACATTATGTAGGCTAATATTAGCATTACAGTTATTGGAACAGAAGTGCTTTGAATGTACATCAGAGCTACAGCTAGAGTCCACAGGGACCATCGTGCCAGAGTGCCATGAGGAAGCAGGAAGCAGGCCTCCCTTGTTTCAGCTGGCAGCTGGATATGGCTCAGTGCAGTGGGGCGCAGTAACAAACACAGAGCTCTCCATGGAGAGGTTTGGGTATTATCTTCTGAAGGCTTAAGAAAAGAAATATATAAAAGTGTCATATAGAGAGGAAAAGACAGAGAGGGGGAGGGAGGGATGTAGAAACAGTTATAGAAGGACAAAGGAATAAGGAAAGAATGGCAATGGTCAGGGAGACCAGAGACAGCATGCCAAGGACAGAGTAAAGATGAGGAGAAGCCAGGTGTTTATTTTTATGATTATAGTAATTTCATTCATATTTTTTTAAAGGTTACAATGTTCCCTATTTTCTCTCAATGCATTTTGCAATGTCTTTGTCTCTTACTGTTGTAAACACTTCATCATGGAGAGCACACTGTACATAATATATAGGTGTTTTGTTAAGAATCTTCTTTGTTATGGCGGATTGTTTATGTGGATGTTTGTCATTTGTGTGGTCTGAACTAATGCAATATGATGTATGGGGAATGCAAGACCAGGAATGTATGGCTTATGGAAAATGTACTGTATGTTTCATTTGAAATAGATTTACATTTAAAGTCATTTGTTTGATCATATTTTATACAAGATTCCATCACTGTCTCTGGGTACTTCATAGGTATCCATTGTTTAGTTACAATCAGAAATTTGTCTTTGGATGTCAAGTTTACCGCAAAAACAAAAAAATACTCAAAAATCCCATTCAACTAAAACATCGGTCTTTCAGAAGATTCAAGTTTCTCAGCTGTTGAACTGGGTAAAACCCATGTGCAATATGGGAGAGACTGGACAAGTCCTTGGATGGACTTCCTGAGATCACTCAAGGCCACGAATCAACATGTAAAGTGACAGGACTACAGACTGTCAGTGGGAGTCAAGACATAATTGACATATGAATTAAAGTTCTCATAGAACAACAGCTCACTAATGGACAAACTGTATGAAAAGGTCAAAGGACTGACTAACAGTGCATGATCTCATGGAGGCGGGTGAAGTGACTAGCGGGCAGCCTGACTGACAGATTGACGGTACGAGTTGACATATGGGTTCACCACCATGAACTCTGACAGTTTCACAATCAATATGCTCAGTGTTGGCCTCACATATGTACGAAATACGCAAACAGCAAGACCTTCCTCTGATTGGATGAGATGAAGACTGACAAATACAGTATGTGATTGGTTAGGCAGCAATGTATGACCACATATGGACTTCCAACTCACATTTTACTCCTTTCTTTCTGTCTCTCTCTCTCTCTCTCTCTGTCTTCAAAGGTTTGTAGGAGTGATGGTGGGTGTGTTGATGCATCTCCCTCCCTCTCTCTCTCTCTCTCTCTCTCTCTCTCTCTCTCTCTCTCTCTCTTTCTCTCTCTCTCTCTTTCTATCTCACTCTCTCTCTTTTTCTCTCATCTTTCTCTTTTTTTTTCTTTCACAGGACACCCGTTGTCTTATTTGTCACCACTTTAATCATGCCGTTTCTTTTACAGTACTTTCTCATCTCTGTAATCTGGCACTTGCTCTCTCTCTCCCTCCGTCTTGTATTCCTTACACGTGAGTCCCATGACTTGGGAAGCCGTGCATGAGGACGGTTCATTGTGCCTTGAGCAATAGGCAGAGAGATTCACATACTGAGGAGGTGGAGAGGGCAAGGCCAGGCAGAGTCAAGGTGGCTGCGTGGGCGGCATAGAAAAGGATGATGCAAAGAAATAGAATGGGAGGGAGAGAAGCAAAGAAATGTAGTCTACAAAAGCAGGTTTTTGAATAGGATCGAGTTTGACAGACAGGATAGAGAAATGTATAGGCAAAGGGTGATAACATAATGACCAACAATAAGTCTAGAAAAGCAATCTTTATTAATGTGTGCCGTTTGCTCCCCCCAGCACCCCTAAACCCAGGAAGACAAGACAATCCCTCTGATTTCTGTACAAGCGATGCTTTTGTCATTTTAGTTGTTTTTTTTTTCCTTTTCCTCACTTTATTTGTCAATGATAGTCTTTTTGTGCTTTGTTTTCATTTTTATTTCATTTTCTTTCAGAAAGGTACGGATGCGTTGTAATATGGGTGAGGTCAAACTGCGTACTGGTGCTCTCAAGTGACCATTTTTGTGAGGTTGCTTTCAGATGACCAAAGCACTAGTTATACCTTTATACCCGATATTTGAATGTACATGTAAGCTACTTGAGGAATGTACGTGTGTGTGTGTGTGTGTGTGTGTGTGTGTGTGTGTGTCTCTCTCTCTCTCTCTCTCTCTCTCTCTCTCTCTCTCTCTCTCTCTCTCTCTCTCTCTCTCTCTCTCTCTCTCTCTCTCTCTCTGTGTGTGTGTGCCTTGACAGCATGTCACTGACTGAGGGAATAAGTTGTCAGTTAACTGTCATCTTTTCACTCTCAAGGAAGAGATGAAGAATAAAGATTGTCTGTGGTTTTCAAAGAAACAACACAGTGTGGGTGTATCTTTTTATCCTCTGAGGCAGCCAAAGATTGGAAGCAAAAACAAACAACAAGGACACAGAGAGAGAGAGAGAGAGAGAGAGAGAGAGAGAGAGAGAGAGAGAGAGAGAGAGAGAGAGAGAGAGAGAGAGATTGGAAGCAAAAACCAACAACAAGGGGGGAGAGAGAGAGACAGCGAGAAAAATAATGAGAACATTTTTACTTTGATAATCGTGGCTGCAGACAAAAACACAGCCACTGAATTGTGTTAATAAGAGCATGTTCGCACATTTATTAAAGTCTTTTTGCATTAAGATACCAAACATTATGGTTATCCCTTGGCAGGCAGCTCGCTGAACATGATAATAGATAATGCAAAATAATATTAACGTTAATAATACAATATAAAACATACCCTATACAAATAGATGTATATTTGATAATGTAATGCTCTCTGATCATTTAACACATGAACAATATTAGACATCCGTCTATCCGTCTTATCTATCCCTTTTCTAAATCTCTTACTCTCCCTGGACGGTGTGTGAGTAACACCAGATGGTGCCTGTTGAAAGAGCAGCTGAGTGGCGAGCGAGCACCATCTCTGAATGACACCAAACAGGGTTGCCAGATGAGGCTGATGATTTCCAGCCCAAAAATTGCTCAAAACCCGCCTAGAAGCAAAAAATCCCGCCCAATTCTATTGATTTCTATGGCAAAAATTGGGCGGGTTTTTCTGCTAAATGCCATTTTTACCCGCACAAGGCCATCCTAAGCAGCCCAATTGGGCGGGAAACAGCCCAATCTGGCAACACTGACACCAAATGTGTCCAAGACAAAACCAAATCAGTTCATGATGGATGTGTTTTATGAAGGCTGTGAGTAGCAGCAGCAGCAGCAGCAGGAGCAGCATTTACAGCAGACAGCTGCATGAGGGAGCAGACAAAGGCATGGCATCCCACCTTCACTGGGTCTTTACTGCAACCTGCACATACAGCTGTGAGGTGGCACCTTGATCTGGCACACGCCTGCCTGTGTACTCGCGCCAGCTCAGCGTGCCACAGAGGCTCCTGAGGAGCGACGTGTGTGTGTGTGTGTGTTGCAGCCCCTTTATTCTGTTGACTTTTACTCATTAAGAGGGCCCAATTAGGGTACGAATCTGCTTTTACCAAGCAGTGCAATGTCTTTGTACCGTGCATGCATGGCGCAGAAGAAGTCGCCTGATATTTGCACATTTGTCTCCCAAGCAACACCCAATCACAGCACAGGACCAAAAGTGGCCAGCCCTTTTCCCTCTCATCCTGCTTTTTCGATCTGTGCGAACTCCCTCCATTGTGAGCAGAGCAGACAGGAGTTGGGAGTCTTTTTTGGGAACGTGTGTGTGTGTGTGCCTGTGCATGTGCATGTGTGTGTGTGTGTGTGTGTGTGTGTGTGTGTGTGTGTGTGTGTGTGTGTGTGTGTGTGTGTGTGTGTGTGTCGGTGGGAGAGAATGTGACATCAGCCCAGCACTGCCTAATTGGACAGCAAGTGCATGTGCGCAAATTGTGGCTGTGCGTCAACACACCCACCACCGGCTCTCCGACTGGCAAAAGTCTGCGTCAGTCAGGGACCGAGCAGCAAACGGGCTGCCGTGAGTGGGCCGGGAGAGAGGCGAGAGGCGGGGCTTGGTGGCGTCAACGCAAGCTGGCAATTGTTGAATATTAATGCAGATGACATGTGAGTCAGTTTTAGGGGGAGTGAACCAAGTGAGAGAAAGTGTGAGAGTGAGCGTGAGGGGTTGGGGATGGGCAGAGCCGGATTAAGATGGTCTGGGGCCCCTAAGCTACAGGTTGATGTGGGCCCCCCGGAAGGCAAATTTCGTGACAAATTTACATAGACAGTGTCATAATTAAAAGCTATAGCAATTCAGGAAAACATGTTTACCAACTGTATTCAACACGACACATGATTCTTTCAATATTGCATCCTGTCACAAATCTGCAATGTTTCACTTTAGGCCAATGGGGCCCCCTGGCAGGTGGGGGCCCCTGGGCTGCAGCCATATCTAGCCTGTGTGTTAATCCGACCCTGGGGATGGGTATAGACCGGGCCATGTAGAGGCATTCTTGGCTCCGGAAGGCGTGTGGAGTTTGGCAGACGCCAGCCACGTCATCACCACCACCACAGTGACAGACGTACAGTAAGGAGAGCT
>NC_085872.1:27310633-27590633 GCF_034702125.1 Engraulis encrasicolus
AAATACGCCATCTCGTTAATGTGTTAGTCTCAGGTTGGCAGTTTATTTGTCTGTCCTCAGGGGGGAGAGGAGAGGTGTTTTAAAGAGGCGCTGTGCATCATCATGATCGTCACTGGAGGACTCACGTGCCACATAACGATCTCCTAATGGGGAAATGTGAACCAATATTGCAGACCTATTTCTTACATTCTTCATCCCATACCTGCATTCCCTATGGAGCTTCCGGGTAGGGCTGCTGATAGCTTAGGCTGGGCACAGGACAACGTCATCTGAAAGGGCCCCCCCATCCAATACATACAATGTAATGAGAACCCAATTCTGGGCCCCCTCTGTCCCTGGGCCCAGGACTGTCCCCTTTGTCCCCCTCTGTTGGCTTCCCTGCTTCTGGGTATACATAGAATGGGAGCTGGTTTTAGATCCTCCCACAAAAGCGGAAACGAGGCTCTGTGGGTAAAAGTGTTTTGAAGTTGTATTGCATTCCATTGTATTGTAATGTACTCGCTATAAATATGATGAAGTAAGTGTGAATTATGTATGAGTTTGTGAGTTTATTTTTAGCCTAGGACTTCCAGCGTGGTTATGCAAGGCTGAACAATAATAAAGATTGACACTGAAACGTATTCGTCAGTGGTTTCTCAGAGTAACAAAGTCTACCGTATGCATTGCGTGCAAACCCTCAAAAGAGCAAGGGATGGGAGGGATGGACCGACAGGCCAATTTCCCTTGACGCACATGACTAAATGTGAACTGCAGAAAGAAAGCAAAAAAAAACTTAACATACTTCACTATTTATTTGCTTAGAATTTGTCCATTATTGTTTATCCATTATTAGCCTATTTAATTACATTGCCACAATTTCTTCTGGCTTTTTTGCTATGCCTCTTCCTACGTCCTCTCAGACATAGCCTAATGGATGTATCGTCTACTGCTTTAAATGAGAAATGTCCAACTAACAGCTTGGAAAAGGTGACCACCTGGATGGGTGAACTGTTCTTAATCACCGCTCTCCACACTCGAGCAATGAGCTTTGCCCGGTGAGAATGAAAACCTTGCCAGTATTATTTCACACATTTGTGGCATAGTTATGCAGTAGGCTACTTTTCAATTAACCCATTTTAACCTAAGGTACCTCCAAAAAACGCCTGCTGAATGCCTAAGCCCTTTTTGGGAAAGGGTGCTCTCTGCCTATTAAAACCTAAATATCTCAGCCTTGGAAGCATAAAAACATGAAATAAAATAAGTTGCATTTAAAAGCTAGGACCCTCATTTTGCATTAGAATGTGTTCATTCAGCTCTAACATACCCACATTTTAATAAAAACACTCAAATCTCAAGAGCCTGAATGTATTCAGGTATTCATGTATAACATATTGTATACAGTATGTCGCTCCAGAAGCCAAAGGTCAAACAACGTTTGGCTAAATGAGTTAGTTGTCCTCTGGACACATGACCTTTGTGCATTCTTCTTACAGCTGGCAGTGACCATTTTCACAAAACAATAAGGTCTGCGATGACATCAATTCCGGAAGAGAAAAAGAGACAACGGTCAATATGCCAAATGGATGAAAAAAGGGGTTTTGTCAATAGGCCAAGTATGAATGCACAAAGACTTTGACAAGTGATGATAATGTGAGTAGACGTGTCCACAGAGCAATAACCACAGGACTAATTTAGCCCACTGTCCTTTGGATCCCACAAGAGAGTTGCACAGCATCAGTCAATTAGTGTGACAGTGATTTAATAAGTAGACGCCACAAAGTGGATAGATTGGAACACTGTTTGCAGTTTAATTTATGAGTGCAAACAAAACACAGCACCAAAGGAAAGACACTACGATACACAGCAGTTTTCCCATGTTATAGAGTGGGGCAGAACTATACCTAGTGTGTGCGCAGAGGCATGGCAACACATTTTTTGCAGGGGGTACTGTTGGTGGGTGGGCAATTTGTGTTGGAGGGTGAAATGAACATTTTGCATTTTTATTCCTGCATTCTAATAAATTTTAGAGCAAGGAATGGCAAATCCCATCTCACTCACTCCCTCAGATTTGAGATGTTGAAATGGCAAAATTAATGTCACATGGCCACAAATATGATGTTATTCAGAGAGTACTACCCATCAGTCATGACTGAAAGCCCCAAAGCGTAGTTTTGAATGCTGAATTCACCAAACAGTAGGTAGGCAGGCAGGCAGGCAGGCCTACACAGCCCAGTCATTTTTGTAGGAACCACAAATTAATGGTAGCAACTCATGAGCTCAAAAAATTGGAAAGATCATTATTGCAAAGGTAGTTTTGAAGGCTGGTTTGGGTCGTGGCCATGGGGCCCAGTAGGCCCGTGCATTAATCCATCCCTGCACACACAGAGTCGATGTCTCTAATTCAAATGTATGCTGAATTGTCAGAAATGCTGGGCAAAGATCCATACTGAAGGCAGCAATCAGTGAATCCTGCTGCATAAAATGTCCAACACAATCTTGCGTATCTCGGCAAAAAAAACAAATAACAAAAGCATGGAAACAACCACCACACCTTGATAACTGGCATAAAACGATAGAAAATATTTTTAGTTTGGAGAAACTCACTTACCAGTTCAGAAATCAATTACATAAATGGTAGAAACAATATCCAAATAGCATAACATTTAAAATAACGAGCTACTTTAAGAGAACAGATTGAAATAAATATAAACAGAGCATCCACCTACCCACCCATACTCCTACACACACACGCACATGAACACCCGCGCACAAACACACACACAAACACACACACACGCACGCACACACACATACACACGCACACACGCACACACACACACACACACACACACACACACACACACACACACACACACACACACACACACACACACACACACACACACACACACTTAAGATCTGCTTATTTACTAAAATGTTGGTCTTTTCTTCTCTCTTTTTGTTTCTCTCCTTTTTTTTAATTTTCTTTTTTTTCTAGTCCTTGATGAACAACATACTGTATGTAAACCGTTATAAAATCGTTGGACTTCATTTTTTATTCACTTCGTTTATCAATTATTTTCCCTAGCACTTATCAATGTACGTCCCTTAAGTTATCACTATTTATGAAAAAAAATGTATGCAAGATGGAACTGAAAACAAAAGAAATGCATCTATGACCTTGTGAAACTTGCAATAAAAGTATATAAAAAAAATTCCAACACATACTACCTACTGCTGAAATATCACTGATCCGTATGCACAATACTATTTGTAATTCATGATATTCACTTAAGTTTTGAAAAAGGAAAATATTTTGATGAAGTTTTTTTTCTTTATTTTTGCACTACAGTAAAGCTGTACATTTACATCTGAGAAGAACAAGCCCAAGGCCACATTTGTTGGCGCTGCTTAATCAATTCTGTTGCCTCTACCAACATCTTACTACCACTGAGCTACATAGCCACAGTGAAGGGGGAGCAGGGTGCAGAGTTAGGAGTGTGGTGCGGTGGAGGTGTTGGTGGTGGTGGTGGTGGTGGTGGTGGGGGTTGTTTAGTGCCATAAGTGGGCCTGGAGTTGTGTCATCACGCATGCATGTGGGCCGGGGGAGCGCGAGGGAGCGCGTCTTTCCTCCTTCAAGGAAAACTGTGACAATCTATTAATAAACAACAGACAGGCTGTTGGGGTGTTAGAAGGATCAATGAGCACATCGTCAAACTGGGGCCCCTCTCTTTTTGTCCCTACTGCCACCACCCTCATCTCCCATTCACCCTCTAATACAGTCATCTCCCAGCACTGAGGTATAATTGACGCCTGCCTACGAGACAGGCTCATGAAACACGCAGAGGATTCCTGGCTATTTCTAGACACAACCGCGTGTCGTCGTGACAGGTTAGGGGAAGTTGGAGACGGTCCCGCATCCTGATCATCTGTTTTCTTCTCTGTCTTTCAGCGTGTCTGGAGTGAATTTTTATTTATCAGTCGCTGCTGTTAACATGGAGTATGTAATAGTAACAGCATTAAAATGCTGCATTCAGAATGTATACAGATACGCAGTGTTTCTCAAACTTTTTCAGGGACCACCTGTCAACTGAATTGACAGTTGACAGGTGCTAATTTCGATGCAGATCACTTACTTCTTCTTCACATTTAAAACTTTGACTTATTATGGTGAAAATGAGACTTCAGTTATGTTTAGCGATGTAATAATATTACAATCATAGTCTGCTGCTAGCTTGTCTTGGAAAAGTAGAAATGCCCTTGCGGACCACCTGAGCTCTGTCGCGGACCACTGGTGGTCCCCAGACCACACTTTGAGAATCGCTGAGATAGAGGGTCAGAAGTTTGAGTTTGATGTATACCAACCATGTGTTTCACAGGCTGGCGGACAGCGGACCATGCACCAGTGTATGTATAGTAGCCTATAAATATGTGCATGAGGAACTAGCAGAAATGCAATATGGGAATTTGGCTGGCAGCAATAGGCACACGCCGCCTAGATTATTGGCATCTACTATATGGGCAAAAGGTTTAGAGAGGGATAGAGATTTAGAAAATCCTCAAAAATCCATCTCATCTGTACAGTATTAGGAGGTTTTCCTATTTTCCATCTGGGTCCATCTGTTCCTATATCACAACAGATCCTATAAAAATTCCACGGACACCCCCCTCCCCACCTCCCCAAGTTGACCTGAAGCTGCTGTCTATGGTACACACTACTAATTATAGTCCTTGGAGAAAAGTGTGGTTAGATGCCTTTGCATTTACACTTCAGGCAAGGGTGAGGGCTTTGGAAGGCAATCACATTCTTCCTGCTCAACAGAATATGAACTGGCATATTTCCAACTCATAGACCAATTACTTAACCATTAGGCCACAGCTTATCCTCTACATACATCATATCTGCAGAGCAAAAATAAACAAAAAGTACTTCATCACAATGGTTTTTTTGCCAAACATGACTGATGTGAACAAATGGTCATACAGTATAAAATATGGATTCAACCTCACTGGACTGATTGAAATTGTTCTGTGTGTGGAAAAAAATGTACAAGTAAAAAAAAAATCAATCTGGTTTGGTGATCCCAGACATCATCATTGCCACTGTCTTCATTTGACTCAGTATGTTATTCACTGTTACTCACCCTCTACCATCTCTACAGTCATCCTGACTGAAAGGCTGCAATAGTTTGTGCTGCATGAACTCAACACTATCTCATGGCAGGCACATACTATAGACCTACAGTAGCGTACAAAAAAACAACAATAAAAAACAGAAATGGATGGAGTGTTGCATCACGCTAATGCACTGTGCCATTTGGTATGCAAGCCCATGGGGACCAGGTTCGAGGTCAGTCTGGGCTATTTCCCAATCCTATCCTGTCTCTCTCTCTCTCCCACTCTCGACCTGTCATGATCTTCACTGTCCTACAGTATCCTCAATAAAAGGCAAAAAGGCCATGAAACAGACACCAATTATTGTATACTCCAGGTCTGGCTCATTAGCCTGGCGACGCCATCCATGTACTCCACCCAAAGATTTTGGCTCCGCACATCGTCTGGCAAAAGCCTCGAGCTCTGTTCTCTCAGTGTTTCGCCAATCAGCAAACAGTTGAGAGTGGTGACGTAGAACTCACCCGCGAGCTCCGTTACTGATTGGTTAAGGTAACTATATTCACACTTTCGTTTTGTTATTTGTATGCTTTTGCTATAACATAACAGGCATACTAATAAAGCACAATATGGGTTTTAATTTGAGTTTGGAACATCAATTAATTTAAATGATAGAGTAAGCTCAGACCATCTCCCATCGTCCACGGAGACGGATTTCTCATGGCTTTTGCCAGACTGATTGACGGAGTCAACAGTCGGCTATTCGCCCAGGCTACTGGCTCATATTCCCCCTTTTCTTTGTTTTGTTACAAATTTTGAAGTCATTTTGTCCATTTTATTGCTCACTCAGCTCACTCAGTTTTTTACCATTTTCTGAAGGAATGCCATCTAGTCTTTCTCCTTACTCTCTCCTCTCATACTTCGTTAGTGTGCTCTTCTCACTCCTGTCCTTGCCTCTCTTGACTCGCTTTCAATTCAAATTCAATTTATCTTGAGTGGAGTACGACAGTAAACATGGTCTCAGAACACTGCAAATGCTGAGGTGGCTGCATGGCACTTTCGGTCATTTTCTGTCTTGTTGCTGCCAACTCAGAATGCTGCATAGACCTTGCTTTACAGTAAGAACTGTTTATTCATTTATTAGACACTCTACACAGCCTACTGAAAGGCATATGCTCTGCTTCGTTCTTCTCCTCTATCTCTTCCACTACCACCACCCTATTCGCTCACTCTCTCTCTCTCTCTCTCTCTCTCTCTCTCTCTCTCTCTCTGTCTCCTCATTCATTTCAGGTGAACGAAACTTGTTTTGTTTCCCTGGTCTCCCTTTCAGCCCCATGCATCACACTTGCTTTCTTCCACCCTATCCCTATTTTGTCCACTGTCTATAGAGCTTCCATGGCCGTCTCTATCTCAAACCACTTCAGCGCCTTTTCATTCAATTCATTCATTCGTCATGTCATCCTCATGCGGAAGTTATTTTCATCCCGCTATACCTCCTCCAAGCTTTTCATTTCTCTGAAGGAGGTCAGGGGAGAAGAAGAGAACAGACTTGGGGTAAAAATAGAGTCTGTGTGCGTGTGTGTGTGTGTGTGTGTGTGCGTATGTGTGTGTGTGTGTGTGTGCGTATGTGTGTGCAGGGCCGCTGACAGGTTAGACTGAGCCCAGGACAAAACCATCTGAAAGCCCCCCCCTGTTAATAAATACAATCCCAATTCTAGGGCCCCTCTCTCTCTGGGCCTGGGACACCTGACCCCTTTGTCTCCCCACCCCTGTCGGCTTTCCTGTGTGTGTGTGTGTGTGTGTGTGTGTGTGTGTGTGTGTGTGTGTGTGTGTGTGAGTGTGTGTGTGTGTGTGTGTGTGTGTGTGTGTGTGTGTGTGTGTGTGTGTGTGTGTGTGTGTGTGTGTGTGTGTCTTGCCTCTGTGGCCCCCACGGGGTTTGGTGATCTCTACCAATCCCAGCACACATGGCCACTGCGTCATGACTCACGTAGACTCACACCCCTTCATTCATCTGTTTCGCATTCTGTCCACCTCCCTCCGCACCCCCCTCCCTTCTCCGCACCCCCTCCCTCCTCCTCCCTCCTCCTCCACTCCTCTCCCCCCTCTCCCCCTCTCCCCCTCTCTTCTCCTCTCCCCCTCTCCTCCTCTCCCCCTCTCCCCCTCTCTCCTCCTCTCCCCCTCTCCTCCTCTCCCCCTCTCTCCCCTGTGCGGGATCTGTCTCCTCCTCATCCCTCATCTGTAGTCTGGTCTAGGATAACATGGATGGCGATGGTGATCAGCTCTCGAAGACACAGCGCCCTCATTTGGCAAGTTGGGGAAACAGACACCACCTCAGTAGAGGTCTGTGATATTGAACTTCCTTATATCTTCATTTAGAAAAATGTGTCTTCGAAATTTCTTGACAGATGTAAAGACCGCAATAATGGTTTTTTTTTAAATAATGTCACATACATTACAAGATTCAATGTCTTCCTTTAGACTGAGGACACTATTCTTATGTTTGTGTGGTTGCAATGTTCATTTAGTTCCTGCTTCAATTACATTCGAAAATGGTCTGCTGTTCTTACCTTACAAAGTTGTGATGAAGCCGTTCCCTCGAAAGCATCAACATGGAGCCACTGCTGCCACCTTGTGGAGACATGGAGTAGGTCACTAATTAACAACTTTGTAAGCACAGCTTTCCTCATAAGTACTGATGTGTTGCATTGATGAAAACTTTCATGTAAGGAACATTTTTTTTGTGAACAACAACTCTAGTCTAACATGAATATGTATCCAGAAGACCCAATAGATGAACTCTAGCGAGAAATAAAATCTCCAGTCTTGACACCAGAAACCGGCAATAACATAACAGACCATAATGGGTTAATCCAACGTTTTAAAAAAATGAATTAATGGTAGATGGAAGATATTGAAAGGTGTCACGGTGGGTACAGGAGTGAGCAGGACACAAACTTGCTTCTATCTCAATAACGTCATATATGCAAAATAAACCAACCATCTACAAAACAAAGCCATTGATAGCAGTTATAAATATAAAATACAAATACAAAGCCTTTTATTGTCATTATACAAAGTATGATATAGTGAAAAGTGAAAGCCCATTGGGAAACTCCAACTCCCATTGTCATTGTGACACAGCACTCCACAGCACACAAGTGAACACTGCACACAACGGAATTGCATTTATGCCTCACCCGTGCAAGGGGGCAGCCCTCAGTGGCGCCCCATGGGGAGCAGTGCGGTGGGACGGTACCATGCTCAGGGTACCTCAGTCATGGAGGAGGATGGGGGAGAGCACTGGTTGATTACTCCCCCCACCAACCTGGCGGGTCGGGAGTCGAACCGACAACCTCTAAGATGCAAGTCTGACGCCCTAACCGCTCACCCATGACTGCCCAATATAATATCCCTACGAGGCGCACGTGGTCCTTGATAAATTAACACATTCCTGCAAGTGTTCTTTCGGGGTCCTCCCTATGTTCCCCGGGTCCTTTGTTCAAAAAAGGGTTCTATGTTAGTCCCTCTATGTTCCCTGCTGCTTCCAAGTAGACTGCTGCCGCATGGCAAAGGGCAGGTTGTTGTTGCACCTGTGACAGATTAGGTTTAGAGATAGTTTTGTCAGGGCACAAATTTACAACTCAGAAACATTACATTACTGACAGGTTAGGTTTAGGGATGGTTTTGGGAAGGGCACAATTTGAAAACTCGATAACATTGCATCACTGACAGGCTAAGTTTAGGCATGGTTTTGGGAAGGGTTAGATATAATGTTGGTAACATAGAACCCTTTTCTAGAAAAAGGGCCCTTTGTATGGGACTGGGGAACATAGGACCCGGGGATTATATAGGACCCGGGGAACATAGGTACGCTCCCGTTCGTTCAGTGTTGTGACAGCTTTGAGAAAGCTATCCTTCGGCTGCTATTGCTCTGTAGCGCCTGCTAGAGGGCAACAGTGTGAGGAGATGGAAGCCAGGGGTGTGCGTTCCAATATGCAACCTTGCGTCCTCCACTTGTGCTTGTGGCCTTGTACCAGGAAGTAAAATGTCATGATGACATCACTGACAACAACATTATATTTCAATATCTCGCAAAAGCTCAATTGTAAAGTCATTTTCTCATTTTCAAACTGGATGGTGAATGAAGAATAGTCCGCCAGGCTGACAGCTAGGCTGACAGCGGGGAAACTTAATTGTTTTCTCCACAGAGGCGGGGCATCGGCAAAACATGAGGCCACAAGCACAAGTGGAGGACGCAAGGTCACATATTGGAATGCACCCAGGGTGTGAGGGATCTCTGCTTAGGCAGTGGAAGTTGTAAGTGGTTATGGGAGGCAGGGGGCAGCCTATGATTTTTTGTGCTGTGTTGGTCACCCTCGGCAGTCTCTTCCTGTCAGCCTCAGTGCAGCTTGAGTGCCACACTGACACGGCGTAGGTCAGCAGGCTCTCTATGGTGGAACAGTAAAAGGTCACCAGCAAGCTTGAGTGTAGGTGTTCTCTCTTTAGCACTCTTAGGAAGTGTAATCACTGTTAGGCCTTTTCTTGACCAGGAGAGATCAGCAGAGATGTGTATTCCCAGGAATTTGAACGAGTCCACTCGCTCCACACATTCACCGTTGATGTACAGGGGGGCAGGAGCATCACTGTTTCGCTGGAAGTCCAGGATGAGTTCCTTCGTCTTGCACTCTCAGAAATAAAAGGTACAGAACTCGTCGCTGTGGCAGTACCCTCAAGGGGAGTACCATTGCGTCGCTTGGGTGGTACCTCAAAAAAGACATGACAGATGCACATTGGTCGACATTGCAAGAAATAAACGCATCTCTTTTTTGGGGTACCTACCAATCAAGCGACGCTTGACGGTACTGCCACAGCGACGAGTTCTGTACCTTTATTTCTGAGAGTGTGGAGATGTTCAGGGCCAGGGGGAGACATTTAGGAGTAAACAAAAGTGTTGACGCTGGATGCACTTATAGTGTGCATTTGGAGCCCTCTGCAGACGACCCAACGAACGGCACAAACTCACCAACAGACATATATAACACACATATTCACATGCACACGCAAAATGCCATTGCAACACCTGACCCAACCACTCTAGGGGGCAGGTAATAATCACTGCAAAGAAACACTGCGGAGCTCTATACCAGTTCTATGAAACCTAACACACTTGACAGACATATTTTACACAGGACCATTTTCCAAAGACTTGTACTTTGTCGCTATCCACCTGTACTGAGCTCCTGCTGACAACACTGCATGGTGGGGAATCATGGCCTTTGAATACGACAGAAAATATTTTGGGCTTCAGTCTCACATCACGCTCCTGAAGGCATCCTACAACGACGACTCCGTGCACCCAGTTTCTCCCAGTGCATAGCTTTCGAATAGCTTCGCTGGTTGTCATTAATGTCTGGGCTAGGTCGTCAAGTGACTCACTCCTCCTTGGTCGTATGTGTATGTTCATGCGTCACACTGGTTTTTCCTGAGTAATCAGAGCATACTACCCATCGTTTTCCATCACAATCACCACAGGTGGAGGACTACCAGTGGGTTGCATTTGCTCTCAGCCAGCGTGCACTACCAGGCCCTGATCTCTTCACTTCCTGACACACATGTGGGGGAGATGCTCTCAGGTACAGCCACGGCCATAATGGTCGATCAGCAGAAGCTCTACTTCCTTAAACTCTCAGACATACTCACATAATCTTCGAACATATACACACTGAAATGCAAACGTGCGCTCTCTCTCTCTCTCTCTCTCTCTCTCTCTCTCTCTCTCTCTCTCTCTCTCTCTCTCTCTCTCTATCTCTCTCTCTCTCTCTCTGCCCTGCTGCTCGATGGGATGGGCCTCTCCAGTTGGAATAAAGCAGTGTTTCTCAATGTTTTTCAGACCGAGGACTACTTTCTCCCCCTAAAAACAATTCAGGGACCACCTGTCAAATGAATTAACAGTTGAGGGGTGCTAATTTGACACTGCTAATTTCGATGCCGATCACTCACTTTTTAATGCACATTTCAAGCCTGTCTTATTGTGGTGAAAATAAGACTTCAGCTATGTTTAGCTTTGTAATTATATTACAAATATAGCCTACTAATACAGCAATACATAGGCCTACAGTGTTCACCATGTACGTATCTTCAGGACGTGGTGGCAGCCACTGAGGTTGATGAGACTCGGGTGTGGCCCATCTTTAGTATGTGTCATTCATGGACAGCTCATTGAAGGGTTCTTCCTGCCAACTTCTTTTGACAATTTGGGATGGTCGTGATTCCTCAATCGATCATTCTCATAAAAGAGTGTAAAGTCTTCTATTACCTACAGGTTACCATCATAGTCATATAATTCAGGCAGGTCAGCATTTAAATCAAAACATGTTAGGAGTGTAAAAAAATAATCTGAAAATGTTGTACTTCTCATGTTGAAGCATCAGGAACACCCATAGCAAAGCAGGCATGTGAAGAAGATGCACTGAGGCATAATAAAGTCGCCCCACCATGGACGTCAACTAGCCACAATTGTTACAAACGTTACACAGCTTACTTTCCCCTTTGCAGTACGTACAGTTTCTGTATAAAAAGGAGACAATTCGCACACTTCAGGTATTTTTGTGCAAAGAAGCTTTACTTGACTTGCAAACTTTCGGTCCTTAGACCTTCATCAGGCACAGAAATGTCTACTGAATCCTGCACCTTCTAAACAAATGATCGGTGGCCTATCACAACTTGAGGTATGTTAATATAAAAGGCTGATGATAGGTTTATTCACATAACATAATTGCAATGTTGTTAGTGTACTTAAACATTTTTTGCCAACCTGCCAGCATGGCTTTCACTTTGTATTTATAGCTTGGAGGCACACGGAAAGATTTGTGGGTTTTGTAAGACAGCTCTTGCAGAGACCTCTTTCTTATCTTTTTGATCTGCAGTTTTAACTTAAATTTACCATGTGAGAAAACATGTTGGTTAAGATGCTGCAGTCAATAAATACCAATTGTCAATATACACATTTGCTTTAATGAACACAAGCTGAGCAGAAAAGAACAAGTTTTGGCTGTATTAATGTACGGAAGTTTCCTAATGTAAAATATAGTGCAAAACATACTTGACATACTTGTGTGTGTGGCCTGCAAAAAGATGCGACTTTAGTGGTTTTCCTGTTTTCATGAAGCATGTGCTCATTCTCTGCATATTCTCTGAAGGGAGACGGAGACCTCAAATGTTTCCTTCACTCTGAGCTCACCTGTGGCATGGTTGGGGGCCAAACTACCAGGCCAGCAGTAGTCAGTCAGGCCTCAGTAATCTATTATTAAAGGCGATACTTGACAGATTGTGCTTCTCTTTTGAGTGTGAATTTGAGTTCAGAGGCCCGAGTGCACAGAGCTGGGCTTTTAAGACCACTAGATGCTGACCAATAGACAGCAATTCAAACACTGGAAATACGGTATGGAATGTTAATAGGTGGATGTTGGAATGAATTTTAAATTCAAATCAATTCTGTCATCATGTCATAACTGGTATTCATCTCCTGGCAGAGTTCTGACAGAGGTTAGTCCGTACTGCAGATTGAAAATGAGGGCAACTGAAACCTTGTTCTTCTTATCTGAAAAGTTATCACTTTAATCTTTCAGTTTGTCATTACAGTCTGCTGAAACAACACGAGTCAACTGGCTGTTCCCCAGAAAAAGTCTTACCAAGAACATGTATTACAGATAGTCTTCTGTGAACATATCCACAACAAACGTTGTGTACAGTTGAGTACATCTGTGTGAATGTTCATTGACATAGAACTACTGTATAACAACATGGACACCAGGTGGACTTTCTGTAAAGGATTTATTTCAGATGACTTTTAAAACTTCCACAAGTACACAGATATTTCCATCACTGCCAGGCCAGGCTTTCTGTCTCGGTGCACTCAGTCAAAACACAATAAAGAAGAACACATCACTTTCATGTCGTGCAAAGCACACCAAAGGCCCAGTAGCCTAAAACTGTTCAGTAAAACGATGAATAAGAAAGGGTGAAATGGATTTCTTTTAAAATTGTTTGTTTATTTATTTATTTTCAAATAATAGATATATTTTTTAAAGAACATGATATATATGTACATCTGAAAGGTGGAAAAAAAGACCTGTCGAGATGGGTTTTGATGGCATTATGGTTTGACTTTTATGTGCTTGTGACTACACAAACTTTTAATTTACCCATTGTTATATTAGCTGTTCTTTTTAAGTAGTTAGTTTTAATATTAACTTACCATGCTGGCCCTGCCAGGGCAGTCATGGGTGAGCGGTTAGGGCGTCAGACTTGCATCCCAGAGGTTGCCGGTTCGACTCCCGACCCGCCAGGTTGGTGGGGGGAGTAATCAACCAGTGCTCTCCCCCATCCTCCTCCATGACTGAGGTACCCTGAGCATGGTACCGTCCCACCGCACTGCTCCCCATGGGGCGCCACTGAGGGCTGCCCCCTTGCACGGGTGAGTCATAAAATGCAATTTCGTTGTGTGCAGTGTGCGGTGAACACTTGTGTGCTGTGGAGTGCTGTGCCACAATGACAATGACAATGGGAGTTGAAGTTTCCCAATGGACTTTCACTTTCACTGCCGTGGCCTAATGGTAGGGCACTGGATTACTATGCCGGTGACCCGGGTTTGGTTTCGGTCTGGGTCATTTGCAGATCCTTCCCCGTTTCTCTCTCCCCACTCGTTTCCTGTCTCTCTGCCGCTGTACTGTCAGAAATAAAGGCAAAAAAGCCCTAAAAAAACCCTACCATGCTAAATTATTTCGTAAATACCTACAACTTAGAAGGTCTTTACACGTATATGTGGATCTATATGGACACGTATGGAGTTTTACAACCTGCATATCAGAGATCCGGCTTTAAAAATATCCCATCTAGAAGGCTAAAACGCACATGTTACAATTACACTTTCAATTTTTAATCCTGCATGCTGCGTTTACAGCTAAACAGGATAAAAAAATGATCCACATTTGAAAATATCCAGATATGTGTAAACAGCACCTTATAGAAATGTATGGTATGGGTGATATAACAGCATGTTATAGAAATGTATGGTATGGGTGATATAACAGCACCTTATACTTACAACAAAGACGTGTTTTTGTCGCCATTGGAAGACATACCTCATCACCGATGTCTCTGAATTGTGGGGTCCCCCAGGGCTCCATTCTGGGACCACTACTGTTCAATCTGTATATGTTGCCACTGGGACACATTATCGAGAATAACTCCATATATTACCATAGCTATGCGGATGATACCCAGCTCTACTTATCTATGTCCCCCAATGACTACACCCCCCTTGAATCACTCTATCATTGTGTAGCAGGTGTACCCTAATGGTCTCGTCAAATTATTCCCCTGAACCGTCTCGTATTGGTGTATCTGGCTGTGCCACTTCCTATTTAACGTCACCAGTCCCATGGGTGCCTAATTGCTGTCTTCCGGGGTGCCTGTTTGGTGCGCGAGGAGCTGAAGTGCGTTATGAAAGTATGAATGTTTGGACTGGTGAGTTAACGCTTCTATTGTGTAACCTGATTGTTGGCTCAGTGTGTAGGCTGGTGCTGATCTGCATTCTCTTGTAGTTGCGTGCTCATCGTTGACTGCCGTCCTGCAACGGCGTGTGTGAGCGGTCTGGGTAACCAAAGGACGACCGTGGTTGACTGTGGTTGCTACTCTCCTCTTTGCCCTATTCTATTCCATTTGCCTGGTAGGTGCATAGTAGAGTTTTCTGTCCCTGTACGTTGTGTGTCGCTGTGTTTCCGTGTTAAGATCCTAATAGGTATTTGCTCACCTTCACAGGTGAGGTGGCTGTTTAGATAGGCTGCGCCCCTGCCAGGTTGCTGTCTTGTCCACCTGTGTTGTTCCGGTGTGCGTCATTCTCCGTGCATCCAAGCCAGCGACGGTGACGGTCGCTGGTTTTCCCCAACGACGAGCAGTCAGCCCACCGCGCGAGACATCTTGTAGTGCTAATTGTATGGACGGTCAATAAGCCGGTGCGCTACACCTTCCCTCTTTTAGGCCAGTGTGTGGGTCGTGTACATGAACTGCATTTCCTTTGTTTGTTTCATTTGATTGCATGCTGTGTGTGGAGAACCCTTACATTTGCATGACTTGCTTTTATTTAATGTTATGATCCGTGTTATATCAAATTGTGTGGTCATTTTGGACGTGCTTAATGTGCATGCTGTTTTAATATTTTGTTTGTTTTGTTCCCATTTGGAAAGTGCATGAATTGTATGCCCATAGCACCTAGCTACTCCTGGCAAGGTGATCTGTCCAAGGCTCATGGACCATGAATATGTAATGTACAGTTTTAAATGTTGAATAACTATGTGTACAGAAAATAAATTGTATTTTTGTATCTCACGTCTTTGTCCTGTAGAGTGACCGAACCTGTGTTGCCTTAATGGTATTATTGAGCTTAACTCATTTTCCAGGGTGTCCCCCTGGTGGCGTAGTCGGGATTAACAACTAAAATTAGTATTTCCAACTAAATTAATTCAACTAAAATCCACTCTGCTACAATTGCATGGACCAAATTAACAAATTGATGTCTCACAATTTCCTCCAGCTGAACACAGATAAAACTGAAGTAATTATATTTGGGAAAAGAGAGGAGAGACAAAAGATTGCTACTATTCTTGAAACGAAGGGGCTGAAAGCAAGGGAAACAGTTAAAAAGCTATCTTGGGGTCCTCATTGACAGTGACCTAAACTTCAACAGTCACATGAAAGCTATTACTAAGTCTGCATTTTATCACATAAAAAACGTCTCTAAATTTAGGGGCCTGATGTCTAAACATGATCTGGAGAAGCTAATACATGCCTTCATTTCTAGTAAAGTTGATTACTGTAACAGTCTTTTTACTGGCCTCCGCAATAAGACCATTAAACAGCTTCAACTTGTACAAAATGCAGCTGCAAGGGTTCTTACAAAGACAAGGAAGTTCGACCACATTACTCCAATTTTAAGATCGCTGCATTGGCTCCCAGTAAGCTACAGAATTGATTTTAAGGCAATGCTACTTGTGTTTAAATCATTAAATGGAATGGGACCCACATATCTACTGGATATGTTTCAGCTGTATGCACCAACCAGGTCACTAAGGTCAACGGAGAAGAATTTGCTGGTGATTCCAAAAGTCAAAACAAAGTGTGGAGAGGCAGCCTTTAGCTTCTATGCTTCAAAGCTTTGGAACCAGCTTCCAGATGACGTAAAAAATGCACCCACTATTGATAGCTTTAAATCTAGACCCAAGACAAAGCTGTTCTCAGATGCTTTCCCCTAGCTTAAATTACATACCATTATTTTTTTATTATTATTATTTTTTTGTTTATTTAATTTGTTTTATTATATTTTATTATTTTTTTTACCTTCTGTTTTATCTTAATGTTTTAAATGTTTTTTGACTCTAATTCATTTCCTTCTTTCTTCCCTGTTTCCTTTCATTTACATTTGTTAACTTTGTGAAGCACATTGAGTTGCACCTGTGTATGAAATGCACTATATAAATAAATAAACTTGCCTTGCCTTGCCTTGCCTTGCCTTATAGAAATGTATGGTATGGGTGCCAAATGGTGATATGTAGCTACATCTGGATGCATTGTATTAGGCCTAACAATGGTGACTGAACTGAAGCTTTAGGTATAGGTGGGTATACACTGATGTTCATAGTTCTACTGGCTCAGTTATGTTTCAAGACATTTAGCAATATGTATGACGATAATGGTAGCAAGTGTAAGGTTACACCATTGATAAAAGCTGGAGTAACCAACACCATCTGCACCTACTGTACATTTCACCTTTTCTCCTATCTTGTCAACGTGTGATGAATAAATAAGTAAAAAGTTCAATCAAAATACTCAAAACTCCACGCCCAGTTAAAGTAAAATGTAGCCTATACCAAAAACATTTGCATGGATCCTAGAACATTGATGCCTTTGTTTTTTTTTCAATGATGCAGCCTCGTACTGTAATCACAGATCACAGCCATGAGACCAGAGGAGTGAACATCTATTCTCTATTGTTTTACTATGAAGATTGATTATGGTCATTTTAAGTTTCAAACTGAACTTAGTGTCACCTGACTGAAGCCCTTAAATGCGCACCACCCACCCAGTGCTGCCCCCATTCACGTGCACCAAAGTAGTGGCACATTTGCAGACGCAGCATTTCCTATCAACATCATATACAGAGAGGTTGTCTTAGGTTAAGGTCAGCATTAGGTTTACAGGTAGCCTAATCTAAGCATGACCTACCAAGCTATTACTGCCATTGCACTCCTGGGTAAGTGCAGTGATTGACTGCTGCTTCTTCTTTCTTGTTGCTTTCAATTTAGTAATTCAAAGTTTAAAGTTAGTAATTACAAAAGTTGGTAATTCAAAGTTAGTAATTTAAAGTTTTTCAAATTTTTCAGGTGTTTTCCATTTGGCCCTGAAGGTGTCAGGAATCGTAGTGGATCTCAGGCCAGGAGATAAAGTCACTCTTCATGGTGACTGTGCCATGGATAAATCAGGAGTCTACTGGATTGGAAACACAATGCAGTCAAACTACTGGCAACCCAACTTCATGATGTCTGTTTATGACGCGGTGAAGGCTACTGATGTTATAAGTTCCCGCTACACCTTTCAGTTGAATAACTTCAGCCGTTTATTTGATCTGGTCATTTGGAACATCACTGAATCTGATCTAGGGGTGTACTACTGTGCGAAATTCAAGACAAAGAAGATGATCGGTGAAAAAGACACTTATTATTTTAGTAATATCACCTACAAACTGAACTTTGAAGGTAGGAAGGCACAACGATCGACATACACTGTACACATGAAATGCATTTTCTTCATGATTTGAAATTCTTTTCAGTTATCGGATTGTACCAACATTGTAAATGAGCCATAATTACAGACCTAACAATGGATAAATGAGAGAATGAGAGAAATAAAAAAGAGAAATACTTTTCTATTTTAA
The DNA here is from genome assembly GCF_034702125.1 of Engraulis encrasicolus. Lineage (NCBI taxonomy): Eukaryota > Metazoa > Chordata > Actinopteri > Clupeiformes > Engraulidae > Engraulis > Engraulis encrasicolus. Next base: position 27,328,716 of record NC_085872.1, read on the forward strand.
AAAAATGTTTCAAGAATATTTTGAAATGAAATTCTTGCAAGATATTGATCTATCTTGGTCTCTACACAAACAATGCTTTACCCACATGCTGTTCAGCCGAGAGACAACTGTAAAGCATTGAACATAAAGGGAAATTTGTACCAATGTGTCATGGTTTCCCCTTTTCAGACCCTGCTCCTTCACCTCCGCTGTCCTCCCCATCTGCTCCTCCTCTTCCTGAGTGTGAGCGTGCTGGTCAGTGTTGGATGCTGCTGGCCATCTTGTGTCCTGTGTCTGCTCTACTCGCCGCCCTCATCTCCTCCGCTTGCTTCTACTGTTGTAAGACAGGTGGGTCAATTACCGCTCTCAACAAACCGTCATTGAACTAAAAAAAAAAAAAACATTATCACTGTAACGATTTCAATGATCACAAGAAGACTAAGTGGACTGATTGTGCTGCAATACTGACTTCTTTAAGTGTTTTTTTCTTCATTTTATATATGCAACTTGATTTAATTTTAGGACCAGACCAAGGCCAAGGAGATGGATTTCAGGTATGTCTTATACCAGGGGTGTCAAACTCAAATTGACCGAGGTGCCAAATCAAAATCTGCAATCAATCAATACTTGATTAAAAAAAAAAAAATGTTTTAACTGAACTAAAAATGTGAATGCACACACTTAATACTCACAAACAGATTCTCATGATAGTTAAATTGTGCCTGCGCATATTCTTTTGCATAAGCTGTTTCACTGCACTGGGCCCACTCATATTCCTGTGATACAGTAGCTTCATATTGCATGCTGCTTGCATGCTGTTCCACCTTTTTTTTCTTCCATTTTTATTTTTCCCCTCCATAACTTTACCTGTGTGTTATGGGTCTTAAATGTCCACGTGGGCATTATGTGTATTTATGTAAGCTACTTGACACCTGAATTTCCCCTCGGGGATCAATAAAGTTACTCTACTGTCTACTCTACTAACACGACACTTCCGGCGCTGCACTGCGGTGGCGAGTGTCAGTCAGTGTGTCTTTCATAATCACTCAAAATATTTTACTACCAAAATACTACACTACTACGACATTACACAATGAATTAAGTAGTGAATTATGACTTAATCATTGGCATTGGTAACAGCCAATTTATAACAGGGGCCATATGTTAATAGTTTAACAATTGACTAGACACTTTTCACATTATATATCTTGAACTGTCTTAACTGTGTATATTACTCTGTTGGCACATGAAGGTTAGTCCATTGCTGTCCAAGAATTACCCGAGAAGTCTGGACCAGGATCTCCTCACTGAAGTTATCTACAAGCAACTATGAGCTGAATACCACGAATATGCCTTCTTAGTTTTAAAATATGTGATGAATAAATACTGAAAACAATTGTGCTTTTAAAATTATTTGCTGTGTTATGTAAATATATTATTTGAATTGCAATAAACCTTACTGTAGTAGCTTTCTCTTTCTTAATTCATTTACAATAAAATGAGACCAGATACCTATTGCAGGCCTGATTGTCATTTTTATTTTTGTATCCAAAGTACATTGACTCTATAATGCAGTAGATAGCTTATTGTAATATTCCTCTAGCCCTTTCCTGCAGATGGGACAACATGATAACAGGAGTTAACATGGCAACAGCTGCAATAAGTAATTATAATACTTTATATTATATGTCAAGACTAAGGCCATCATCATTTAGTAACAACAAGGTTACAATAGAGGCATGAAAACACATTGCAAAAAAAGTATTTAATTGTAAAATCTAAACTCTCAGAGCCAGGAATTGGGTATTTCTCCCACTCTGTAGTAATGGGTCCTCATTACATTGTACTCTATGTTGTGTGCGTGCGTTCGTGCGTTCGTGCGTGCGTGCGTGCGCCCGTGTGTGTGTGTGTGGCAGGTGCTCAAGGGGGGCAGAGGGACATGTGGAACTTCCAGCAGCCTTACTAGGCTAATAATAAGAATAAACATTTTATTTTGAGCGCCTTTCAAAATACCCAAGGACACTTTACAATCAAAAACAAATACATAACAGTAGGGAAAGTATAACAAAGCTTCAGTGAATTAACAATAGGAGAGTAATGAGAGTAATTAAAATGTAAAAATAAAATAAAAATACAGTAAAAAAATAAATGTTTTAAAATAACAAAAAGAAGTAGAATGCAATAAATAAAATAAAAACGAGGGGAAAAATAGATAAAATAGATAAAATATGTAAAATAGAAAATAAGCTGATAATTAAAATGAAGTGGAAGTGCCTGTGAAATTGAAAAGCAGAAGTGAAAAGGTGTGTCTTCAGCTGAGATTTGAAAGTGGACAGTGTAGAACACTGTCGAAGTGACAGTGGGAGAGAATTCCAAAGTTTGGGGCCAACAACACTAAATGCCCTGTCGCCCATGGTGCGCAGGTGTGTGGAGGGAACTGTAAGGAGGAGTGAGTCAGTGGAGCGTAGTGTGCGGGTGGGATTGTATGGGGTGAGGAGACTTGTGATGTAGGAGGGTGCAAGGTTGTGCTGGGCCTTGTATACGAGGAGGAGAATTGATGTAATTGATAGAGGATAGGGGTAATGTGATGCCAGGGTCTGGTGTGTGTAAGTAATCTAGCTGCTGAGTTTTGAATGTATTGAAGACGGACGGTTAATCAATTTAGTAGGGAGACCAGTGAGTAGGGCATTGCAATAATCTAATCTGGAGGTTACGAAAGCGTGAATGAGGGTCTCAGCAGAGGTAGGGGTAAGAGAAGGGCGGAGTCTGGAGATGGTTTTAAGGTGGAAAAACGCAGTTTTGGTGAGGTGTTTAATATGGGATTCAAAGGAGAGCGAAGAGTCGATGATGACGGCCAAATTTTTTACTTCAGAGGAAGTGGAGGTAAAATAGTCAGGGATCGAGAACTGAGAAAGGTTTATCTTTTTAAGTAATGATGGGGTGGCGATGATGATGGCTTCGGTTTTGTTTTGATTAGGTTTAAGAAAAATTTGGGTCATCCAATTACTAATTTCGTTGAGACAGGTTGTTAAGTTAGCGAGGGGGTGTGGATGGGAGGGTTTAGTGTGTATATAGATTTGGGTGTCATCTGCATAACAGTGAAAATGTATGTAACCGGTGGTTATCCTGAACCTTTATTCTGACGGGGTAACGACACTCCCCTTTCCTTCAGGTGTGTAGCATAAATCATTGCGGTGGTAGCTAGCTAGCAAAGACGCTGTGTTTTTGATGCTGTCGAGTGTAGCGTGGGCACACCGCTCTCTCTGTCTCTCCGTTTGTGGTTGAGCCACCGTACAGGAAAGGTAGGCGTCCTTCTCGGTTGGTTTATTGCTCTTTTTGGTGCATTGTAATGTACTTAGTTGTTGGTTACTGACACCATTTAACTTAATCGTAGCCCTGTCCATAGGCGGCTGGCGTGGGGTCGGCTGCTGTTCTGGGATGGTGTGTCGAGCTGGGCAAACTCAAGTGTCGTGGTGGCGTGTCTCCACTGTGTCCTTTGGGGTTGACTGCTTGCGTGCCGCTTCGAGAGAACCAGAGGTAATGCCGGCATTTTCTGTAAGAGTCTCGACGCTTAGCTCTTGACTTGTGTAGGGAGTTGTGCATTTCCACAATACACAACTCCTGTTTAATCGATTTATAATGCCGTGCCTAATGGTAACTTTCTCGTTAAATGTACATAGGAGGAGATGGTGCCTTCGACTACACTGATGCAGTGTCATTAGAGAAGGGGGGCATCACTGTTCTTTTCCCAACCTTTTGTTTTGTTTTGTCCTATTGTGTGAGTGATTCATCCTGTGCAACCTTTTCACTTTGACGTCCGAGACGAAGGGGCTTGTGTAAGTTTCACTCTAACATCCGAGACGAAGGGGCTCGTGTAAGTTTCTACTTAGTAACCGCCAAGACGGAGCTTGTGTATATGATTAGGGTATGAACACTGAAGTATTACTGGGAGACGTATCTTAAATCTCAGACTCCTTTTGGAACCTATACTTGCTGTAGGGGGAGACCAAAGACGTGTGTCTAACAGGCTTGTGTGTGTGTGTGTGTGGTGGCCATTACCAATTTTGCCCTTTTGGCAGTTTGTTTTCTTTTGTATAATTTGATTTACTAACTTTGTTTGCCGTGCAATTTTTGTTATTTGGTCTACCCCTCGTGCAACTGCCAATTGCAATTAGCACCTTTGCATAACTAGCACATTTGCACATTTCTGTATCTTGAGATGACGTGCCTATAAATGCTGTTAAAGTTCATATTCTATTTTCATATTTGACTGAGCCCGTGAGGCATACTTTATGTGCAGAGATTCATTACGATAAGAAAGAAGAGATTCATTACGAAAAGAAAGAAAATAAAAAGAACTCTGAATTGTATGACAGTTGTATCTCTTGTTATTCACTAACCTGTTGCGGGGAAAGTCAAATCAAGTGTTTGATGGTTGGGTTCTCTCACCCTAACAAATGAGAGTGGCGTAGTCACTAAACATCTTAAAAAATATTAAAAATATTACGGTAAAGAGATAACGCAGGCCACATGTAGGCCATGTTTTCGGAGAATGTAACCAAGGGGAAGAATATAAATGATGAAGAGTAGGGGGCCTAAAACTGAGCCTTGTTGAACACCATGTGTGAGGAGTGAATTTGGAGACCGGAAATCACCAATAGAGACAAACTGCTCTCTTCCATTTAGGTAGGACCTGAACCATGAGAGTGCAGTACCAGTGATGCCCAATAGGGTTTCCAGCCTTGTGAGAAGGACGTTGTGGCAGACTGTGTCAAAAGCAGCTGTTAAATCAAGTAGCAGGAGGATACTGAAATGTCCTGAATCCGCAGCTAACAAAAGGTCGTTTACAACCTTGACTAGTGCAGTTTCAGTGCTATGCTTGGACTCTACAGTATATTATGCATTTGGTCATTATTGACACGCTTTTGATGGTCAAGCATTCGTACCGAAGGTGATCATGTCAACATGGAGCACAGTACACTGTGACAAAACAAATTATAAAAAAATAACTTTCAAAAAGGATTTTTTTTGTCCAGTGGGGCAAAAGGGCAGGTGCTTAAGAACCACCTTGTCCCTATCTGTGCACACCTATGTGTCATTTAAGCAATAAGCCACGAGAGGCCATGGGTTATGCTCGATTGATAACGGGCAAGGGGAGTGGGGCACGACGCCCATTTGACGCTCATTTGATCAGCGACGTAGCTGGAGTAACCAACACCATCTGCACTATCAGCTTTTCTTGTCAACATGTGATGAGTAAATAAGTAAAAAGTTCAATTAAAATACTCAAATAGGCCTACTCAAAATTCCACGCCCAGTTAAACTAAAATGTATACCAAAAACATTCGCATGGATCCTAGAACATTGATGCCTTTGTTTTTATTTTCAATGTTGCAGCCTCATACTTAAACCCAATCACACATCACAGCCATAAGACCAGAGGAGTGAACATCTATTCTCTACTGTTTTACTATGAAGATTGATTATGGTAATTTTAAGTTTCAAACTGAACTTAGTGTCACCTGACTGAAGCCCTTAAATGCGCACCACCCACCCAGTGCTGCCCCCATTCACGTGCACCAAAGTAGTGGCACATTTGCAGACGCATCATTTCCCATCAGCATCATATACAGAGAGGTTGTCTTAGGTTACGGTCAACAGGTTTACAGGTAGCCTACTCTAAGCATGACCTACCAAGCCATTACTGTCATTGCACTCCTGGGTAAGTACAGTGATTGCTGCTTCTTCTTCTTCTTTCTTGTTGCTGTCAATTTAGTAATTCAAAATAAATATTTTGAATTGTTAATTTTTCAGGTGTTATCCATTTGGCTCTGAAGGTGTCAGGAATCGAAGTGGATCTCAGAATCAGGGCAGGAGATAAAGTCACTCTTCATGGTGACTGTGCCATGGATAAATCAGGAGTCTACTGGTTTGGAAACACAATGCAGCCAAGCTACCGGCAGCCCAACTTCATGATGTCTGTTCGCGACGCGGTGAAGGCTACTGATGTTAGAAGTTCCCGCTACACCTTTCAGTGGAATAACTTCAGCCGTTTATTCGATCTGGTCATTTGGAACATCACTGAATCTGATCTAGGGGTGTACTACTGTGCGAAATTCAAGACAAAGAAGATGATCGGTGAAAAAGACACTTATTATTTTAGTAATATCACCTACAAACTGAGCTTTGAAGGTAGGAAGGCACAATGATCGACATACACTCTACACATGAAATGTATTGCAATGATCTATAGACAAATATCATAAACATGCATTTTCTTCATGATTTGAAATTCTTTTCAGATGTCGGATTGTACCAACATTGTAAATGAGCCATAATTACAGACCTAACAATGGATAAATGAGAGAATTTAATTTAATTTTAAAAATACATTTTAAATACTTTTTTATTTAAAAAATATGTTTCAAGAATATTTTGAAATGAAATTCTTGCAAAATATTGATCTATCTTGGTCTCTACACAAACAATGCTTTACCCACATACTGTTCAGCCGAGAGACAGCTGTAAAGCATTGAACATAAAGGGAAATTTATACCAATGTGTCATGGTTTCCCCTTTTCAGACCCTGCTCCTTCACCTCCGCTGTCCTCCCCCTCTCCTCCTCCTCCTCCTCCTGTTCCTGAGTGTGAGAGTGCTGGTCAGTGTTGGATGCTGCTGGCCATCTTGTGTCCTGTGTCTGCTCTACTAGCCGCCCTCATCTCCTCCACCTGTGTCTACTGCCTATGCTGCAAAACCGGTATGTCCATGTCAACACCTGCAAGAGTTTATTGTCATCATTACTTTGGTATGGATATGGATGCTGTGTTCATGTTCTGGGGCTGGCACTTTCAATTTACACCCAAGATAAAGTCAGTGACTTACGAAAGATGTCTTCTTGGGACACTTACAGCAGCTACAGAATCTGGAGTAAGTGTCAAAGAAAGTCTTCGTGGAGAACAGGTATGTTTTTTTTGGTGTCATTTATTTTTTATTTCAGACACTGTCACTTTAAAATTACTTTAGTCCAGGGTAAGGTAAAATACAAAACAAAGTAAGTCACCATACAAACTTTGCAGCTTAAATGAATATTTAGAATATGAAATGATTATTAAATCAATACATTCTGCATAAACTACATTTTGGACTAGTCCATACCCCAAAGAAGATTGGCCTGAAACTGGACTGAAATGTTTTCAAAAAGTTTTAATTCATTAGCCGAACAAAATATCAATTTCATTGTTCATTAAATGTTTCTTTATGCAAATTTTCAGGAGAAAGACAAAGACCTCTGCTATGCTTCTTTGGATATACCATGCAGAGAACAGAGAGTAAAACCCAGCAAACCCCAAAGAGCACATCAAAACTTTGACCCCAGTACATACTCGGAGGTCAGAACTCGTCATGTTTAGACTTGATCAAAGGGATTTATTTTCGTCTGAAAAATAAAATTTGATCTTGCCAGAAGAAACGTGTCGTATGACTATACTGAGTCAGTAAATACGTATAGGCCGGGGGACGGGCAATTATTTTGGAGCAAGTGCCATATTGGGTTTAGAATATTGAGTGAAGGGCCAGATGTCGCAGGCAACTTGTGTGTCTCTGTCAATAATAAGAAATATACACTGACATAACTTGTTTGGTTTTTCATTGCTGTATTTAATGAGATTTATTTAGATGAATACAATAGGCTCGATTAATCTGAAACCCATAAGTATTGGGTAGTCATGTTAAGAATTTTGGGTGAGAGTGACACTTTTTAAAAGTTGTCTTTCTTGGGAAAGGCGGACCAAATGAAAATGGCTCTGCGGACGGCATATGGCTCCCGGGCCTGAGTTTGCCCACCTCTGGTATAGGCTTACATTATTTAATCTTTGGCAATGTATATGGGTCATTTCACACCAATTGAACAAATCATCATGCACTTGAGTGTCAAAAAAATATTTTTAAAATATTACTGGGTGTTCTTTAGAAATTCAAGTGAAAGGCTTGAAACCTCCTTTTGTTCACCCATTGTTGACGATTTTGTTCACCCATTGTTTTTCTGCGAAGTTCTCCAGTCCATTTTGCATGCTCATACATGAATAGGTGTAGTCTGCAGCAAAATGTTCATGTTTGCAATAGATCCTCCCACATTGTCACAGAAGTCCCACAAAGTTGATCAACATTTAATTGCAGTAAAACCTCTAAAATATGGGAAATCATTTTCGATCTCATTTTCAAAGCACTCATTGAACACATATTTTCTAATTTTTTTCCTGAAAGATCTACAATCTCTACCTTTTGAAAACATGCGTTTTACAAGTTTTATGCAACCGTTTGTATGTTATTCTATAGTCTAGCCTATAAACAGACAATGCCACCATTGGCATCAATGTCTTTGGAAACACGTCTTAGTTTTTACCACCAATTTGACCACAGTTTTGAGAGGCCACCAGCTCAGACCACGATGGAACCTCTTGCGGTATATGATGATAATTTTTTATGAAAGCGTTTCTACCAGTCTCAGTAAGAAACACTAAAAGCTGTTGAGTACAAATGTCTTACGAAGGCCTAAAGAGAGAACAGCAAAATACTGCTATTCGCTTATAGAGATTTCTGTGAATATGCAGGATTATCTGTCGTGCAAGCGTAATCATTTTGCCACAGATGTGTTATTCATGTATGAGAATGACAACTGTAACCATTCTATATACATAACCAGGGCAGGGAGACTGGATATCTCTGGCCAGGCCTTGACTAGTAATCTGGCATACGGGCATTTCCCTGGTGGGCCATCAGACCCCTGTGGCAGTGTAATAGAGTGTGCCGAGCGGATGGAGTGGTCAGTCAGAATGATAGGGAAGGAACTAATGTGCAAAAATAGCTTTTCTTTTATTTTCTTTAAGCCGGCAGTTCAACAAACAGGACAAACAAAAACACTGATCAAAACACAAAACAAAAGTTTGGGACAAAGCCCACAAAAGCTAGGCTACTCTTCTGTCCATAGTACTCACACAGAGCTCAGACATGCGTCTTCTCAGTGCAGCGGCCATCTCCCGAATGAGCCGAGCTGCGCATATTTAAAAGACTCTAACAGTCGTGACACAATTAAAATCAATCAACGCATCTAGACAGATTTTAGCAGTTGTAAATATTTTCCACACATGTATACAAATATAACAACAATGTGCTGACGTCAAATATTTCATAGAACACTTACGTAAGATTTTAAAACTAAATTTCCTCCGGACTAATTAACACTTCCCCGCGCATCGCGGAGCACCAGTGAAAAGCGCTCCCAGACCTTCAGTCTGGTTTGGTCCTGCCCACGGAAGACAACGACAGGTAAGTATCAACAAACATTTGGGCTAACCATGATATTAACTAAACTTCAGCATGAAAAGGATTCAGATATTAAATGTGCGCACTGAAAGAATCTTAACATTACTGTTGTTTACAATGAAAAGTTAATAAACGCTTGCGCTGTTTAAAACCTGTGTCGCGTCTTTTGTTCTGACCACGCGTGTAACAAACATTTCTGGTTTACATATTTAAAAGGTGTACCAAATGAACCCGCACAAAATGTGCTTCTAAAGCCCCACAAAACCCACAGCAAACATATACAACACGGCTTGCATTTTGAATGTCTTTGGAACCTGTGGTTTTAGTCCATGCACTTGGCAACATTGAAACCATAAGCGGGAGGAACCGCTCTTAAAGTGACAGACGCGTTGCGCTCTGTCACATTACCCCCCCCCCTCAAGAGTGGACGTCTTCCTCGTGCACTCGGGATAGGTAATCTCCCACAACATTCTCAGGGCCAGGACGGTACTTGATCGTGAACCGAAATGGCTGGAGTGACAAATACCACCTCGTCACTCTGGAATTTGTGTCCTTCATTTTGTCAAGCCACTGAAGGGCCCGATGGTCTGTTTCCAACACAAAGTCTTTGTCCATGAGGTAATACTTAAGCGAGTCTAAGGCCCACTTGATGGCGAGCCCCTCTTTTTCCACAGTGGAGTACCTCGACTCCCGTGGAAACAACTTTCTGCTCAAGTAGACCACCGGCCTTTGCTCCCCAGGTGGACCCTGGAGCAACACTGCCCCCAGCCCGGTCCCGGATGCATCCGTTTGCACCAGGAATGGCTGAGAGAAGTCGGGACTTTGCAGGATGGGATCTGTGGTCAGACAGGTGCGCAGGTCCTCAAAGGCCCGAGAACACTGCTCTGTCCAGACCACTCTGTTGGGAGCCGACTTCCGAGTCAGCTCGATCAGTGGAGCAGCCCTGGTGGAGAAGTGTGGGACGAAGCGCCGGTACCAACCCACCACCCCCAGGAAGGAGCGGACTTGACGCTTGGTGGTCGGCACCGGAGTCTCCAGGATGGCGCTGACCTTCCCCACCTGTGGCTTTACCAACCCCCCGCCGATGACGTGGCCCAAGTACTGGACCTCCTTCTGAGCCACCGCACACTTTTGGGGGTTGACAGTCAGACCGGCCTCCTTCAGCCGCCTCAGTACGTCCTTCACATGAACCAGGTGTTCGTCGAAGGAGCGGCTATGAATGACGACATCATCCAAATATGCCGCCGAGTACGTCTCCGCCCCCTTCAACACCTGGTCCATGAGACGCTGAAAAGTTGCTGGCGCCCCCTGCAGTCCGAAGGGCATGTAGCAGAACTGATAAAATCCAAATGGAGTTTTAAAAGCAGTCAAATGTTTACAGTCATTGGACATGGGTACCTGCCAATAACCCTTACTGAGGTCAAGGGTGGTCAGGTACTTGGCACTGCCCAGTCTATCAATCAAGTCATCGATTCTAGGCATAGGGTATGGATCAACAGAAGAGATTGCGTTTACCTTTCTGAAGTCCATACAGAAACGCAAGGACCCATCTTTCTTGGGTACAAGCACCACCGGACTCGACCACTCACTTGAAGACGGCTCGATGATGCCCATCTCCAGCATGCTGTCAATCTCCTCCCGGATCTTGGGAAGAAGCTGTGCTGGTATGCGGTAGCACGGAAGACGAACTGGACCAGGAGCCTTCAGCTTGATGTGATGCTGCACCAGTCCCGTCTTGCCAGGAGTGCCTTGGAACACCCCCTCTGGTACACCCCCTCTCAGCTGCTGCTGCTGGGTCTCGGAGAGGTGGCTCAGGTCGATGTTTCCAGCTCCCTCCCGCTGCACCGGGAAGTACTGCTCCTCTGCCTCTTCCTCCTCCTCCACCGCTCTAGCAAACAGGCAGTTGACCGGCTGCTCCTTCTCATGCCACTCCCGCAGCATGTTGATGTGGAAGATCTGTGAGGGTTTCTTCTTGTCTGGTGTGATGATCTCGTACGTGACTTTGCCCGTCTTCTGCTTGACGACGTACGGCCCCTGCCACTTTGCAAGGAGGCTGCTCTCTGAAGTGGGAAGCAGCACCAACACTTGCTGACCTGGCTGGAGGGACCGCTCTCTGGCCGATGCATCGTACCACTTTCGTTGCTTGGCCTGGGCAGACTTCATGTTCTCCTGCACCATCTCAGTCAGCTGCTGCATGTGGTCTTGCATCTTTAGCACGTAGGTCAGTACGTTCATCTTCTTCGCTGGCTCCTCTCCCTCCCATGCCTCCTTCAGGACGTCAAGTGGACCTCTCACTTTCCGGCCATACAGGAGTTCAAACGGAGAGAAACCTGTCGACGATTGTGGCACTTCTCTGTAGGCAAATAAGAGGTAAGGCAGCCAGTCATCCCAGTCAGATCCTGACTCTGACACAAACTTGCGGAGCATGCTCTTTAGGGTCTTGTTGAAGCGCTCAACAAGCCCGTCAGTCTGAGGGTGGTATGGTGTGGTTTTAATGCCCTTTATACCTAAGTATTTGTACACGTCTTTCATGAGGGTAGATGTGAAATTTGACCCCTGGTCTGTGAGCACCTCCCTCGGTATTCCCACCCGTGTGACCAACTGAAGGAATGCATTTGCTACCTGCCGTGCCTTAATGTTGCGCAAAGGGAATGCTTCCGGATACCTAGTAGCATAGTCAGCAATGACCAAGATGTATCTGTTGCCTTTGCGACTACGCTCTAGTGGGCCAACTATATCCATGGCAACTCTGCTGAACGGGACATCAATAATTGGCATAGGGACTAGTGGAACTCTAGCTCCCTTCCTGTTTGGGGCTGTCAGCTGACACTGCTTACACTTTTTACAGAAATTGATCACTTCAGCATACATGTTGGGCCAGTAAAAGCATTGCACAATCCTGTCCCAAGTTTTGTTTTGGCCTAAATGACCGGCCCATGCACTAGCATGACCAACTTCCATGACCGTTTCTCTCAGAGAATTTGGTAGCACCAGCTGTTCACCTTCCTCCCCATGTCTATACAAAATACCCGCCTTCAGCTTAAATTTGGGGCCAAGTGCATCCCCATTTTCATCAGCAATTAAGCCTGAATAACAGTTTTGCAGGGATTTGTCTTTGGGCCTGGATTATGTCAGAGGGAATGGCAACATTCACCTCCCCATCCAGCTCAGGGTGTGGATCAGTTTCAGTCAGTTTAGTGCCTTAAATTTCTCTTTTCTTTTCTCACTTCTTGTTTTGCGTTTCACGTCAGGGTATGGTAACAGATTCCATGTGCTGTCTTTATCTTTCTTTTGTGAACGTGTCATTACCATGTTACAACTATGGCCATCCGCTAGTGCCACCAGATCCGGGATATCTCTGCCCAAAACCACTGGGTATGGAAGTTTGTCTGCTACTGCCACGGTAACCAGGTATAACACATTGTCCACCTCTAAGTGAACTTCAGTAGTCGGGTACGACCGTTCGTCACCGTGAACACAACGAATAAGCAACCTCCTTTCTTTGGGTGCACTGTGTTGGGATACTAGGTCGGAACGTACAATGGTTTGGCTGCTGCCAGTATCAATCAGGGCCTGCACCTGCTTCCCATCCACCCGCACTACTGTCATGGCCTCCCCCTCCTCTAGTGTGGCTTCCCCCCCACTAGTACTAGGGACAACGGATACAGCAGATACTTTGGGTTTTCTGTGGGGACACTTGGATTTTATATGCCCTACCTCACCACAGTAAAAACATTTGACATCAGCGTTAACAGGTCTAGGGCTTTTAACAGAGGAACCACCATGCCAACCACCCTCAGACTTACCGGGCCGCCCAGCTGTGTCGTCTCTTCCCCCGGCCATCTGGTGTGGTCTTGCCCCGCGCCGTGCCGCCATGAAGGACTCCGCGAGCACCACCGCCTCTTTCGCCGTCTTGGGGTTGTGTTCTTTGATCCACAGCCGGACGTCGCTGTTCACCATTCTCAGGAACTGCTCTAGGACGAGCAGGTCGTTGATTTCCTCTTTGGTGTGGGTCTGTGGCTGTGTCCACTTCTCATACAGCTCCCGCAGTCTGGTGAAGAGCTCTTTGGGTGACTCACCAGGTAACATCTGCGTCGACCGGAATCGCTGCCTGTATGTCTCTGGGTTGATTTCATATTTTTCAAGGATAACTGCCTTGACCTTGTCGTAGTCCATCGAGTCTGTGAAGTCCATGGCAATGTATGCCGCTCTCGCTTTGCAGGTAAGTAGTGGGACTAGATGCAGTGCCCATTGTGTTTTGGGACACCAACTAGCCGTAGCAATGCGTTCGAAAGTCGTAAGAAAATGTTCAATGTCCTCATCATCCGAGTATTTTTGCATCTTCGGCCCTTTCCAGCCTGTGACTTGGACCCCCGTCGCCGCTGGACCTGGAGCCGCCACCACGCCTGGGACCGCTGCAGTCACCGCCGCCGCTTGGACCCCCATCGCTGCTGGAACTGGAACCGCCAACGCACCTGGGCCTGCTGCCGACACCGCCGCCGCTTGGACCCCCATCGCCGCTGGAACTGGAACCGCCAACGCACCTGGGCCTGCTGCCGACACCGCCGCCGCTTGGACCCCCATCGCTGCTGGAACTGGAACCGCCAACGCACCTGGGCCTGCTGCCGTCACTGCCGCCGCTTGGACCCCCATCGCCGCTGGAACTGGAACCGCCAAAGCACCTGGGCCTGCTGCCGACACCGCCGCCGCTTGGACCCCCATCGCTGCTGGACCCGAAACTGCTACTGGGCCTGCAGTCATCGTCACCGCCGCTGCACCTGAGATTGCTGCTGCTTGCCGCACTGGAGGGCCTGGACCTGCCGCTGCTGGCATGGTCTCTTCTCCTTGGTCCTCTGATGCCCACCTCTGTAGCTCTGCCTGTGCTCCCATCTGTGTGACGTGTGCTGGACTGACCGCTGTCGACACTGGTGCTGACCTTGAGACATCATGTTGCTCTGCCCTCAGTCTGGGCCTTCCCCGGCCCCGGCCGAGCTCCCATCTCTCCTGCCGCACTTCATCCTGGAGCATGCTGAATTGGTGCACGATACCTCTCCAGCGTTGCTCTTGCCGTGCTTGGTCTTCCAATGCCCGTTCCTCTTGCTTCTGCTGCGCCACCATGAATGCCTGGAACATTGACTGCAGTTCCTGCACAGAGCCTTCCAGATTTTGCTGCGGTGCATCGTCTTTCTCTTCAGCTGCTTCGGCTTGCGCCTTTCTTCTAGTTCCCATTATTTGCTATCATTAAGACTGACCTGCGCACACTAGTAGTTTTCGCTGCCACCAAATGTAATAGAGTGTGCCGAGCGGATGGAGTGGTCAATCAGAATGATAGGCAAACAAGGAACTAATGTGCAAAAATAGCTTTTCTTTTATTTTCTTTAAGCCGGCAGTTTCAACAAACAGGACAAACAAAAACACTGATCACAACACAAAACAAAAGTTTGGGACAAAGCCCACGAAAGCTAGGCTACTTTTCTGTCCATAGTACTCACACAGAGCTCAGACATGCGTCTTCTCAGTGCAGCGGCCATCTCCCGAATGAGCCGAGCTGCGCATATTTAAAAGACTCTCTCACAGTCGTGACACAATTAAAATCAATCAACGCATCTAGACAGATTTTAGCAGTTGTAAATATTTTCCACACATGTATACAAATATAACAACAATGTGCTGACGTCAAATATTTCATAGAACACTTACGTAAGATTTTAAAACTAAATTTCCTCCGGACTAATTAACACTTCCCCGCGCATCGCGGAGCACCAGTGAAAAGCGCTCCCAGACCTTCAGTCTGGTTTGGTCCTGCCCACGGACGACAACGACAGGTAAATTTCAACAAACATTTCCGCTAACCATGAAGTTATTAAACTACAGCATGAAAAGGATTCTGATGTTAACTGTGCGCACTGAAAGAATCTTAACATTACTGTGTTTGCAATGAAGGTTAATAAATGCTTGCACTGTTTAAAACCTGTGTCGCGTCTTTTGTTCTGACCACGTGTAACAAACATTTCTTGGTTTAGATATTTAAAAGGTGTAACAAATGAACCCGCACAAGATGTGCTTCTAAAGCCCCACAAAACCCACAGCAAACATATACAACACGGCTTGCATTTTGAATGTCTTTGGCAACTGTGGTTTTAGTCCATGCACTTTGCAACATTGGAAACCATAAGCGGGAGGAACCGCTCTTAAAGTGACAGACGCGTTGCGCTCTGTCACAGGCAGATGTTGTTTTGCTGTTGCTGCTGTTGTTTTTGTTTTTGTTTTCCTTTGGAGACTGGCCCACCCATAGAGGTAGAACATAACGGTGCATACACACCAACGGCCCGGACGTCCACTTAACGTCCACTTCACGTGTCCGTTATCAGTCCGAAACGGTTAGAATACATGAAAACAGATCATGCCTTGCACACAGGAGCGCGGTGTAAGCGCGGCGCATGTCCGGCCCGACCGGACATGTCCGTGATGCTCCTTGAAAATAGAACTCGAGTCTATTTTCCTGCGCGGACGTCCGCGTTCAATGAGCGGCTCCCATTGAAAATGAATGGCTGCTGCCCGTGGATAGAACGTGGACGTTGACTGTGCAGTGTGAAAGGCAGCCCGCGAACCTCTCTGATGCTCCTAGAGACGATAAGTGAACGCGAACATCTTGGTGTGCATGTACCGTGACACTGGAGATTACCCCAGCTGTTGTGCCTTTGGAGAAAAACAATGGTTGAACAAAATCTACAGCACCTCCTCCGATAAAACGGTCTGTGACTTGGAAAGCATATCACTTCATTTAAAATGTATTTCAATCCTTTCTCTTAGATGTCTAAGGAACACAGAGTAATATTTTCATATTCTTGGAGACACAAGTGTGTGGAGATGCATTCAATTGGTGTGGGGTGACCCATTTATGTTGTAATGCTTACTTCTTGCTTCAACAGTTTCTTACTTGAAATTGAGAAATAAATAATTTTGGCCTTTTTTTGCTTTCTTTGTTTCATATCCCCTTAAGACGCGGCTTTATGAATTTGTTGTTACCCGTATGGTAATGACCAAGTCGTGGTGCATTATTAAAGGGCCTGTGTTGTGTCATAGTATTGTAGTGCTATGGTAGTTACATTTAAATGACTATTACAGCGTGCCACTGGAGGTACGGCGCGCATTAAGGGGCTACATTCTGGCTAATGTTTGTAAAGTGAATAAAAAGGAAATAAGTCAGTAATGCAATCGCTACATGTACAACTGAATAATTAACTCTATAATAACTATCTACAAGCACAGTAAATGACAAAAAAGTATTCGGGTTTCAGGAGTCAAGTAGTTAGAGAGAAAAACACACACATCCGTCTCAAAAAGATTGGGCGCAGGACCAGCAAAAATACCATGAAAAAACTGAAAGAAAAGTCCGCGACACCAAGCTCCCGTTGCTCTTTTTTAATGTGACGTTTCGGGGCAGCATGGTCTGATGAAGGGCATGCTGCCCGAAACGTCACATTAAAAAGCAACAGGAGCTTGGTGTCGCTGACTTTTCTTTCAGTTTTTCATGGTTTCATGAGTCAAGCCAAGTAGTTTGGGTCCTCTTGGTCATCTTTTTTCTGCTCTTTTTTTTCTCCCATTGTGGGCCAATACATCTGAAATGCTTTATTTACTATGTAAATGTCCAGGCAGGGTATGTTGCATGTTCACTACTGCAGCAGAGGAACAGAGGTCTTCACCACTGCCCTAGTTCTATTTCCTGTGTAAGATGCTGTAGCACTAAAGGAAAGCACATCTTCTTTTCTAATCTTTTACATGTGTTACCCCAAATGTTTTGCAGTCTTTGAGCTGACCTACGTACATGTAGGTCAAGATGAAAAGAAGTAAGGCCATGTGTTGTTACTCGTGAAGACTTTTTTCATTACTTTTACGGGGAATGTACAACAGAACAGAATGAGCATTCTTAAATACCTGACAGAGAGTGCAAAGTAATACGTAATTTTACCAGTAGATTGTGATACAAGCACATCAATGTCATTACCTTTTGAAGTAGTCACTCAAATAGGCAAACAACCAGTGAGGTTGGCTGTCTGGCAGGCTGGCTGCTGAAAGATGTACAGAGGAAAACTTGGTTCAATAAACATGCCTGTGTTGATCTACTATGGGTTTTCTGTATGACTGGGTCGGCCGAAACCACAACAAAACTGGCCTCAAACCCCACAGACGAGGCCCCCATGTGGCCAGTTTGCAACCATGAGCAGCTCACAGCAGTTCTGCGTGATGACAGACTTCGCCCATATGGGGCCAACAGTGGTTCTGCCCAGGGCTGGACTGGTCATCTGGCATAGCTGACATTTCCCAATGGGCCCTGCAGCCTCGTGGGCCCCAATTTCCAGAAATGTAAAGAAAAAATAAATACATTCTGCTAATGACGCTAATTATCAGGGACCCCTTTATGCCAAAAGTGCCCAGGCCCTATTTTTCCCCAGGCCAGCCCTGATTCTGCCACATGAGCCATCTATTTATTTGGCGAGCAGTGTTCTGGCCATATCCAACGTAAAACTAGAAATGCACTCAGAGTGCAGACCTCCAACAAGGAAGCTGTTTGGTGGAACATTTAACTATGTTGCACCCTATTTTTATTTAAAGTCTTTCTGCCTTCTTTTTGTGGTGTTAGAAACTGGAACGTCAACATTCACCCTGTCCCACAATTCAATTTCCGGTCACTAGGGGCGTCTAGATTTGTAAGCTAGCAATGGTGAAGATTTTTTTTTTTAAATCCTGGTTCCGTGATCCGGATCACCACCAAAGTTTCCACCAAATATATATATATATATATATATATATATATATATATATATATATATATATATATATATATATATATATATATATATATATCCTAAGAACACAATTAATGCCATTTGAGACACTTCATTGTTGTCACAAGC
This sequence comes from Engraulis encrasicolus, assembly GCF_034702125.1. Taxonomy (NCBI): domain Eukaryota; kingdom Metazoa; phylum Chordata; class Actinopteri; order Clupeiformes; family Engraulidae; genus Engraulis; species Engraulis encrasicolus. The sequence goes on from NC_085872.1 coordinate 27,346,934, forward strand.
AGGGCAGTCATGTGCAAGTGCATAGGGTGTTGTTCTTGTAGCCCGAGAGTTGCCGTCTCTCCCATCCTTCTCCATGACTGAGGTACCCTGAGCATGGTACTGCTATCTTTGGGGTGCCCCTTTGCACAGGTGAGCCATCAATGCAATTTGTTGCACTGAATGTTGTGACAGTGAGACTTTTATTCAGAACATTCTGATTTCATTTATGGTAAATAAATATTATGATTAGAAACCTCAGATATTGCCATCAGATGGAACTGGTTGTTGGCAAGCAGGAAATAACAAAGGATAGTCAATAGATTTTATTGAGGATCGCAGGTTGACCAAGAAAAGGTCAATGCAGCAACAACTACAAGTTTATGGAGCTACCAGGGATGGGTTAATAGGCGGGCCAAGCGGGCTAAATGCAGTGGTGTAATCTACTTTTTTGAAGTGGGTAGACTGTATATTTGAACATTTTTTGAAGTGGGTATACTGTATGTATTTGTGCTATTCAAAACAATGGATCAATGAATTTTAAGTGGGTATACTGAAATCCCTGAAATTTAGAAGTGGGTATACTCCGTATACCCGCGTTCTACGTAGACTACACCACTGGCTACATGTGTGTGGAAGGACTCATGACGTCAGATGGTGACAGTTCTGAGGACCTCAGGCCAGGGCCCTACTGGCAACATATCACTGAGATGCTGTTAGAGATTATGGGGCCTCAGGAAGTAAACAAATAAGTAAACAATGTTGGAGACCCACATCATAGTCCTCATCTGGGGCCTATATGGTTGGTTAGAGATGTGGATCCATTCTAATGAGTGGTAGCATATAACATTAAACACAGGGAGACAGTGAGATGAACTGAAACTCTTAAACCACAGAATATTTGACTAAATACAATTCCTTTGGAGATGGCAGATGTGATGGATTGCAGCAGTTAGTTAGTTTCTTGAATTAGTGGTTCGCACGCCCGAATATGTGGCGAAGTCTTCATTGTTGCTTGTCTTGTTCTGACGAGGCCGTTGTCCACGGGAGCGGACATCCAGTTCAGCATAGTGCAGGTCTTCATCCTGTAACATGTACAGTTGAAGTGAGCATGTGTAAAGTAGCAGACCACGACGGCATGTTCATGGCATGCTACGGTAAAATGGGAATATCAACTTAGTAACTGAACTGAACAATGAAAGATCCAATGTTGCTTACCCCATTTAGACATGGCCCGGTAAGAGGTCAGTGTTTAGACCATAATAAGGCCATAATACTCCTATGACACATTCACTTAACCTCAGGTCACCAGATAACCAGGTAAGCTTACCTCGGCCAGCAGTGGGTTTGTAGTACTTATACAGTAGTTATTATGTATTATCTGGTCACCTGTTGTCCTGCATGACGACTGGAGCTCTTCACCTTGTTAACAGGGCGCTCACATTGAGAGCTTGAATCTGCACACGCACGCACGCACGCACGCACGCACACACACACACACACACACACACACACACACACACACACACACGCACGCACGCACACACGCATGCACACACACACACAGTTGACAGTTAAAATATTACTGACTGGGAAGTCTTTAGAAAAGGATGCTATATAGGCTATCTTTCAATAAGGTGATACCCTTTCTTCGGCAGATGCAGTACACACAGATGAAGGTTATGCCTGCAGACAGTAGTGAGAACGCAAGACAGGCCCCAATCAGCAGATTCCAGTCCTTTTCACATTCAGAGGGAGGAGGACAGGAGGGTGGATGGGTGGTAGCAGTAGGCCTAATGTCTAAAAGAAACAGGGGATAGTTGATTGATAATACAAAATGAATGAATGAATGAATGAATGAATGAATGAATGAATGAATGAATGAATGAATGAATGAATGAATGAATGAATGAATGAATGAATGAAGTGAAGTGAAGTGAAGTAAAATGAAGTGGGTGAATATAAGCTATAATTTTTTTCCTTTTTAAATTAATGTTCTATATGCATGGGTCAAAATGACCCGAACACATCTATGTAACACAAACACGAACACCTTACAAGGGTTAAGATGAACACACCTAAGTTGCAACTTCATCTTGAAAATGAATGGGAACTTACGTAGTTCTGCTGATCCACTCTTGAATTTGAAGACCGAACATTTGGAAGCATTCGACAGATTGTTTCTTGGATATAGATGATTGTAAAAAAAAAATCCTTAATAATCCTAACCAATCCTTGGTAAATTCTGAATAAAAACAAAAATCTCTAATTTCATTACTACTACTATTTTCATACTATGATTGTATGGATTTACCAGATCATTAGTGTAGATTGCCTGTGAACATACTCTGTCACTTCCGTGATTATAGTGAAAACTATGAAAAATGCTTCATTTGTCAAAATAGGTTTCGCAGTCTTAGGTGCGATCTCATCTGAGAGGGACCCAGAAGGTATGGGAAACTGTCCTGTGATTACATACCATAGATAAAAATGTCATTCTTTAAAAATATATATATATTGCACCTGCAGTGCTACAGAGAAAGGGGACTCTTACCTGTTATCACTTTGAATGTTGGTCCAAATGTATAGCGATCACTGGAAGTGTTGATTGCCTCAGAGTAGAAACATGTATTATTGATAGTTTTGATGACTAAATCATAGCAGTTCTCATTCTTCTTGAACTGAAAGTTCTGATGGTCTCTGTTTTTCTGTGTAATGAACTGAAACAGCCCATCAGAGCAGTATTGTATCCAAATTCCTTTTGGAGTGGCTTCGGTACTGGAACAGTTGAGAGTGATGTCTTCTCCTGGTCTCCACACAATTGTATTCTTTCTGCATCCTTCAAGGTGTGTAAGGCAGCTTAACAGACCTAAGGAATACATTTACATGGACATGTTTATAGTAAGTGTGAAAAGTGCACCAGTCATCAACAAGTCTGACATTGCAATATGTTGTGATACTCAGGTTTTTGGAAGAAAATGGGAATACGATTACATAAAAGTTTACTTACAAAGCACTGTAGTAGCCATGATGCCCATCGTTATGGCCTGTGCTTGTGAATGAGCTGAGGCGGTCTTTGAAAGAACGCAGAGTGGGCTACAATGTGTTTAGTGAGGTGTCATTACACCTTGACCTGATCACAAACAGTGAAGGCTCATCAAGATCACGTTTTACCATCTGAGTCCCAACTTGAGGAATTAGAACTGATTTTAAATGATTATAACTTGCAATAGTACATTTGCTACATGCACTTTCACAGGTTAAGAGCAGTTTTTGGTATGGTTTTGCAACAACTCAGAAAGCCAAGGCATATTGGGTGCTGCAGTGTCATAGTAGGTCATGGTGAAGGCTAATCAGACAGTCAAAAAAATGATGGCCATCAACACAATATGGAGCAAAATAGCTCTAGGTGTTACACAAGTCACTTAATTTGGAGAAATATAACACCTTCCTGACTACAAACCTTGTAATACTTTGCATGTAGAGTTGTGTGGAATAGGCCTTGATTGTTTCAGCTGTTTTTCTTCTTCCCGGCCCATCAACAAAGGGCACAATTGGCATGCAGTATACAGGTAGATACGACATGATTCAGCATGTGCAGGAGCATCAACAAGGAAGGGACGTGTTGATTCTAAAAACTGTTAGTCACAGAAAGTCTTATATCTTAACCCCAAATCTTAATGAATGTGCACAACAAAAGGGACATTTAAAACAAAAAAAATGTTTGTTCAATCACTGCCCATATTAATATAGTTAATGCCATATTTAAAACAATTGGATGTTTTAACATTCATTTGTTGTGGAAGACCCACACCAGTCTTTATTAAAGGAAATCAAAAATGTGAATTTTATCATGGCCATGTGTCCTTTTCACATGGGTGGTCACGTTATAGATGTAAAGCCGATAAACTGCATTTAACGCTGTCATTGCTCAAGCTATTTCACCTTTACCCAATTTCTTCTGCCCTCAAAGGAAATGGTCAGGTTTGTCAGTTAACATGGTAGTAGTAATTATCATTCCAGTATCTGACCAATAAAAAGTTAACTGAGAGAAAGGACTTTCTGTTTTGTTTGTGCGTGCTATGAGAGTAGAGGCCTACACCATAGAGGTGCTAGGGGCGATTGTGGGTTTCCTGTGCTTTAAGCTCAGCTTAATTTCTCAGTTATACATCTGCATTGCATTGCTTTCCGTTACTAACCACACATGTTTCCATGGGCTTGAAGTCAATCGAGCTATTTTGAGCCTATGATGCCTAGCTCCTCTCTGGTGATGGTGTTAGGCCTGTGTTGCAGATATCAGTCCTGTCTTGACAACTATACTGTAGCCTATGTTCATGTGTAGGTCTTGTCTCTCCACCGCAGCAGTTGCCTGGTGAGCCCCAGTACCACAACTCAACCCCCTCACATAGTAGTTCTTTACTACGGTCGTGAATTTGGCTGTATTTATAAAACCAAAAATTTAAACTCAATGATCACTCCACATTTTGAATATTTGCCTTGAATTGGTTTTTTTTGGGTATTGTATCTTGCAATTGTATTATGTATTATTCATTTTTAAAATATGTGAAATATCTTTGACTGTAATTTTTCAACTGTGTACTATAACTGTGTATTTTTTTGTTTTGTTTTAACCTTGCTTTTTTTAAGGAACATCAAACCTGTCAAGGGACAAAAGATGTTGGTAATATGTTGGAATGCTGGTAATATGTGCTGTCCCTTTTTAAATAAATAAACTTGTAACATCAAATTAAAATCTGCTCTAAGATCATTGGGCTGTCCATAGCAAAGCTATTCCAGGAAGCTCATAACAATCGTATGCTCAGACTGCCACATGCATCTCTACCGACATCACACACACTCTTTTCCACAAATACAAGCCATTACCCTCAAGTAGGCGTTTCGGAGTTCCCTGCTTCAACCACATCAGACTTAAACATGTCTTCTTACATCAATCAATTATTTAGCTAAATCGTAAGACTCGTAAGACTGCATAGTGTTATCACTCCACGTTGTTAATATCTTCAAGTTCTGTGGGTTGTATGTAATATAAGCTATGTATTCATACTGTCTGTATATAGATCTGTGTCCTCTGTTTTTGTCAGTTGTGCAACAGTCTTGTAATGTGATGGTATGTGTACAGTCTGTCCTGTCTTAAATGAGTTTTGCTCAGGAATGCAAAATGAATTTCAGTGGAAACTGACAATAAAGTATAATTGACCATGTATAACCTAAGAACACTTTAGGCTAATGCCCATTGAGACACCAAATTATTGCCACACTGCAGGGCAGTCATGTGCAAGTGCATAGGGTGTTGGGCTTGTTGCCCGAGAGTTGCCAGTTCAATTCCCAACACCTAGAGTTGCCGTTTTCTCCATCCTCCTCCATGACTGAGGTACCCCGAGCATGCTGGTACTGCCATCTCTGGGGCACCTGTTGGGCTGCCCTTTTGCACAGGCGATGCCGTTTCACTGAACTGTTTGTTGTGACAGTGAGACTTGGATTCAGATGATTGTGAATTGTATACTCTAGTCTAGATGGTAAATAATATGTGTTTTGAAGCAGATATCTGTCACTATTGTGCTATCTATCATTAGAAACCTCAGATATCGGCATCAGATGGACCTGGTTGTTGGCAAGTAGGAAAAAACAAAGATGGCTACAGCTCTGGTTTCCCCATGCTTTATTTAATAATGATTATTAATGCATAACAAAGCAAAGTCATTTTGGATAGATAATACATTTTATCGAAAAATGCAGGTTGACCTCCAAAAGGTCAATACAGCAACAACTGCAAGTGAATGGGATGGATTAATAGGCTGGCCAAGCAGCCTGCTGCATGTGGAAGGATTCATGATGACGTCAGATGGTGGCAGCTCTGAGGACTTCAGGGCCCTCCTGACAAAACGTCACTGCGATGCTGTTAGAGATTGTGGTGCCTCAGAAAGAAATAAAATAAGTAAACAATGTTGGAGATCCAGATCATTGTCCTCATCTGGGGCCAATATGGTTGGTTAGAGATGTGGATCCATTGTAATGAGTGGTAGCACCATTTACAAGCAGTAGGACCTAAGATGACCCTAAAAATGGACAATTAAGTGAAGTACAGTTGCAGCACTGTGTTTTCCCATTTGGTATTTGAAACAAAATCCAGATACATACTCCTAGAATCTCTGGGGAGACAGTGAGATGAACTGAAATTCTGAAACCACAGAATATTTGACTAAATGCAATTCATTTTGAGATGGCAGATGTGATGGACTTCAGCAGTTAGTTAGTTCCTTGAATTAGTGGTCCGCACACCCGCATATGTGACGAAGTCTTCATTGTTGCTTGTCTTGTTCTGACGGGGCCGTTGTCCACGGGAGCGGACATCCAGTTCAGCATAGTGCAAGTCATCATCCTGTAACATGTACAGTTTAAGTGAACATGTTAAAGTGCGGTATCATTAACAATAGACCAAGACAGCATGTTCGTAGCGTGCTAAATATCAGATTCCACTAACAGACTCTACTACTTGTCTGGTAAGAGGCCAGTGTTTAGACCATAATAAGGCCATAATACTCCTATGACACATTCACTTAACCTCAGCCATCCAGGTCACCAGATAACCAGGTAAGCTTACCTTGGCCAGCAGTGGGTTTGTATTACTTATAGTTATGCATTATGGTCACCTGTTGTCCTGCATGACGACGGGAGCTCTTCACCTTGTTAGGAGGACGCTCGCATTGAGAGCTTGATTCTGCACACACACACACACACACACACACACACGCACACACGCACACACGCACACACACACACACACACACACACACACACACACACACACACACACACACACACACACACACAGTGACAGTTAAAATATTACTGACTGGGAAGTATCAGTACAGTATGTTCTATCAATAAGGATCAGTAAGGTATGATACCCTTTCTTCGGCAGATGCAGTACACACAGATGAAGGTTATGCCTGCAGACAGTAGTGAGAACGCAAGACAGGCCCCAATCAGCAGGTGCCAGCCCTTTTCACATCCAGAGGGAGGAGGACAGGAGGGTGGTGGATGGGTGGTAGCAGTAGGCCTAATGTCTAAAAGAAACAGTTGTTTGATAATACAAAATGAATGACTGAATGAATGACTGAATGATTAAGCTAAGTTAAGTAAAATAAGATAAAACAACATAAAGACACAAACAATAGATATAATGGATGGTGTGTCATCTTTCTGGGGGGTGTTCCAAGTTTCCAAGTATGAGAGGAGCTTGGCATCATCACATAAAAAACTGAGGTAGTTAGCCTATTACTTACTCATTTATAATTGTACAATATGCTGCATTGTTCAAGAGTGGACACTTGGGTGCAAATGCATTGCAAAAATCAAAGAATTTGAAAGGCCGGCACTCATGCTGGAAATTAGTCATACCAGAGGCGGTTTGTGGTGGATTTTGGCGATGGATGGTGTAAAAAAAGAGTAAAATTGCATACGCATGTATAGAAAAATGATGTACAACTTGTTGCATAAGAATGAAAACATAAACAGACTTGTGAAAGAATAAACAGACATAAAAAGGTTATATACAGTATACTATCAGATAGGCCTATATTAGGCTTACTGTAGGTGGAAAATTACTGAGCTTATTTTAGGGGACACATAAGGCAACAGTCGAGACCGCGAGTCACACAGACACACAGTCGCAGTCTGAATGTCCAGCAGACATTCAGACATAATTGTAACACGTTTAACCAAGCTTTTAAACAATGATTCTTTGCAAACGAAGACAAGATGTTCTAGGGTAAAAGCTTAGGACGTGATAAAACCACAATGAACTAGACTTAAGGGTGTGAAAAAATACAAAAATACTCCGATAAGGCAGAGTCTTCGAAAAGGTGTGCCTTGGCTCAAGGAAAGTTTAAAGCTACTCTACTAATTACACGTCTCTAACACCTGTTCTGTGCTTGTATGCCCCATGTACAAGAGAGGGAGAAACCTAGATATTGCCTTAAAATTAATTCCAAATAAGTAAGATGAAGATATAAATAAAAGTGTCCATGACATCATGGACTCTGACACTGATTGGCTGAGGAACATGCTAGAAGGCTGAGATGATAAAAAGTGAGAGGAGTCAGGCCCTTGGCAGAGGTTGTTGGGGGTGTGCTACTAGAAGCATCTCAGAGCAGGTTTCCAGGTTGCAACTCTGTGTTATGTGTTCCCCTAAAACATGTTGGCCCCTATCCAGCCCGCCTGGTAATTTTGGTCTAGAATCGCCACTGATGTGTTGTCTGTTTTTTAAAGGGGAAATCCAGAGTAAAATGGCTTAAATAGTGTTAAAACATGGCGCTGATGGCTAACTCGGGCCACATACCTCAACTCCATACATGCGCTGCATTGTGAATCCCAAGTGCTAGTCAGAATTCCAAGAGTGAAATTTGGCTTCCGCTGTGATGGACCGGCACCTATTAACCGTAGTTATAAAACTCTACCACCCATTTACGAGGCTCAAAGTTGCTCAATACTTCATTCCGCAGAGTCGCAGGGTTGTTGACATGTAAAAGGAGGCATAGAGAACTTTGCCAGTGCACAGTTTGATTAGAAACAATGCCATACAGGCTACACCACCTCCAGTATAGCCGACAAAGTTGAAGATTTATTCACTCAAGATGCGCAAAAGACAGTACACACCATAAATATAGTGATACAATCAATGCATAAGTCTGATGCAGAGTTCCTGTAAACAGCCACCTTAAATGGGCTCCAGGTAGAATATAGCCCTCAGCACCATGTTTTAACACTATTTAAGCAATTTTACACCGGATTTCCCCTTTAAAGGGGTACAAGGTAGGATGCGGTGCCCGTGGCATGCTTGTCTTAAAATGTACACCGTAATGAAAAAATGCAGTTCAAATAAACTCGAGGTGAGACTGTTTTTCACCACGGAACGGCAGCAGTTGATACAAATCTGAATACGTTACGACACTCGTTCGGACCGCGCTGTCAAAAGTTGCATGTGGGCTTTTCTGACAGTGGACCGTGGAAATGGTCGCGGGTGCCATCGTTCACTTACTAATGACTCGAATAAGCATCGGCTGACACGGGACCATGATTAAATAAACTTTTAATCCTGGAGCCCCTTTAGGATGAATGTTTGCATAAACTCTGCATCAGACTTATGCATTGATTGTATCCCTATATTTATGGTGTACTGTCTTTTGTGTATCTTGAGTGAATAAATCTTCAACATCGTTTAGATCTGTTTGGACAACTTTTGTTCTGATTTGATACGACTGGACCTGGTTGACGAGTCCACCCATGGGCGGTTCTAGACGGGGGCCAGGGTGGGCCAGGGCCCCTGTTTTCCTCCCAGCCCCTGTTGTGGCTCCTGTGCTAAACAGCCAATGACCTCAACATGATATACATATTTGTATATTATATATTCGTAACAATAAAATATATCTCCTTATCCAATTTATGCCCCCCCCCCCCCCCCCCCCATGTTATTTTTGTTATTTTACTTCCCCACTCCTAAAAAGGAAAACAGGAAATTGGTTCATAACAGATAGCTCAGAAGAGGTGATACATTGATATAACAAAGGAGAATAGAAAGGCGAAAAGAAAGCGCTAAGTCTCAGCTATGATCCCAACCTTAGACCAATAGAGCAGTGGTTCTTAACCTTTTTTTCTTAAAGCCCCCCTTACCTGTGCCAGAGACAAGTCGCGCACCCCCAATCAAAACTTCTACACGTGTATACGCACTACAAAATGATTTAAGTGCTTAATTACACGATTCTTAATCAATACCATGACTTAACATGGGGATAAAAACATGTTTCAATTTGGTTTTGATTTGGCCTAATTATAATGCTCGCAAGCAGAAATTTGGTCACAACCTCAACACAAAATTCCCTGGACCCCCTGAAATCTCTGGTGCACCCCCAGGGGGTGCCCGCACCCCAGGTTAAGAACCACTGCAATAGAAGATCACCATGAATTCAGGTTCTTATCTTGAGCACCAGGCATACTGATTTCTCTGGCTCAGCCAGATCTATGTATTTATCCAATGGTGATATGACAGATCAAGAGTATCTTTCCCTCTCTGTATGATAAGTTTCTCAGTATGTTAATTATAAATGATCATGAATATAGGCCTACCAGAACAATAACAGTATTAAGTGATACATTGTCATTGCACTGTTCTCAATGTAATGAGTGGATTGAAATGAAGTGAAAATAGTATTATATGTATGTATTATATTATACTATTATTGCTTATACATTATTATATATCAATTGTATTATATTAAAATTATTATTATTATTATTTTATTTGTATCATTATACTATAATCTAGACAAACCTGCCTAATGGCAGAAAGTATTTTTGCCTTTAGCAGTGCAGCAAAGGAGATAATCTTTGAGAGGCACAAAATCTTGATGATGTCAATGTCAGTTGTTATATGTCAGATGTCAGTGATGATGGGTGATAGCATGGCTGCACTGGCCTATTATGTGCAGCTAAAACTGGTTTGAAGCCAACCGTTGGTTCCACAGCTTGATGAAGCAGTGTGAGACTATTCTTGTCATAGTCTGGCCATGCATCGTGGCCCATGCAGAGACTTATTGATGAAAATGTTTCTCTCTGGATGTGCAGTGGATAAGTGCCTTCAAGCCAAGGCAACTCCTTTCACAGAAATAATTATTCAGAGGTGAGAACCCACAACATACCATTATTAACATGGAATGCCTCGTCATCAGCCATTTTCCCTTACATAGTAGCCTGGTGACTCGTGACCAACCAACATCCAACTACCCCATTCATTTGGCAGAGAGCTGTTTTACGGAATAAATACTGAGATGTTGGTGTACTTTTTAATGTTCCATTGTATTGTGTATCCTCAGAATGTGTTGAATGATACAGTACATGCATTGGATAATTTCACGATTGGGAATTCTGTATAATCTTTGTACCACTACACTACTGTTGATGTGTGTTACATTCAACTTACTGCCTATTATTCATTCACTATGTTTTCCCTTATGTGATGTTGCTAAGTGGATCAGTGAAGGGACCCCAGCAATCAATGCCCCGAATTTAAATTCAACCACCCAACATATTGTCTGTATCTGCAAAGAGAGTTGAACATCTAATTTTATGCTATTTGTATTTGTAGAGCTCTTAGCATAATTGTTGACTTGTTGAGGAAAGTCTCTACATATAGCCATTGGTAATAAACGACTGGGGCTGTGTCTTACGTAACATATTAAACAGGCATAGTGAATTGATGTGTTTGGTTGAGATGTAAAACTATGCCAACCCAATGCTGTCAAAACTAATCAACATTGAACCATTTCTGTACAATAGCAGGCCTACAATGTCAGTGATGGGTGAAATACACTGTATGTACTGTATGAATACATTCACAGCCCTATCAGAGATAAGTACTTTGTAGATTTGGGGGAGTCACATTTGACTGTTGTGATGAAATCCAAAGTGGAAATACTGCACATGAGATCCAAAGTACTACTTACAGCTTATTGATATCAGGCCTGAATTAAGGTAAGGGGAATCGTACCTGTTGTAGTCACTTTGAACGTTTGTCCAAATGTATAGGGATCACTGGCAGCGTTGATTGCCTCAGCGTAGGAACATGTATTATTGATGTTTTGGATGATTAAATCAAAGCAGCTATTTTCCTCATTCCTGTTGAACTGAATTTTCTGAGGGTCTCTGTTTTCATTTGTAATGAACCGAAACAGCCCATCAGAGCAGTATTGTATCCAAACTGATTTTCTACCGGTTTCGTTACTGGAGCAGTTGAGAGTGATGTCTTCTCCTGGTCTTGACATTATTGTTTTCACTCCCCATCCTTCAAGGTGTGTAGGAAGGCAGCTTAACAGACCTAAGGAATGCATTTGCATGTTTATATGCATTTGCATGTTTATATTATGTGTGAAAATGCACCAGTCATCAACAAGTCTGACATTGTAATATGCTGTAATACTCAGGTTTTTGGAAGAAAATACGATTACATAAAAGTTTACTTACAAAGTAGTGTAGTAGCCGTGATGCCCATCGTTATGGCCTGCGCTTGTGAATGAGCAGAGGCGGTCTTTGAAAGAATACCGAGCAGAAGTCAGAGGGTGGTTCAGTTAAAGCCATTGGCTGTTAGTGCTCATATAGGCTACCATGTGTTTAGTGAGGTGTCATTAAACCATGACCTCATCACGAACAGTGAAGGCTCATCAACAGTGGTGTAGAACGCAGGTATACTGTGCGCAGTATAGGCCTACCCACCTCAAAATTATAGGGATTTCAGTATACCCACTTAAAATTGATTGATCCATTATTTAGAATAACACAAATATATACAGTATAGACCTACCCACCTACAAAAAGTGCTCAAATATACAGTATACCCACCACAAAAAAGTAGACTACACCACTGCTCATCAAGATCCCATAGTACCCGACGTGAGGAATTAGAACTGATTTGAAATGATTATAACCTGCAATAGTATATATACACTACATTAGCAACAAACACTTCCACAGGTTAAGAGCACAGTTTTTGGTATGGTATTACCAAAGATTTTCTTAATTCTAACAATAGACCGTCTCTGGTATTACAACAACTCAGAAAGCCAAGGGATGCTGCAGCGTTAGATTATGTCATGGTGAAGGTTATGATGGGACAGTCAAAAAATGATGGCCAGGAACTCAATCTGGAGCAAAATAAGACTGGATGTTATATAAGGCACTTGATTTGGAGAAATATAACACCTTCCTGACTACAATCGTTGCAATACTTTTATTGGTAATATTGATTGTTTCAGCTGTTTTTATTTCTGTTTTGCTGAATTTGCATCAACAATTGCCACAATTAGAATGCAGTTTAAGATACGACATGATTCTGTGCACATCTGGTACATCAACAAGGAAGTGTTGATTCTAAAAACTGTGAGTCACAGAAAATGTTATATCTTAACTTTAAATCTTAATCTTAATGTGTACAACAAAATGGATGTTTCAAACAAACTATTTGTTCAATCACTGAACAAATCAATATAATTAGGATGTTTTATAATTCATTCATTGTGGAAGACACGCAACCACTGTCTTTATTAAAGGAAAACAAAAATGTTAATTTTATCATGGCCATGTGTCATTTTCACATGGGTGGTCACGTTAAAGATTTAAAGCCGATAAATATGACTGCATTTAACGCATTCACTGCTCAAGCTATTTAGCCTTTACCCAATTTCTTCAGTGCTCAAAAAGGACATTGTCAGTTCTGTCAGCTAACATGGTAGAAGTACTTGTTTTTCCAGTATCTGACCAATAGTTTACTGAGAGACAGGACGTTCTGTTTTGTTTGTGCGTGCTATGAGAGTAGAGGCCTGCACCACACTGGTGCTAGGGGTGATTGTGGGTTTCCTGTGTTTTATGCACAGCTTAATTTCTCACTTCATATATTGGCATTGCATCTATTGTAGCTATTGTCAGACTTTCCGTTACTAACCACACATGTTTCCATGGGTCTGGTCATTCGAGCTATTTGAGGATAGTGGTAGGTGGGGTGCAGTAGACTATGGCAGGGCTTTGTATGGCTACTCCTGCAGTTGAAAATGCTAGTGCTTTGTTTAGCTTTTCGTTCCTTTGTCATGTCTTGTTACTTTGTCATTAAAAAGTGGTAATACTTCCTGCTCTCCCCAGCAAGAAGAGTATAGAGTAACATTTATTAATCCCGGAGGAAATGAAGATGTCTCGTAGCATAATATAAATACTACAATACTCAAGATATTATACACACCCATGAATATTTTCATATAGCACACAATTACAAACATTTAGCCATTGGCAGATACACACACACACACACACACACACACACACACACACACACACACACACACACACACACACACACACACACACACACACACACACACACACACACACACACACACACACACACACACACACACGCCTGCAGCAAGTGTCAAAGGCAACCTGTCTGTATAGGGTCTGAAGCATGGAGCTTTCCACCCGGTCCTGAAACTTGTTACTGACGATGCCTAGCTCCTCTCTGCAGTTGGTGTTAAGCCAACCATGCAGATATCCTTAAACTTTTCCTAACAACTGCGTGCAGAGGTCTTGTCTGTCCACCACAGTTGCCTGGTAAGACCCAGTACCACAACTCAACCTCCTCACATAGTTCTCTGCATTTGGTGCCTGATACTTCAGTCTTCAGTGGTCTGCTCTACTGTTCACTTCTGGCCCTGTTGCTGAAAGCTGTTAAAGCGTTGCTCTGCTCTGTTCTGAAAAGTATACCTAGTCTGGCCAAGAGTTATTAGCCAAGAGGGCATTATAGGCACACCAGTTGCCTGTCAACACTAAGTGTTCACTAGTCAAATGTAAGCCTGTCACGATTTACGATAAGTCAATAAATCGGACGATAACGTTTTACAAGAACGATCACTTTTCTGGCCCCGATAAGTAACGATAAGTTGTTTTCCCTCTCTCCCTTTCTCTACCGTAGCCGTAAGACTACTGATGGCGCGTTATAGGCCAACGCAGCCCAATGACGCTTAAATGTTGGTGTAATTTTAAGTTTCAGTGCAGTTCTGGTTGGAAAAAAGTGCATTGATCTGGCTACTTGCGTCTTTGAAATAGAACGCTGGTGTTCCCGCGCGTCGCTTAAGCCTCGACAAAGAATCAGCGCTAGAGACTGGGAGCGCAATATTCTTCCAGTCTCAGTCAGCGCATCTGCAAGTTCCTCAGAGAGGGGAATGAACAGCTCCAACACGGAGGCAAATGTTCATTTTGAAACATGCTCAGCAACCCAATATCCACGACGAAGACATGTTTGTGCAAACATGAAATAGTGGTGCCGTCGCGACAAACTTGCTCTGAGGCTGTTATTTCAAACCTCGCCGAGTTTCCACTGTTATTTCAATGCGCCTCCTACCCCGACGTTCGTTGTCTGTTCTTTTTGTGATTTTCGCTATATTTCTTGTTTATTTAGACCTAACAATATGAGTAGGCAGTCCGCAAGCAAATCATGAAGATAAGATTTGTGGATTTAAATCTGTCACACCAGGAGAATGTGAACGGTTGAGCGCGCTACAGAGGAAACAGGCATGGCGACTCATAACTCATAAGAATCAATGTATGGGCGTTCATAAAGGACTTTAAAGTGCGCAGAATTGCAACTTGTTCCAGTCGAGGGTGAGAGAGAGAGAGAGAGAGAGAGAGAGAGAGAGAGAGAGAGAGAGAGAGAGAGAGAGAGAGAGAGAGAGCTGGAACTTCTGCATCTGTTCATGCTCTTTTGTTTTTTGCTGATGTTGAAATGCCTTTAACAGGGCTGATTTGGGTTTTGACTGACAATTAGCTAGTAACAACGTGCATTTGTTTGAAATAAGCTGTCTAACTTAAGTAATAATTTGTGAATTAACAATTTTACATCACACCATGGATAGGCCTATAAGCCATTCAGTGTGCTTGAGAAAGATAAATAACAGAAAATGTTAAAGAAAGACTATATAACTTACCGTAATAATAAATACAAAAAAAGCCCATTTAGAGCCTATTGTGCTCCATGAGGATGTATTTAAAAAGATATATATATCCCCCGCCGTGATGCTTTAAAAATGTGAAGGGGTGTAGTCACATTTTTATTGCATTTTTACGTCATTATATTGTTTGACACATTTCTTCTTGGAGCAGGCGTCAATCTTAATTATTTAAACCTCTGAGTCTGCTGGCCCAAATGTTACATTCAATGTTTCAAGAAGGAGGCCGCACCTTGCATAGCAGTGTTTTTTTATTGCACATTATATTGTTTGAAAATGGCGAGAGAGACAATATTATCGATTATCGCAATAATTTCTTGTTATCGTTATCGTCTAGCAAAAATTGTTATCGTGACACGCCTAGTCAAATGTATATATTATTCTACTCTGGACTGCTAAAACGTAAAAGAAGAAGAAGGAGATGAAAGCATACACAAGGCTTGTGTCATGAAATACATATTAAAGTTAAAAAAAGTAACAAAAACATCTGTGGACATAAAGTGAGCAATATATAGCCTACTCTATGTATGTGAACACATTATAACTCACCAGCCAAAATGGCTAGATGCTAATCTTATGAACCAAACACACGCTTAATGGGTCAAAGTGCCTAGTAAGTTGGTATTTTCTACCAGCCCAAATGAAATTTCACCAGCATTTGGCCGGTTGGCTGGTGTTCATCTGGAGTCCTGTTTGTATATACACGTATACATAGTATACATTATAACTAGGAAAGCAATGTGTGCACTCATGAAAGATACAGAAGGTGATAGGCTACAGAAAGAAATAGCATTGTGAAACAGAGAGAGAGGGAGAGAGAGAGAGAGAGAGGGTAAGAAGAAGAATTGGAAGCTAGGCGTAAAGGTTTGATGGTATTACCGTAAGCACAATTATCCATTTATATTTAACCATTTACAATCAACCACTCATTGCTTAGAGTTTTTGGGCATACCCACTTCATCACATTCTCATCTACGTATTTACCTGCAGCCAATAGGATGCCTGCATATTCATTTGGAGGTTGGTCGCTGTCCTATAGGGGGAGATGTTGTGGGTCTCTGCTTCAGCTGTGGAGGCCTACGGTCCAGGGGTGCATCTCTCAAAGGGCGAAGTAGCTAGTCGGTTAGCAACTTTGCAGAGTAGATACTATAAAAGTTGCTAACTCCTGTGTCTCGAACGTTAGCACACAAAGTAACTACTGCTCGGAGTAATGTGCACTCTGAAGTAGTGGTGACTTTGAAAGTGAGGCGCCTCCTATCCGTATCTCGACAATGAAGTTGAAGTACAGCTGGAGTAGATCCATTGAGTCCAGACATCACCTCAGCCACCCCAAGTAACACACAGCGCTAGTCTACTTCAGAGCGTGACTCCACCCATTAGCTAAACTTGTAGTACATATTTGACCACAAATGTCTCAATATCTTTTAATCCTGTGGTGCAAAAGCGATGAAAATCAATCGACATGCACACAAAGTGATGATACAGCTGCGAGAGTGTTCAGAACACAAATTCACGTCATGTCATTTGTTCGTGAAAAAAAAACGTCATATCCTTGGAATCTGATGAATCCCAGACTAATAATATACTTTTAGCTGTATACCGATTGAATTGCGTCTCATTTCGATGTGTAATTTGTGAGATATTTAGATAAGAAAGTATTGGTTACTCCCGGAAATGCACTGCCTTACGTGTGAAGTACTTAATTTTTTTTGGCGCGAATTTCATTTCATAGCCTAGGGGTATTTACGCTTGCCTATCAATGGGATGACGCGAGCCACGCAGGTTCGAAACCAGTGTGCAGCATGTTGACAACAACTCGTGAAATCGTGTTTTGGACCCTAAAGTGTAACACATTTTCCCTTGGCTGCACGTGTGTGTTGGTAATGCACAACATAAATGATCTATTTCTGCCAGATATTTCCTAAATTGTGGCACTGCAACCATGTGGATTCGAACCGGCGTGACTTCTGTTTTCCCATTGGGATGCAAGCGTGAATACCACTAGGCTATGTACTGAAATCCGCACGATTTTTTTAGAGATATGACACTTCAACAGGCGATTTTTTGGGAGTAACCACAGCTTTATTGTCCAAATATTTTACAAATTACACCTCGGAATGAAACGAAATCCAATCGGCATGCAGATAATACTGTATTATTGGTGCGGACGGTGTCAGATTGTAATGCCACGGCCGTGTTTTTTCACAAATAAATTACAAGGTGTGTTGTGGAGGAAACAGCGGAGTCACGGTGTCGTGACATCCAATCAAATGTGCTGGTGGTGGTTGTACATTATTGCTTTCTACTTCACGCACTGAATTTAGGAGGAAACAGCTGAATCATGACTCAGCCATCATGCATATCTCTTGTTGCTTCTTTGGTCACGCACTGCAATGCCAAGAAAGTAAGTAGCGGTGTGGACTCAGGAAAGCAGCCGCACTACTTTTGGCTTACTGTGGGAATAGTAAGGTTTCGAGAAATGCACGGATTTCGCCTTGAAGTAAGTAGATAACTACAAAGTACGTCTGTAGTTCAAAGCTAACGTTCCAGAATCGCACCCCAGAATTGGTGTATTGGCTCCTTCTATCCAGCCTTCGCCACCGAGAGTAATGCAGAGGGTCTCTGCTTCAGACAGTCGTCGAGGCCCTGGGTCAAAGGTTCACTCCGGTAGTCTGTGTGGTTGTCACCACCTCCGCGCCTTCCGGCCACTGTCACCAGTTGGTCCCCATCCTGTGAAGCGGGAAGGCTCTTGCCCCCCCCTCTATTGGCAGAATGTGCGCTCTCTTCATTGAAATTCTTTGAATCAGACAAGGGCCTGCGTCAAAGACAATCACTGCTGCCTACTTCCGTGTTGTCAATAAATACTATAAATGTCATTTTGTCTATAGGGTCTTTCTGGGTAGAAATGTGAAGCATACAGTGGAAAATGAATCATAACAAAAGCCAATACAATTTGGTATGGGATGTTATGGTCAAATACATGTATGCGTGCATATGCCACCACATATGCATAAATGAATATACTATGTACATGCTTGCACATACAGTAGTCTAATGAAATGATGCCATGCCCTCATCCTCCAGAGATTAAACGGAAAAGAAAAAATATATATAGACCAACACAATTGTATTCTAAACTGGACAGCACAAAGCTTCATGATTTAGGTTAATTCTATATACATGTCCATAACTACACCATATGAATTCTTGCTTGGTTGTATGCCATGTCTGCTGCTATTCTGCGGTGACTAGTAGAAAAGGCTGCTGCTTTTAGATACTACTGGCAGTCATAGGGCAGTTTACAATAAGGTGAGAGGTCCAAGGCTGAACAAAGAGAACACGACAACAACAGGAAAACCACAATCACCTCTGAGCTCATGCGAAGGCCATGCACACAACTATAGCCTACTGACGGGCTATTTCGTGGTACTTCAGGCAAGCACCTAAAAAGTTATTTCAACGAAATGCATCAATATACGATGAGATGAGGAGTAGGATTGAATACTATTGTAACACCACAACTAAGCCTGTATCACCGGTTTGGTGTGCCAGACGTCCATTCTGGTGGCAGTGCAGCTACCTGGGTGACGGTTAATGACACATAATCATCAACACTTCAAATATATGACCTTCCCATCCTTTGCCCCTCTGATAATGTTTCAAATGTCACCCCATCGCCACCAAATTCTTTTCCATCACATTGAGCTATGGTACACTAATAACCAGCTGCACAGTTGTAAAACCCATTCTGGCCACTCTGTGGCAGTAGCACAGAGGCCTACAGCTTTGACAACTTCCTGACTGAGTAGCTTCACCTGAAATTCTGGGCTATATGCACTAACACACCCCTGAAACCCCTCAACACACAGAGGCCATGGAAAACAGATACAGTATAAGCATAAACCGGTCTGTATGTCTTTTACTGACAGAAAGGGAGCCTTTTAAAAGAACCTTGAACCACCCCCTGTGGAGAAATACTGATTTGTGGATTTCCATCTTTGCAAAAGCTCACTGGAGTGTACGGGGTACTGGAGCTAAATGCAGTGGTGTCAAAAGTAGAAAAGTAGAAAAGTTGAAGTAAATTCATGGGGTAAGAACAGCACTACCACATGATATTGCATAGCTGTTACATAATTTACTACATTGTACCTAATGAGGTAAATAGACTGTTTTGTCACTGAAAAACACTAAAAACCTAATAAGAACCCACCACACACTTGATCCAAACAGCGCAGAGTCCGCTGATTGTAAGACAAGCACACAGGTCTACAGATAAGTTGTGTTGGAAGGAAACTGTTTCTTTTTTTACTTTCACTTTTGACACCTCTGGCAAAATGTTAGGTCTTTGATGGCTTCATATGGCAGCACGAGTGTGTCTGTGACAGTCAAATACCATGGGAGAAGACATAAATGGAGCTCCCTTAGCGCTGTAGATGGTGGTAGCGCACATCTTATGCAAGCCACCACCAAACATCACAAGAAGAGAAATAGAAGGAGGGGACAACGCCCCCTTAGGAGACTGAACTTGAGCACACTCCTTTGCGGAGTGGGCGTAGTTTGGGATATCTTTCTCTAGTTAGAAAATCTTTGATAATATAATATCATACAGCCTCGCGAGCCATCCTGCGTACTTCCGCCAAAGGTTTGGCTCCACCACTGTAGTCTGGCCGTGCTTCTCTGTGGAGTGCCTGGAGCAGTAGAATTTTGATCGCAACGCCCCCCCCAGAAAACAGCCAATAATCGAATACACCCCCCACGTGGGGACGAAAGGGGGAGGACGCTCGTGACAATGACATACACATCTGCGCCAGAGCCATTGGTCTGCGCTATGTTGTTGTTGAGTAACTGCCAGCGATTGGGTGAGAGGTGTCCAATAATTTCAAGCCAACTGAGTGCAAACTTCCTGCTTCCTACAATAGCTTCAGAGCAAACAAATGCCAGACCATGAATACGAAATGAAATGGTAGTATTATGGGATGGTCAGGACCAGGCTAATATAATACAGCATTTCACTTCAGTTTTTTTTTCAAATTCAGGGCAAGGTGGTTTGTGATCTGTCCTCACAAAGTGGCATGTGGTTATTACCTCGAAACATAGAAAACTGTAACCAGACAGCAAGCAACAAGCACCAGCATATACACTACGAGCAGCGCCCTTTGATATATTTCCTGTGAAGGGTTTATTTGAAGTGCTTTCTGCAAAGAAACCTAAGTACAGTACACTTTACACATGCACCCACGCACTTCCACACGCATGCACGGTACACACACTCACACATGTGTGCTCCTCAGCCATTTTGATCTATAGGCCTACATTATATTACATGAAGCAGAAACATGCATGGTTCCAAATGTCTTGTATTTCTTGTATTATGTGCACTGCCACTTCCAGGTGTTGTCATGAGTAAGCAAAAGAAATTCTTACACAGGGAAGCTGTGAGTAGGCCTGCCACTTACGCCCCCTATTCACTTACTGTATCCCTGTATCCTTATACATCATGTTGCCATAAGTCATACAGCAACATGATGTACAAGGATACAGGGACACAAACAGTTTGTCACACATCAATTACATAATTACAAAGTAAAACATGCAGTAAAATTAGAGTTGTTCACCTATACTGTGTGTGTGTGTGTGTGCGTGTGTGTGTGTGCGTGTGCGTGTGCGTGTGCATGTGTGTGTGTGTGTGTGTGTGTGTGTGTGTGTGTGTGTGTGTGTGTGTGTGTGTGTGTGTGTGTGTGTGTGTGTGTGTGTGTGTGTGTGTGTGTGTGTGTGTGCGTGCGTGAGAGAGAGAGAGGGGGGGAGGGTTACAATGCAATAGTGCCAAAGGGTGAGCAAGCGTGTGTGATTACGTCCAAATTGCAGGTTGGAGAGGGGAGTGCAATAGTGCAATAGTGCTGAAAGTGCAAAAAGTGCTAGGCCTATGTGTTGTTTATTTGAGGACTGTGAACTGTGCGATAATACAATGTTGGGCAGCATAGACTACGTGTGAGGTACGGTAGGGAGGAGGGGTTATGAGTGAGGTGTGGATCGTATACTTGTTTGTGATCAGGGCTCTAAATTAACACACGCCAACACGCCAAACACGGGTGAAAATTAATTTTGGCGGGTAGAAAAAAAATCCTACCCGCCCATTTGGCTAGTAGCGCCCGAGTAGCCTACAGTAAATTGTGAACGGTAAACGACGGCTTGTATGACAACGATACGGCGATATTTCCTACATTACCCATAAACACTCCCGTCATGACCCCACCCCACCGTGAGCTTTCCGAAGCAGCAGCCACTCCATGCTGCTGTTGCGCGCGCTAGGAGAGAAAGCATTTCAGAGCTCTTGTGCGCTCTTGTGCAACTCTCCCCTGCTCCTGTCTTTCGCTCCACCACTTTTAACGTCACTATTATGCCTACTGTTACTATTAGCATTCACCGACACGACACACCTTGCTCTAACAGGCTGCCCTTTTAAGCTGCGAGGACCTGACCGAAGAGTTTCAATAACAGGAGTGTTGTGGAACGAAATTGCAACAAGGGCAGAGGAGGAGAACGGGCTGTCAGAGTAGTGTGAGCGTAGCTGTCAGTTGTCGTCTGAAATGTTTTAAATTCTGGCGCAACTAAGTTGGAAAGCCCACGCCATCGGAAAGAAGGGCAGACTTTATGCCCGTGCGAGAAGGCTACGTGCGCTACGTACGCTATGGAAGTAACAAAGGAAGTGAACTTTTCCGTGATATTATTTGCTTTTAGTTAAACATAGCGTAGGCTTCTTGTTATTTTGTCGCGCATGGTAGAGAAGAGCTCCTGGAGGAAATAATGGTGCCTATAGCATCATACTGTAGGCCACATGAACACACAATAGGCACACACGACATCATATCCATTATTGCACAACGTGTGTGTGTGTGTGTGTGTGTGTGTGTGTGTGTGTGTGTGTGTGTGTGTGTGTGTGTGTGTGTGTGTGTGTGTGTGTGTGTGTGTGTGTGTGGACCTCTCCTCTCCTCCTCCTTTTTTCCTCTCAACTCTTCTCCTTCCTTGGAGTGTGAGGTTTTGTAGTGTTTGGCTGTGTGTTTGGTTTAAAGGTCTGTTGTGTGTGTGGCTTGTGTGATGTGATTCATTGTTTTCAGAGGTAAAAAATAAGGTAAAAATAAAGCAGAAGTTAAAAAAGTATATATAATATGCTTATTATAGACCTAGTATGTAGGCCTATAGTGTTTATGTGTTGTGGAAATTTGAATAAAATAACCATAATAATAATAATAATAATTTTTTTTTAAAAACACACAACTAGACTAATGCATAGCCTATTTCGGCAAGATTAAAAAATGGCTAGTTGAACTTCTGTTTGGCTGGTAAGAAAAAATGTCTACTAGCCAAATTGGCTGGTGGTGGGAAAAGTTAATTTAGAGCCCGGTTTGTGATGTAGACCAGAGATTGTTGGGGTTTCAGACTGTATGTCCTGTAAAGTAGAGAGGGGGGTTGTGGCCTAATGGTTAGAGAGATAGGCTTCAGATCTGTAGCCTGGTTTCTACCTGACCTCTGTGTGTGTGTGTTTTTAGCTCTGGAGCCCCCTGGTGGCTCACAAAGCACATACAATCAGATCAGAGGGTTGCCAGTTCGAATCCCACCCTTCCACAGCCTCGCTTCACCTCCTGGCTGTGGTGCTCTTGAGCAAGGTAGCTAACCTCAAACTGCTCCAGGGACTGTAACCAATACTGTAAAATAACTGAACGTCGATTTGGCTAAAAGTGCCAGTTAAAGGACCAGTTCAGTCAATTTCAACATGCTGTTGTATTGCTCACGCTACCCTTGACTTGTCAGTACCCGGTGATGACACATTTTTCAGCTCAGCCCTTTCCGAGATATGAGCAATTCTAATGGGGGCAGCGTTTGTTTACATTTTAAAAAAATTAAACATAGGCCAACTCCAAATATTTTCCCAAAAGGTACTGCTGTTTGCTAGTTGTCTGCTGATGTTTTATAACCTTTTGGATGTTTTTGGGAATAAATAGAAATGTTTTTTTTTTTATGTAAACAAAGCGCTGCCCCCATTACAATGACCAGGATCTCGGAAACGGCTGAAGAAGAAGAAAAAAAAATCTCAGGCACTGACAAGTCCAGGGTAGTGTGAGCATTACAACTGCCTGTTGAAATTGACAGAACTGTCCCTTTAAGTGTAATGGAATGGAATGCTAAATGGGTACAGAATCAGACAGAACTAAGAGTGAACGTCTGCCATGCCAATACGACTTCCATGTTCCAGGGCGCTTGCTGATGGAATTAGCAGAATAAAAGACTGCCATGTCTCCTACTGATGATCCCCCAACTCCAAGGTTCAGTGACAATTTACCTCCATTGACTCCTTCGAGGATGAGGAGAGGTGTTAATGACCCACTGAGGACACAAGAGCCGGCTTTGACAAACCTTTGGGATCTGTGTTTTTATGGAAATGTCATATGCTTACTATGTCATGTTTTGCCTTATTTTGACGCTGTACACAGATGCTATATCGTGCTTTTGTTTCTTGAACAGTCCCAAATGGGTTTCATAAAGTTGTCACATCCAGGTACAATCTCCAGGTCAGGATAGGGGCTGAGTCCCGGTCTGCGACAGCATGCTTCTATACACACGCGCGTGCACACACACACACACACACACACACACACACACACACACACACACACACACACACACACACACATGTCTTTACCAACTTAGAGTTATCTCGCCATGCCCCATATAATCTATTCATTTATCAGTCTGGCATACTGTGCATATACTGTATTCTATTTTAACTGAGCAATTGCATTGACATCAACACTTGCGTGCACTTCATGTGAAGTCCACCACAGAAGTAGCAGGTCAGGTTATATGTGTGGTTGAGCTGCACAGAGCAGGCCTGAGCTGCAGAGGAGATGGTGGATTTCCTGTTGTTCTCCTGTTGTCTTTGTCTTCTACAAATTCACTTTCATATAAGATATTGCTTCATTAAAATTTTTACAGAAAACAACTGTTATAAAAAAGGGGCCAAACAAAAAGGATGTGAACAGGAAACACAACTGTAATTGCGGTGAAGAAGTTATTCAGTATAGACATGAAAACTCTTTGCCACCGGAAACTTGACAAGCTTTTTCTCAGAATGATTAACACTTATTAACATAATTAACACTTTCTATAATCATTAAGGGTTAAACACAGGACATGTGAGTTGAGAACATGAATAGTTTATAATCAACCATGTGAGGGGGAGATTTAGATCTCTCTGTTGATATGTAGATGTCTGCAGTGGCAGTTGTTCATGGTTTGTACACCCTTTGCCCTCCACCCTCCGTCTGGTTTCATGATGATTCTACTCCTACCATGTCACCCGGCCCTATAGGACAGGCCCTTGATGTCTGGAATGATAAATGATATATATACACGGTACCTTGCATCCTCACTTGCAAAGTGAACTTCCCCCTCAGTCACAGCAGCACAGTAGCAGCCTAGTTGTGGGTTATGTGTTTCCTGTTCGAGACTCTAATTTTAGAAAGGTTTTAGAAGTAGGCCTACAGTTTAAGTATATGGACAAATGAGCACACACCTCCAAGAAATGTTGAAGTCTATAGAGTACTATAATATGCTATAGGAATGAAAGCAATTTTTTGCATTAAGAATGTCTTTATAAAATATCTCTGCCATGTTTGGCATTGATACCTAAGCTCTAGAAAATTTGATAAATGTAATCTAATATTTTTTGTAGTTTATTACTAATACAAATCTTAGATTCTAAGGGGAAAAAACTCGTCATACACTTCAGTAAATAACAATAACTTTTATTGATCAAACAAGTGGCCTTTCCCCTGACACATACGTATACACACCAACTTAGGTAATATGTCAGACACCTCAAGAAAGAGCATGTGGATGAAGCTTCGGTTTGTTGTGACCACTTGGGATCTACATACAGTGAGTCCAATATGTATTTGATCCCTTGCTGATTTTGTTGGTTTGCCTATTAACAAACACATGATCAGTCAATAAATGTTATGATAATATGTATTCTAATATGGAGAGACAAGATAGCAAAAAGAAAATCCATAAATTAACTTAAGAGAATATATATTAATTTATGTCCATTTCATCGAGCAAAATAAGTATTTGTTCCCCTGCCAACTGATTACAGTTCCGGGCCCACAGACCAGATGGGCACTTCCGATCAACTTGTCATCTGAATTAAACACCTGTACATACTAACATGCATAAAAGACACATTGAATCAGCGGAATCAGTCCATAGTACGAGTGAATCAGTCACACTCCAACCTCACCAGCATGGGGAAGACCAAGGAGCGGTCAAATTATATCAGGGGCAGGATTTTAGACCTGAACAAAGATTAAATGGGCTGCAAAGCCACAAGAAAGATACTGGGTATTAATGACCCAGCTGTTGATGCATTTCTTCCAAAATGTGAGGAATACAAAATGACTATCCATCAGCCTGTCTGGGGTTCTATACAAGATTTGACCTTTTGTAGGGATTTCATAATCATGAGAACAGAAAGAAAGCACCCCTACAGGATGAATTAGACAATGATATCTAAGCTACTGGGACCAAAATCACTGAGGAAACTACTGGTAGCACTTAATGCCGCAGAGGTTTAAAATCCTGTAGCACACACATGGTACCTCTACTTCAGAAGGAACCTGTGCTGTCCCACCTGAGGTTTTCCAGCGAACATCAGACTGGTTTAGGATATGATAAGGAGGTGATGTAGTCAGATGACAACAAAATCAAGCTGTTTGGCATTAACACAATTCAATGTGCTTTGAGAAAGAGTACTGCTGTCTATGATCCCAAGAACACCCTCCTCACCATCATGCATGAAAGTGGTATCATTGTGGTTTGAGGGTGTTTGTCTGGCCAAGGCACAGGACAACTTCACATCGTCAACAAATGGATGGAGGGAGACATGTAATGTGCAATCCTGAGTGCAAACGTCCTTCCCTCCACCACTACACTGAAGGGTGGGCCATTTTTGGATCTCCCAACATGACAATAATACACAACATACAGTCAAAGCAACGAAGGAGTGGCTCAATAAGAAGCATATTAAAGTCATGAAGTGGCCTAGACAGTCTCCAAATATTAACCCTATAGTAATTCTATGGAGAGCTGAACCTCCCATTTGCCAAGCTACAGCCACAAACTATTTATGTTTTAGAGATAATCTGCAAAGAAAAATGGGCAAAAATATGTTCTACTATATGCACAAACATTGTCATCAACTAAAAGAAGCATCTGACCTCAGTGCTAGACAACTAGGGCTTTGCCACAAAGCACTTTATCTTCTTTAGCTAGAGGGGTCAAATACTTATTTGCCTAAATTAAATACAAATAAATTAAAATATATTATTTGAAGTTATTTTCTGGAATTTCTTTTTGATATTCTGTCTCTCCATGTTTGAATACATATTATCATAAATGTATAGACTGATCATGTCTTTATTAGTGGGCAAATCAGCAAAATCAGCAAGGGATCAAATACATATTGGACTCACTGTAGATAATGGCCATAATGGCCGCTGTGCACTCTATGGCCTTCAGGCCCATTCATTAATTCACATATAGGCCTAAAGACACAAGATTTTTATGGTGATATGTAAATGTAAAATATATGTATATTCTCTAGACGCTAGGTTTACAAACCAAACACTGCTTTTTCACCAACGAACAACATTTACTACAAATACACAAGTGACGTTTCACTGCTCATCTACATCTGCTTCATCAGAACCAGACATGGAAATGTAATTTGTGTGTTTGCACCAGTTTAAGGGATAAAGTTTAATGTGTGGTGTCATCCATCATTTTCCTGCTCTTAGATAGTGCTCATCAAAGAACCGGTTCTTGGAGTAATCTAAAGCAGAGGTTCCCAACCTTTTCCAACTTGGGACCCACTCGAAATTGTCACAAATGTTCGGGGCCCACCTCTGACCCGATTACGAATAAAACTCACATAAATCAGCAGCAACACACACCAAAATGTGATTAGCATTTTTAGAATATCATTTCAAGGCCCACTTGGTATACTGAAAATCACTGATCTAAAAGGTTCCAAGAGGACCCCAGAGGTTCTCTGCAGAACCTAAAAGTTATTGGAAGATCCCCAAGATTGCGATCTGGATATTAGGAACACAGACTGTAAGGTGCTGAATATCCAATGGACTTAAATTCAGTAAAATGTATTATTATTATTATTATTATTATTATTATTATTATTATTATTATTATTATTAAGAGGGCTTGTTATAGCAAGTCCCGCTTGTCAGTAAAAATCGAAAACGTATCTCCTCCTAGGCCTTTCGAGATAGAGACACCGTTCAAACACTAAAGCAACTGGCTCGGCTTGAAGATGTCAAAAAATGCTATTTGTGCCCATACCCCTTGTCATTTTGTGCAAGTTTGGGTCCCCAAAACAATGGTGGAATGCTCAGATGCAAGGTTCCAACACTTAAAACACCAGAGTGAGACAAAGCTTTTTCGTTCATAAAACATCAACACTTTCACCTAGAAACTTGGTTGAAACTTCGTTAGAGACCTCTGGAATATGACTTTAAATGGTAAAAAGGCCATGTCCCATTACTTTTTAATTGACAGCGACGTGAAAAACCCAATGGCAGTTTTGAAGTGTCTCTGTTGAGAGGTCAGCCCATCTGCCTCAAGAGGTCAATTTATTGACAACATTTTTCAGCTGCGAGTGGTCTAGCCTTGACAGCATTTATGCATCCCCAAACCATGTCAGTCCCACTACCATGCTTGGCTTATGAGAGGATACACCTTTTCTGTACAACTCACTTGTTTACCACCACACATGCTTGACACCATCTAAAGCAAATTTGTTTATCTTGGTCTCTTCAGATCACACAACATGGTTCCAGTGATCCATATCCTTGGTCTGTTCATCTCTCTTGAGACCAAGATAAACACATTTGCTTTAGATGGTGTCAAGCATGTGTGGTGGTAAACAAGTGAGTTGTACAAAAAAGGTGTATCCTGTCATAAGCCAAGCATGGTAGTGGGACTGACATGGTTTGGGGATGCATGAATGCTGTCAACATTGGCAATCTGAAATACACCTAAAAGAAACATACATGTCAACATGCACTGTGACTACTGAAGCAGATCATGATATTCTCCATAGGATTGCATTCAAATCTCACACCAATCTATTTAAGCCAGATGCAGACTCAAAATGTAAAAGTTCAATGCAAAGAAAGGTTGAAACGCACACTGATGACCTCCCTTGTCATCCCTTTTCATTTCGTTTCATTTCGAGACGATTCGAGCCAACATAGCCCCTTCTCTACCGGATTTTAATCTGGGGTGTACTCACTTTTGTGAGTACATGTTCAAACATTAATGGCTGTATTTTGTTTTTTTCTGAGTGAACAAGAAATTTAAGCGGTTAAATATGTTGTTAAAAGGTCACTAATCATTGTGTCAAAGTTACATTTCTGTAATGCTTTCCTATGAAAAGATATACTCAAACATCTGCAAAACTGTGAGGGGTGTATTCACTTTCGTGATATACTGTAACTGCTCAGCTCTGGCCCAAAAGGCAAGCCCAATTTCAGCATTTTCTGTGAGAATGCCATCTAGTTATTATTATTATTATTATTATTATTATTATTATTATTAAGCAAAATGTGACTGCTATTCTCTCTGCTTTCTAGGAATCTCACAAGCAAAAGTGCATTTGGTCCATCAAGGAGATGAATTGTCTTCTATCTAAATCTAAAATCTAAATGGACAATAAAACATTGTTTCTCTTGCTGCCCACTTGTAAAAAGCATCAAGAGGATAAGTTCTATGTTTTAAGGCAACATCTTGACAGCATCATAAGATTCATTGTATCCAGCTGTAATCACATTTCAAATGTTATTCTGATGAATAATGTTGTAAATATGTATGTGTACCACCCTCCTCATCTCACCCCAACAAATGGGAAATATGCTCTTTCCACATGTTATTGTCATTTGGATAATCTTTGAGTGAACACTAGCCGCTCAACCTTCTCTTAAAGCCGCCCCTCCCTAAAGCTCTCATTGAAAAGAACTAGTCACAGACAAGATTTTTCATTCACGTCAACCACGGAAGAAGGGCAAGACTTTGAAGACTTTGTGCACACCATTACCATGACTTACCTGAGGGTCTCTCTGTTCACTGCTTTCGGTGAGTGCAGTTCTTAAAATATAAATCAAATACATGTGTGGTGGTGACAGATATCATTTTAAGCTTTATACTAAATAAAGTACAGCTTATCAAACTATACTTATCATACTTCAGCAATTAATCACTAAGGCTTGAAAGTTCACAGACTTTTTACTGATATTTTCAGGAGTGATGCCGTTTCTGAAAGTCCTGGGAGCTGAAGTGGATGTTCGAGTCAAACCAGGGGATGATGTTGTCCTCTACTGTGACTGCACTTGGTCCCATGGATTACATATCTACTGGTACAGAAACTGCTCTCATGATGGCCAGCCTCCACTTGTCATGTCATTCCAAGAATTCATGTATGCAGAAAGGTCCAAAAATTCAATTTTCTCCTGGTATGGAAGTATATGGAACTCCTCGAGCAGCACCCATGATCTGGTGGTCAAGAACATCACTGAATCTCAGCTTGGACTGTACTATTGCTCTGTCACTTCCAACGATGTCATTGAAAGTAAAGTAATTCACATCGTAAAAAAAGATACATTTGGAAACGTGACCTATAAGCTGTCCTTTGAAGGTAAGACCATTTAACAAGTAAACAAATTAACCCTATTTGCCCACTGATGGGATTAAAGTTTTCTGAATCTGAATCTGAAGTACTATTGGAATATACCAGGAACAGTTTTTTTTGTATTTCATATTCTTTGTCATCTTTGGAAATGCCTGACATCAGAACATTAGTTTTATTGAGTTCAAATTTTGATCACAATCTCATTATCGACAGAAATACGACATAAACAACACACATGGAATATTACACATGAATTTATTGCACATTTCTTAAGGATATTTCAATAAATGTCTATATATACGTATATGAATTCAAAATAGATCACCATTTTCCTTTGACACAAGAGGATGCTGCTATGCAGTGCTCAACCCACTACACCAAAATGGCTGGGCTTCAAGTTAATGTGTCCTGTTCATGAAAAGATTAACCTAATAATTATAAAATCTTGAAGAATATCTGGTCAGTGTTGGATGCTGCTGGCCATCTTGTGTCCCGTGTCTGCTCTACTCTTCCCATGTAATATTCCTTCTAGCAGCCCAAGAGCGCTTGGAAAATATAAAATATTTTTGGCATCTTGAAGAACATCTCTGAAAGTACAACTAGTATCAATGACCGATATTATTTATTGTTTGTTCCCCTGTTCTTATCGTTTTGCTAATTGTAAAAACCTGAGGTATTTTTCACAGACCCTCCTCCTCCTCCTCCTCCTCCTCCTGTTTTGCTAATTGTAAAAGCCTGAGGTATTTTCCACAGACCCTCCCCCTCCTGTTCTTCAGTGTGAGGGTGCTGGTCAGTGTTGGATGCTGCTGGCCATCTTGTGTCCTGTGTCTGCTCTACTAGCCGCCCTCATCTCCTCCGCTTGCTTCTACTGTTGTAAGACAGGTAGGCCTTAGTTACCGTTTTCAACAAACAGTCATTGAACTAAAATAAACAAACATTATCACTGTAACGATTCCAATGATCACAAGAAGATTAAGTGGATTGATTGTGCTGCAATACTGACTTCTTTAAGTGTTTTTTTCTTCTTTTTATATACAGTGAGGCCAATATGTATTTGATCCCTTGCTGATTTTGTTGGTTTGCCTACTAAAAAAGACATGATCAGTCAATAAATGTTATGATAATATGTATTCTAATATGGAGAGACAGAATATCAAAAAGAAAATCCAGAAATTAACTGAAGAGAATATATATTAATTTATTTCCATTTCATCGAGCAAAATAAGTATTTGATCCCCTGCCAACTGATTACAGTTCCGGGCCCACAGACCAGATGGGCACTTCCGATCAACTTGTCATTTGAATTAAAGACACCTGTACATACTAACATGCATAAAAGACACATTGAATCAGCAGAATCAGTCCATAGTATGAGTGAATCAGTCACACTCCAACCTCACCAGCATGGGAAAGACCAAAGAGTGGTCCAATGATATCAGCTGCAAAGCCACAAGAAAGAGACTGGGTATTAGTGGCCCAGCTGTTGATGCATTTCTTCTAAAATGTGAGGAATACAAAATGACTATCCATCAGCCTGTCAGGGGTTCTATACAAGATTTGACCTTTTGTAGGGATTTTATAATCATGAGAACAGAAAGAAATCACCCTAGAGCTGTACGGGATGAACTAGGCAATGATATCAAAGCTACTGGGACCAAAATCACTGATAAAACTACTGGTAGCACTTAATGCCACAGAGGTTTAAAATCCTGTAGTGCACACATGGTACCTCTACTTCAGAAGGAACCTGTGCAGTCCCACTTGAGGTTTGCCAACAGACATCAGACGGGTTTAGGATATGATAAGGAGGTGCTGTAGTCAGATGAAACCAAAATCAAGCTGTTTGGCATTATCACAATTCAATGTGTTTTGAGAAAGAGTACTGCTGTCTATGATCCCAAGAACACCCTCCTCACCATCATGCATGAAAGTGGTATCATTATGGTTTGAGGGTGTTTGTCTGGCCAAGGCACAGGACAACTTCGCATCGTCAATGAATGGATGGAGGGAGACATGTAATGTGCAATCCTGAGTGCAAACGTCCTTCCCTCCAACACTACACTGAAGGGTGGGCCATTTTTGGATCTCCCAACATGACAATAATACACAACATACAGTCAATGCAACAAAGGAGTGGCTCAATAAGAAGCATATTAAAGTCGTGAAGTGGCCTAGACAGTCTCCAAATATTAACCCTATAGTAATTTTATGGAGAGAACTGAACCTCCCATTTGCCAAGCTACAGCCACAAACTATTAATGTTTTAGAGATAATGTGCAAAGAAAAATGGGCAAAAAATATTTTCTACTATATGCACAAACATTGTCATTAACTAAAAGAAGCATCTAACCTCAGTGCTAGACAACTAGGGCTTTGCCACAAAGCACTTTATCCTCTTTAGCTAGAGGGGTCAAATACTTATTGGCCTAAATTAAATACAAATAAATTAAAATATATCATTTTAAGTTATTTTCTGGAATTTCTTTTTGATATTCTGTCTCTCCATGTTTGAATACATATTATCATAAATTTATAGACTGATCATGTCTTTATTAGTGAGCAAACCGGCAAAATCAGCAAGGGATCAAATACATATTGGACTCACTGTATGCAACTTGATTTGATTTTAGGACCAGACCAAGGCCAAGGAGATGGATTTCAGGTAGGCCTATGTCTTATACAGTAGCTTCATATTGCATGCTGTTCCACCTCGGGAGCACGACACTTGCAGTGTCAGTCAGTGTGTCTTTCATAATCACTCAATAGATTTTACTACCAAAATATTACACTACTATGACATTATACAATGAATTAAGTAGTGAATTATGACCTAGTCCTTGGCATTGGTAATAGCCAAATTATAACAGGGGCCATATGTTAATAGTTTAACAACTGACTATACACTTTTCACATTATATGATTGATTCTTTAATTCGCCTACACTTTTAAGTCCGTGGATTTTATTTGGCAATTCCACTAACTATTAACTGCATCCAATGATGTTTTGGACATTAGAAAACATTTATCTTTCATATAATACAGAAAGTGTAGACATAGCATTATTTCCCTCAGCAAGAATGAATATTTAATACTGGTTTTGGGCGTTTTCATGCCGTCCTGTTTTCCAAATGTCAGATTCAGTCTTCATATTAGCATGTAAAGAAACTTGTTTTGCCCAAGACGATTGCAAATGTTGATTCACAGTAATCATCACAATATGACAAAACTGTCAGAAAGACCACTGTCCTTTCCATTATACATGAAATTTGCCATTTTGTGTGTGTCCACGAAAACTGTGTTAACTGTGTCACGGTCTGAAACCTCATCCATAAATCAGTAATGGTTTGGTCTTAGGCCATACGAATAACATCACGTGATATCATAACCTCTTTGGCAGGATACGGGAAGACTTTTTGGTAAATTTTGAGCTCCATCCTTCCATAATTTAATCCATTCTTTTTCATGTTCTCATAGCGGGAAAATTGCCTATCAACTGTGTTATCAACATATTCATAAGAATCTGAATTAGAAATCACATGTAGAAAAACACAGATAAAGCATACAGATACATGAATTGATTAAGGTGTTGTGGTGGAACTTCTGAGGTCCTCAGTTAGCACAACACCATAAAAATGGCTGAAATGTCAACGGTGTTACCGTCAATGGTGTTACAATTAAGTATGACAGTCAGGGTTGCCAGATGAGGCTGATGATTTCCAGCCCAAAAAATGATCAAAATCCTCCCTAAAAACCCGCCCAATTCTATTGATTTATATGGCAGTGGGAAGGTTTTTCTGATAGATGCCATTTTTACCCGCACACGGCCATCCTAAGCAGCCCAATTGGGCAGGAACCAGCCCAATCTGGCAACACTGATGACAGTTGAGGAGGAGTATGTTTTTGCCAATTTATATCCATATTGACAGACAAACAAACAAAATAATTTGTGTTCTAGGGAGATGGGTTTGTCTGCTCTGTTTTTTCTCCTAAAAATGTGCCGACTTGTTCCCCTGCACTGTTGACCGTACACAGTTGAGTAACACGGTTGACTGCTTTGAAAGTGTTTTTGTGCTATTGATCCCTTATGTGTTGGAAAAATCCTATGAACATACACTAGGGATTATCTCTGGAGAAGGAAGTCTTGTGTAAGGAGGGTGACTATATTCAAATCAGACGTTACAGGGATTTATGATGAAAAATGTGTCAGTCTGTATCACAGTGACTCATAAAATCCTACTTATGAAGCTCATCAATCACATTTTCTATATCAGTTGACATGACAAGATTACTGCTAAGGGACATAAGCACTTTCAAACATATATTGTTTCAACTCTGTAGTATTTTTATATATGTTTGAAATGACATAGTATTTGTCCATAACACTGTTGACAAAATAATTAAGCAAATGTTCGCTTTCATTAGAGTATTTATCAAATGATTGTTTGTTTGGAAACTTAAATATATATTCTATGTAAACATCTAGGTCATTTAGTTGAAAAAAATACTGATAATTGACATTTTGCTTTTGCCAAAAGCGTAGGGGAATCGTAGAATCACTCATATCTTGAACTGTCTTAAAGGACCAGTTCAGTCAATTTCAACATGCAGTTGTAATGCCCACACTACCCTGGATTTGTCAGTACCTGAGTTTTTTTTGTTTTTTCTTCAGCCATTTCCGAGATTCTGGTCATTGTAATTGAGGGCAGCGCTTTATTTACATTTAAAAAAAAAAAAAAACATTTTTATTTATTCCCAAAAACACCCAAAAGGTTATACAACATCAGCAGACAACTAGCAAACAGCGGTACCTTTTGCGAAAATATTTGGAGTACTGTAGGCCTATGTTAATTTGTTTTAAAATGTAAACAAACGCTGCCCCCATTAGAATAGCTCATATCTCGGAAAGGGCTGAGCAAAATAATGCATATTGACAAACAGCATATTGAAATTGACTGAACTGGTCCTTTAACTGTGTATATTACTCTGTTGGCACATGAAGGTTAGTCCATTGCTGTCCAAGAATTACCAGAGAAGTCTGGACCACGATCTCCTGACTGAAGTTATCTACAAGCAACTATGAGCTGAATACCATGAATGTGCCTTCTTAGTTTTAAAAAATGTGATAGATTAATACTGAAAACAATTGTGCTTTTAAAATGACTTGCTGTGTTATGTAAAGATATTATTTGGATTGCAATAAACCTTTCCGTAGTAGCTTTCTCTTTTAATAATCTTAATTCATTTACAATAAAATGAGACCAGATACCAATTGCAGGCCTTTTTGTCATTTTTATTTTTGTATCCAAAGTACATTAACTCTATAATGCAGTAGATAGCTTATTGTAATATTCCTCTAGCCCTTTCCTGCAGATGGGACAACATGATAACAGGAGTTAACAACATGATAACAGTTGCAATAGGCCTAAGTAATTATAATACTTATATTGGGCCTATATTAATCACATGTTAAGACTAAGGCCATCATCATTTAGTAACAACAAGGTTACAATAGAGGCATGACAACACATTGCAAAAATGGTATTTAATTGTAAAATGTAAAAAGAGCCAGGAATTGAGTATTTCTCCCACTCTGTAGCAATGGGTCCTCATTACATTGCACTCTATGTATTGTGTGTGTGTGTGTGTGTGTGTGTGTGTGTGTGTGTGTGTGTGTGTGTGTGTGTGTGTGTGCAGGGTGCGATTTTTTGGAAAACCAGAAGGGGGGATGTGTTTCAGATTTTGCAATATCAATGGAATTACATTGAACTGTGATTAAAATCATGTAGAAAAAGTGGTAATAGGGTAATAGCGAAACCAGAAGGGGGGACAATCCCCCCATCCTAATCGCACCCTGTGTGTGTGTGTGTGTGTGTGTGTGTGTGTGTGTGTGTGTGTGTGTGTGTGTGTGTGTGTGTGTGTGTGTGTGTGTGTGTGTGTGTGTGTGTGTTCTCACACGTTTACATGTATAACCGATCCCAACTAGCGGGGTACGGCAGTACAAGGTTTGTAAACCTCCCTCCTGAAGCCTCATACAGCATCAGTAGCACTGAGCTGCCGGTCTCAACCTTTAGCTCAGTGGTGTCGTGCTGTGCCTTTCATGGAACGTGCGGGTTCGAGCCCCAATGAAGAACTTCCAGCTGCCTTAGGCTAAAAAGGCTATTATGTATTTGGTCATTTTTGACACACTTTTGATGGTCAAGCATTTGTACTGAAGGTGATCATGTCAACATGGAGCACAGTACACTGTGACTGTTAGGGTTTTGGACTCTTTGTGTCTTCTGTGTTGGACTTTTCTGTTATGTTTCCTGTGCTTTTAGTTCATAGTGTCCTGTTGCTGGTGTTTGCCTAATGTTCTGAGCCTGTGTTTACTTCCTGTCTCACTCCTTGGGTCTTTCTCAAAACCTAGGACAGTGTCCTTCCAAGTGTATCAGCCAAATTAGTCACGCCCAGTGATTGGATACTTTTTGGTGAACTCTACAGAATATCCAATCACTGGGTGTGACTAATAAAGAGTATCCAATCACTGGGCTTGACTAATTAGGCTGATACATTTGGTAGGACACTGGCCTAGGTTTTGAGAAAGACCCATTGTTTTGCTAAGTCCATGTGCTTTTGTTTGCTTCCTGGTTTTCCTGTCATGTGTCTGCCCCTGCCCGTCGTTTGCTCCAGAGCCATCTAATAACAGAGTTGCGCAAACCGGGGACCAGGAAGTCGGTTGGTGATGTGATTCGCGTAGATTAAAATGTTTCTTAACAGTAAACTTCTGTTCCTTGGAAACTACACCAGAACCATCACATACCAAACAAAGATTAAGTACAAACAAATTACATTACCTTTACCACATTTTCTGTGTTCTACGGCCACCTCCTGGAACTAAGTAACTTCTAATAGAACTAAAGTCAATGGGGATTTCCATGTTAATGCTCCGTGAGGCTCCATGAGAGCCGCCATTGCTGTGGAAAGATTGGTCCATAGAGGTCTATGGGAGTGGCGTAACTCTGATATTAGATGGCTCTGGTTTACTCCACCTGTTCCTAGTCATTGTGTTCATTGTGTTCCCTAGTTAGATTTCTGATTTCACCTGTTTCTTGTCTCTAGTCCCCAGTGTTTTCACCTGTCTCTAGTCTCTTGATTATTGTTTCCCCATGTTCTTTTGTCTGGTAGTTTAGCTGTAGCTCGTTATTCCTTTCTGTTTCTAGTTTGTGATTATCGTACCCACTCGTGTCTCTGCTCTCCCCTAGTTCTCAGTCATTGATTTCACCTGTGTGTCGTTCCTTGGTCTTGTTCTCTTGTGTCTAGCATGGGGGCACCTAAGTCACGCCCTTCTACTTCCGATCCATGGGGCTGGAGCTCTCAAAATTTTGAATTGGAGTTAACGGAGCGAGTCAAGCTAAATCCTCATCCCGTTTGGCATGTGCTCCGGATTTCACATATGATGACAGTGAATTTGAAAGGTTTGGATTTGCGTCGTAAGACCACTCATTTTCGACACGCAAGAAACGTTATTTTAGCTTTTGTGCAAAACTGTGTTAGAGACTACACGTGCGCCTCGCATATTTGACGTGAACCGAGGCACAGCCAACCCTACCGCTGCACCGCGGCTTAAGTGGCTGCACGTCGCTGCACGTAGTCCAAATACTTACGTATGTTTGCACCAACACAACTCAAAAATCGCTTGCCAAGTGAAGTCAACAAGCACACCATTGGTTTTTATTAATTCCGAGGCACAGCATATGTGTGATCAACAGGGAAATGCGAGGTGGATCGGGAAATAGCTTTGATCAGTCCATTACAGCCCAGTCAAAAGTTTTTGCGTTGCCAGCCCCATGAGCCGCCCGGAAGGGGTGGAGACTTACGTGCCCCATTGTCACCTGTGCCTGTGTCCCATGTAATTAGTTCTGGTTAGTGTTTGATTAGTTTCCTGAGTCTTGTTTATTGCTTTCTGTGTATTTAAGCCTTGGTGTGTCTCTTTGTCCTGGCTGCGTCATTGTCGAACCTTCGTGAGTAACTTTGTTGTGGGTGTAACCCGGTTGGGATTTGTAATTAAGTATTTAAAAATATCTGTGAATGCATTTCATAAGGTTATAAATAGCTTAAAAGGTATTTTAGTTCATGGCAATAAATACTGATAAGTAGAAGAAAGTTAAAATTCATTGGCCAGCAATGACGTCATTATGGCTATGTTTCTGTAAGAAACATAGATATGGGTAATAGGCATGTTAATTCAATATGTCATGTTATTTTTCTTATATTTCCTATGTATGGACACTTGTTAAAATGCTTAAGTTTTGCATAGAAGTATGTGAAATGATGTCTGTATTTGTTTTCAATTTATTTCTTTTCTGTATAATCTGTGATTAGCCAATCACGAGACGGGTCAAAGGGGAGGAAGTGATACGTGAGATGTACGTGGGTCAGAAGGAAAAATGCATTTTGTGAAGAAGCCACGCATTAAGTCTGTCCCAGTTTGAGTTATCAATCTGATTCACTGAAGTTGAATTTGAGGTACTATTGTCATGTAAGTGAAGCTTTCGGTATGAAGACTTTGTGTAACTTGTGTGAGATAGTTATCTGCCGGTTAGATGGACAATTTAACGTGAGGCAGAAGGAAGA
This sequence comes from Engraulis encrasicolus, assembly GCF_034702125.1. NCBI lineage: Eukaryota > Metazoa > Chordata > Actinopteri > Clupeiformes > Engraulidae > Engraulis > Engraulis encrasicolus. The sequence goes on from NC_085872.1 coordinate 27,385,844, forward strand.
CTGCATCGCCGTTTATTTCACGCGCTTCGTGCATCCAGTGGCTGCGTGATGGACTTTGCTAATTAGTTAGCGGCTTGCCAACTGTAGCTGAGAAGTCCACACGAGCAGAGGGAAGACCACGAGAGCCGTGTCTGCAACGAAGCCCTGCAGCAGTGTCAAAGGGGCGACTAAATGCAACTGACTGGACTTTGCTGAATCTGCATAACACCGCCCAACCTGCGTCATCGACGAGTGAGTAAGGTACCGGTATTTTATTTTCAATGCCCTCGTGGTGAAGAAGCCATTTGTTTGTTTATACGGCTACACCGCACTCAAGCTGCTATCAGGCCTGCGACGAGAGAATTGGGGTGGGGACCTTTTGTTTCTGTGAGACTTTGGGTTGAACTGTATTGAACATTATTAGTACTGCCGGCTTTAAGGTAATCTTTTTATTTTGGGCCCATTAGAAGAATATTGGTCTGTGCATTTTTTTGTTTGAAACCCTGAGGTGGGTAATTGTGTTGATATTTACATTTTTACTATTCTTGCATTATTCTTAATCTTTTCAAAGTGACTTTATTGCATTCTATATTCAGTAAATAGTTTGTGTTTTCATTTAAACTCTGGTGAATGTGTCATTCAGTGTCATATCTGTCTGGGGTTTATTCCATAGGTGTTATTGCACATAAGGTAAACCTGCAGTATATTAACTGTAACCCTTGTATTACAGGGAGTAATATATTTTTCAGAGGTAAACACACAATTATCAGGTTACTTAACAAGTTACCTTTTCAGAGGGGAAACACACACATTATAATAACAGTATAAGGACTCAGGTTAGCTTCTCTCATAATAGTCATAAATACTAGAGAGGCGCTACATAAATTGGAGGCACCGCCGTGACGATAGTGTAGGTTTCTTATATTTTATTGAGCGTTTGCAATTAAAATAGCATCATGGATAGCCAAGCAGAACTAATATCAGAACTGAAGGGCTGGTGCCGTGGCGAAGAGTTGGACGAGGCTCATGCGGTCATGGTGCTTATTCCCCATGAAGTCAACATCACTGCAGTCGAAGAGACAATGCAAACAGTGAAATGTTTAGGACGCGTGCGCGTCCGAGGCCGGATATTCAGCATGCGGCACAACAGATTCCTCGTCTTGTGTGAATGTAAAGAAGTTGTAAGGAAAGAGACAGTCCCTTCGGAAGTGCTTGCTGTGGATGATGGAGGGGCGTGGCCAGTCATTACAGCATTTCAAGCCCCAGTACCCATTGCAACAGGTGAAAGCCAAGTAGTCACTACACCAGACAAGAATCCACAAGAATTTACTCAGAAGCAATCAGATACTCAGAATCAGTCCGATGCCCAAGAGTTTAGTCAGAAGTTGAAGGGGCTGTTGCAAGCAGAGGGCAAGACTATGGAAGATGTTCACACATTGTTTTCACCAGGAGAGTCAGCCGCTAGCCCAACAGTTGCCATCCTCCAAGCAGTGAGTGATTTAGTTAGCACCAGTAAGCCATCCAATGACAACAGTTACCGCCGCCTGCGCCCTCTATCTGGGTTGTTGCCCACCCCATCAGGAGAAGAGCCATTCGACCACTGGATGGAGCAAGCACGGCTCATGGTGCAAGAGTGTGATTGTTCTGTCAAAGAGAAGAGGCGAAGGCTGATGGAAAGCCTGAGGGGTCCGGCTCTGGAAATTGTCAAAGCAGCCCGAGCTGCGGATCCTGACATTAGCCCAGAAGACTGCTTAGAGGCGCTTGAGCATGCTTTTGGTACAGCTGAATCAGGGGAAGATTTATATTTTGCTTTTCGTTTGTTGCAGCAACAGGCTGGTGAGAAGCTCTCCGACTTCCTTCGGCGATTAGAACAGTCGCTGAATAAGGTGGTGCAGAGAGGCGGCCTCCCTCAGGAGCGTGCAGACAGAGCACGTTTGGAGCAATTGTTGCGAGGTGCTGTTTGCTCTGATTTGACATTGCTTAATCTCCATCTGCGAGAAAAGAAAGCGAAGCCGCCCACTTTTCTTCAGTTGTTGAAGGAGATTCGTGAAGAAGAGGAGTATGATGCCTCAAGGAAAAAACTTGGTACTGTTGTGCAAAGTGCATTTGTTAAACAAGAAAGTGAAACAAAGCAGACTGAAATTCAGGCCCTGAAATCTGAAATAAAAGAGCTCAAGTCCCTAGTTGCTGCTGTAGTGTCAAAACCAACTCAAGCCATGCCAGACAGCACTGAAAGAACTCTAGTTAGTGCAGTGTCAGGTGAAAGTTGTCATGACAGTGAGATCACGGCTTTAAAGAAACAACTAAAGCGTCTGCAACAAAAAGTCACTAACAAAGTGCCTGAGACACAGACTGCTGCTGCAGCTGTAGATGCTTCTGCTGTTGCCACCTCTCGACAGGGATCATTTAAGAGCTCAGATGAGAATTTCTGTTACCGATGTGGGGAGAATGGTCATTTTGCGGCAAAATGCCAAAATCCAGAGAACCAATCCAAAGTCATTAAAAGGCTAATTCAAGCTCTGAAAGTGTCAAAGAACAATCCACCCACGTGTGAGGCCACAACTAATGCTGTTAACTGCGATATCAAGAAGAGTTCTGCCAGTGTTTTGCAAACTGCTTGTATTCCTGATGGACTGGTTGGCCCACCCAGTGTAGTGCCCTTGAAGATAAATGGAAATCCCTGCACAGCTTTGCTCGACAGCGGCTCCCAGGTGACGATCATTTTCGAGCCCTGGTACAAGAAATACCTGCCTAATGTCCCCATTCAACCTGTGTCCGGCCTGTCCCTGTGGGGTTTGAGTGAAACTGGTGTCAGCTATCCCTATCAGGGTTACGTGGTGGTTGATTTGGAGTATCCAGCTGAGGTGTTGGGAACCAGTCAGACCGTAACTGTGCTCGCCCTTATATGCCCTAGCCCTCGGGCTGATGACCCAATAGCTGTCATTGTTGGCACCAATGCTAGCCATGTCCGACGCCTAGTGGAACAATGCAAAGACAAAGGTGTTGATGTTGAGCGGGCCCTGGGTCTTCGTGTCCATGTCCAGAACAATGAGTATGTTCGCAAGGATTTTGCACTCTCTACCCAGATGGAGGATGAGGTGGGATGCGTCCGATGGCTAGGTCCAGGCCCTTTGAATGTCCCACCTGATTGTGACACACATGTAGTGTGCAAAGTTGAACTAAAACAGCCTGTGAAACACGAAATACTGATGATTGATGCGTCCCCAACAGCTATCCTACCTACTGGTGTATTCCTCCATCCGATGGTTGTACCCAGTGGAGCTTTGGATGTCAGCTGCTGTAGAGTGTTGGTCAAGAACGAGGGCACAAGAGAGACAACCATACCCGAGGGCACCGTGATCGGTTATATGTACCACGTTGATTCAGTCACTACAATTCCACCTAAGGGGCAACGTTCCAGTGAGTTTGATGAAAAGCTGATTAACTTTGGAGAGTCCCCGATCTCAGAGCAATGGAAAAGCAGATTAAGACAGAAACTAGGGGAAAAGTCTCATGTGTTCTCCATGCATGAGTGGGATGTGGGATTAGCCAAAGGTGTACAGCACCGAATCCGGCTCTCTGATTCAAGACCCTTCCGTGAGCGGTCTCGTCGACTCGCTCCGGCAGACATCGAAGATGTCAGAAAACACTTGCAAGAACTCCTACAGGCTGGTATCATAACCGAGTCACGAAGCCCCTATGCATCACCAATAGTGGTTGTCAGGAAAAAGAACGGCACCATCAGGATGTGCATCGATTACCGACTGTTAAATAGCCGCACCATACCTGACCAATACACGACCCCGTGCATTGAGGATGCACTGAATGCTTTAACGGGGAGCCAATGGTTTTCTGTTCTTGACTTGCGCTCAGGCTACTACCAGATAGCTATGTCTGAGGACGACAAAGAGAAAACGGCTTTCATTTGTCCGTTGGGCTTTTTCCAATTTGAACGAATGCCACAGGGCATCACAGGGGCTCCAGCTACCTTTCAGAGGTTGATGGAGAAGGCGGTTGGAGATATGAACCTCTTACAAGTACTAGTGTACCTGGATGATCTAATTGTCTTCGGGAAAACTCTTGAGGAACACGAGGAGAGATTGCTCAAAGTCCTAGATCGTCTGGGAGAGGTAGGGCTTAAGCTTTCTGTGGACAAGTGCCAGATCTGTTTGCCAAGGGTGAAGTACTTGGGGCACATAGTCTCGGCCGAAGGGGTTGCTCCCGATCCAGACAAGATCGAGGCCGTTACCACCTGGCCAATGCCCACAAACCTGAAGACATTACAATCTTTCCTTGGATTTTGCGGTTATTACCGCCGATTTGTTCAAAACTATGCTGCCATTGTTAGACCACTGACTGAGCTCACAAAGGGCTACGCTCCCACCCAGAAAAGCAAAAAAGATTCCCAGAAAGTGAAAAAAGTCTACCTCAAAGAGTCAGCGCCCTTTGGCGAGAGGTGGGACAACTCCTGCACTGAGGCATTCCACAAGATTATCCACTGTTTGACCCATGCCCCTGTTCTGGCTTTTGCCAACCCTCAAAAGCCATACATTTTGCATGTTGACGCGAGCCTGAGGGGTCTTGGTGCTGTCCTTTACCAGGAGCACCCCGAAGGTTTAAGGCCAGTTGCCTTTGCAAGCCGAAAATTGAGCTCATCAGAAAGAAATTATCCTGTACATCAGTTAGAATTCTTGTCTCTTAAATGGGCGGTGGTTCACAAGTTCCATGATTACTTATATGGTGCAAGATTTACTGTACGTACTGATAATAACCCGCTCACGTACGTGCTATCTACGGCTAAGCTCAATGCTGTAGGCCACCGGTGGCTGGCTGCTTTATCAACTTATGAGTTTGACATCCAATATCGTCCTGGTCGACTGAACATCGATTCTGACCTGCTGTCAAGGATGGATGACGAGGGATACGTGACCATTCCAGAATCGGGAGTGAAGACCACGTGCCAGCGCGTCTGTCGCCCAGAGTCTGCTTATCTCTCTTCAGCTTATGTTGTGCAACTAGGGGCGACCTCTCACTGTGTTCCGGACCTCTACGCCTTTCCATCTAGCATGGAGCTTAAGTCTCTGGAGTTAATGTCAAGGCAGGATCTGAAGAAAGCTCAGGAGGAGGATGAGGTCATCGGCCCAGCCATTCAGGCCATAAAACATGGGCATTGGCCGGAAAATGAGAACATCATTCCTGAACTGTCACGACTGAAACAAGAGGCTGGAAAGCTCGGCATGAAAGATGGGCTGCTTTACCGTTTCAGTAAAAGGCCAGGTGGGGAAGAGTTGAGCCAGCTCGTCCTGCCAAGGGTGTTCAGAGATATCGTCATACGGGCCATGCATGATGACCTAGGCCACCTGGGTCAAGAAAGGATCATTGAACTGATGAGACTAAGATTCTTTTGGCATAAGATGGCGGCTGACGTGGAAGAACACATCAGGACATGTGGGGAGTGCATTGCCCAGAAGACCCCAATAAAGAGAGCTTCTCCATTACACCAGATTGTGAGTCAAGGGCCTATGGACCTGGTGTGTATGGACTTTTTGTCCTTGGAACCCGACTCTAAAGGTGTCAGCAACGTCTTGGTGGTCACCGACCATTTTACAAGGTACGCTCAAGCTTTTCCAACAACAAGCCAGAAGGCTCATGTTGTAGCAAAGGTCTTAATGGAGAAATACTTTGTACATTATGGTCTACCATCTAGGATCCATTCTGATCAAGGAAGGGATTTCGAAAGCCGTCTTATCCGAGAGCTGCTCACCTTGATGGGTATACGGAAGTCGCGAACAACTCCGTATCATCCGCAAGGAGACCCACAGCCGGAAAGATTTAATCGAACCTTGATCTCCATGCTGAGTACACTGGGCCGCGAGAAAAAGCGCACCTGGAGCCAACATGTAGCTCACTTGGTCCATGCGTACAATAGCACCAAGTCGGACGCCACGGGATACTCACCTTATCGCCTCATGTTTGGGAGAGAAGCAAGGCTTCCTGCTGACTTGTGCTTTGGCACATCCCCCGATGGTGTTGAAGATTTGAGTCATACTCGATACGTAACAAAGCTGAAAGAAGACTTAAAGCAGGCTTACAAGTTGGCATCTGAGGCTGCCAATAAAAGACATCAGAGAAACAAAAGGCTGTATGACCAGCGTGTCACCTTTCAGTCCTTGCAGATAGGTGACAGAGTTCTGCTACGGAACTTGGGTCTGAGAGGCAAACACAAGCTGGAGAGTAAGTGGTGCCATGACCCATACATCATAGTGGACAAGATGCCCAACTTACCGGTGTTCAAGATTAAGCGGGAGGATGGAAGTCCTGGAACGAAGACCATGCATAGGGACCACCTTCTCCCTGTGGGACAGCTGGTGAGGATGCCATCTACGAAGCAGATGGAAGAACTCCCTGCCAGACGTACAACCAGGGCTGCCACTCGGCAGAACCAAAACAGAGATCCCAGTCCAAGCAGGGAAGAGTTACAGGAGTTCTCTGACTCATCCTCTGAATGGGGATATTGTGCCTCTCCGCATGACACTTCCCCCAGGAGAGAATTCATACCCAGAGTGACAAATCCTGACAGGCCGCCCGCAAACTTGGATGATGATGATCACTTACCGTTGGCCAGTGAGGAAGGGGGCCACAGTTCCTCCCATGACAATGAACCTGAAATGGAACCCGTTGACTGTCCTGAGGTTGAAAAGGATGGGGGCGAGGAACCGGATGCTGAATGTCATAGTGAGAATGGCCAAGACTCCGTACAAGATGGCACCAGCTCCGACTCTGACCAGGATGATGAGCTTGGAGAAGCTATACCAAATAATACTGAGCCCAGACCAAAGAGAACTATAAAGCCAACCATTAGGCTCACTTATGATAAGTTAGGGAGATCCAAAGATCAGCCTCTGACCATTCTCCATAGAGGCATAGTGATCAAAATTGAAAAATACTAAGAGCGAACTTAGCTTGTTACTGCACCCATGCAACTCCGTAGTTTAATAGGTCTGATGAGGACACTCAGACATTCAAAAGGGGGAGGGTGTAACCCGGTTGGGATTTGTAATTAAGTATTTAAAAATATCTGTGAATGCATTTCATAAGGTTATAAATAGCTTAAAAGGTATTTTAGTTCATGGCAATAAATACTGATAAGTAGAAGAAAGTTAAAATTCATTGGCCAGCAATGACGTCATTATGGCTATGTTTCTGTAAGAAACATAGATATGGGTAATAGGCATGTTAATTCAATATGTCATGTTATTTTTCTTATATTTCCTATGTATGGACACTTGTTAAAATGCTTAAGTTTTGCATAGAAGTATGTGAAATGATGTCTGTATTTGTTTTCAATTTATTTCTTTTCTGTATAATCTGTGATTAGCCAATCACGAGACGGGTCAAAGGGGAGGAAGTGATACGTGAGATGTACGTGGGTCAGAAGGAAAAATGCATTTTGTGAAGAAGCCACGCATTAAGTCTGTCCCAGTTTGAGTTATCAATCTGATTCACTGAAGTTGAATTTGAGGTACTATTGTCATGTAAGTGAAGCTTTCGGTATGAAGACTTTGTGTAACTTGTGTGAGATAGTTATCTGCCGGTTAGATGGACAATTTAACGTGAGGCAGAAGGAAGACTGCATCGCCGTTTATTTCACGCGCTTCGTGCATCCAGTGGCTGCGTGATGGACTTTGCTAATTAGTTAGCGGCTTGCCAACTGTAGCTGAGAAGTCCACACGAGCAGAGGGAAGACCACGAGAGCCGTGTCTGCAACGAAGCCCTGCAGCAGTGTCAAAGGGGCGACTAAATGCAACTGACTGGACTTTGCTGAATCTGCATAACACCGCCCAACCTGCGTCATCGACGAGTGAGTAAGGTACCGGTATTTTATTTTCAATGCCCTCGTGGTGAAGAAGCCATTTGTTTGTTTATACGGCTACACCGCACTCAAGCTGCTATCAGGCCTGCGACGAGAGAATTGGGGTGGGGACCTTTTGTTTCTGTGAGACTTTGGGTTGAACTGTATTGAACATTATTAGTACTGCCGGCTTTAAGGTAATCTTTTTATTTTGGGCCCATTAGAAGAATATTGGTCTGTGCATTTTTTTGTTTGAAACCCTGAGGTGGGTAATTGTGTTGATATTTACATTTTTACTATTCTTGCATTATTCTTAATCTTTTCAAAGTGACTTTATTGCATTCTATATTCAGTAAATAGTTTGTGTTTTCATTTAAACTCTGGTGAATGTGTCATTCAGTGTCATATCTGTCTGGGGTTTATTCCATAGGTGTTATTGCACATAAGGTAAACCTGCAGTATATTAACTGTAACCCTTGTATTACAGGGAGTAATATATTTTTCAGAGGTAAACACACAATTATCAGGTTACTTAACAAGTTACCTTTTCAGAGGGGAAACACACACATTATAATAACAGTATAAGGACTCAGGTTAGCTTCTCTCATAATAGTCATAAATACTAGAGAGGCGCTACATGTCAATCCTCACCCGTAGTTTCCCTGTAGTTCCTTATTTCCTAGTGTTCTATCTTGTCTCTGTTTTTGTTCTGGTGAAATAAAAGAAAGTTGAAATAAAAGAAACCTGAACCTTTGACCACTGTGCTAGCGTGCTGCATTTGGGCTCCCAACTGAGATTCCTGACAGTGACAAAACAAATACAAAAAAATAACTTTCAAAAAGGACATTTTTTGTCCAGTGGGGCAAAAGGGCAGGTGTTTAAGCACCACCTTGTCCCTATCTGTGCACACCTATGTGTCATTTAAGCAATAAACCACGAGAGGCCGTGGGTTATGCTCAATTGATGGCGGGCAAGGGGAGTGGGGCACGACACGAAGCGGAGGCAGAGAATCTTCAGGTGGAAGGTATAGGTTTACGCTCAATTGAACACGGCTATCAGCCAATCAGAATCGAGAACCGGACTGCACAGTGTTAGATGCTGTATATTTAATTTTAGTTGAGCAATTACAATGCCAGCAACACGTATGTGCACATCATGTGAAGTCCACCACAGTAGCAGGTCAGGTTATATGTGTGGTTGAGTTGCACAGAGCAGGCCTGAGCTGCAGAGGTGATTGTGGATTTCCTGTTGTTCTCTTGGTCTTCTATAGGTTCAGGTAAGTTTCAACATTTTTTACGGTAACTTCTTTTTCTGCTCAAAACCGCAACTGTACAGCAGAACTAAAAATAAAGATGCACACAAGGAACACAACTCAGTGATGGAGCAGAGGTGATTCAATGTAGAGTTGGAGGCCCAGTTCTCTTACAACAGTATGGACAGACTTTTAGTCAATGATCTAATCAATACATCTAGAAACAAGTTGAACTGGGGAACGTTTGTAGTTAACATTCATCCCTCAGTAGACATAATTATGTTCAACTTCTGGCACATTGGGATGAAAACCATTCAAAGCAAGAGGGGGGAAACTATGACAGTGTAGAATTCAGGGATGTCAAACTCAGGCCCGGGGGCCAAATCTGGCCCGTGGAGCCATTTTATTTGGCCCGCGAGATCATTGTGTATTGCAGATCAAATGTGTATTGCAATTGATCCGCATACAGTACACCATTCCAGTAATATATAGTGTAATAAGAGTTCAACATGAAATTTGGTGTGTCACAGGAATGTAATTGTGAAACAGTTCACACTAATGTGCTACAGAATGTAGACACATTTTAACTATGATGGAAAATTGTGAAAGTTAAATATGAGTATTAATTGTGTGCATGCTCAATTTCAGCCTGTTTTAAAAATAATAATAATAATTTGAGTTCGGCCCTCGATTTCGTTCCATATTTTGAATTTGGCCCCTTTGAGTTTGACACCCCTGGTGTAGATCTTCAGGCAGGTGTCTTGGTAGCCACCCAGATAACTACCTGATGCTGCTTTAAAAGGCAGGTTAAACATCTCGTCTTGGGGTATCTTGCCATCTTGTTATAAACTTCTGTTTGTCATGGTTTAATAGTCTTTCAGTCATAGAAGCATAAGTAGACTAGTTCAAAATGACATTCCATTCCAAAGTTTCATTTTGAAGCGAAGCAGGCATACATTATTATCATATTCAGGCTGACAAACCAATCAATCCCTGCCGAAAACATTACACCTGTGGTCCATGTATGGCGGTAATAGATTACTTCATCTCTTCAGTAGATTGAATACAATACACCTTCCGGACGCGGCGCATGCAGTTTGCAGCAGCCCCTTGCTCTCCCAACTTTCAGTGTTTATTTGTGTTAAAATGTGTCTTTCGAAATGTCTATCGTCGGAAACTATGTCGGAACGCACGTACAGTCGGCAACAGCTGTTGCAGATAAGAATGGACAACTTAAGCGATGTATTGGATATACCAACAGAGACGCTGGAAGAACTGGGAATACTTCGGCGGCATAGGCCTACATCGGACCCGTCTGCCTCGCCTACATGGAGACGCCGAAAGCGATGCTCCAGAACTAGGAAAAGGGGCAAACGAGGTGGCGTCGAAACACGGCTTGCAGCCAACCCAACTCGTCCAGCAATACCATCAATTCTCTTGGCAAACGTAAGATCTATGGGCAATAAGATGGATGACATACGGCTACTAAGATCAGCGAACAAAACCGTGAGGAACTGCTGTGTGACGGTGTTCACAGAATCATGGCTGAACGACGGCATACCCGACTCGGCTTTACAACTGGAACAACTAACGTGCCACCGAGCGGACAGAGCCCTTGCAGAGAAAAAACGAGGGGGAGGAATATGTGTTTACACACATGATGCTTGGTGCAATAATGCTACGGTGGTACAGAGGCACTGCTCTCCACTAGTGGAGTTCATGATCATCAAGTGCCGACCCTTCTATTTACCCAGAGAAATATCCGCTATCCTACTAGTCGCAGTGTATCTCGCTCCCAGCAACAACAACAGCGTCAGAAGCGAGGCACTGAACGAGCTGCATCGGGGCATCAGTGAACAACAAGATGCACACCCAGATGCCTTCACAGTGGTCTTGGGAGATTTTAACCACGGAAATCTCAAAACAGTACTTCCAAAATTTCACCAACATGTCAACTTCCCAACAAGAGGACAAAACACCCTGGACCTTGTTTACACCCATCAGAAGGGAGCATACAAGGCAAAGCCCATCCCCCACATCGGACTATCAGACCACATAACGATCCTGCTACTGCCAGCTTACAGACAAAGGGCAAAACTCACCAAACCAGTTCTGAAGGAGGTGAGAAAATGGCCAGAGGGGGCCGTCTCACGACTACAGGACTGCTTTGAAACCACAGATTGGGACATTTTCAAAACAGCTGCCACCCACAGCAACCACATTGACATTGAGGAGTACACAGACACCGTGACCTCCTACATCACAAAATGCATCGATGATGTTACAGAAATAAAACACCAGGGCCAACCAGAAGCCATGGTTCACAGGAGACGTTCACCGACTGCTGAGGGCCAGAGACAAAGCCTTCAGAGCAGGAGATGTAGCTGGCCTAAAAACAGCAAGGGCAAACCTGTCCCAGGGCATCAGGAAAGCAAAAAAGGAATACTCTGACAAAATAACAACACACTTCAAAGACAGCAGAGATGCACAGAGCCTGTGGCAGGGCATACAGGCCATCACGGACTATAAGCCTGCACCACGAAGCTGTGACAACAACACCTCTCTGCTAAACGACCTGAACAGTTTCTTTGCCCGTTTAGAAGCACAAAATGACACTCATCCACAGAAAACTCCCCCTCCCCCCCCCATGATCAACCCCTGTACCTGTCCTCTGCCAGTGTGAAGAGGACACTGGCCACCATCAACCCACGCAAAGCAGCTGGCCCAGACAACATACCTGGCCGAGTGTTGAAGGATTGTGCAGAAGAGCTGAAGGATGTCTTCACAGACATCTTGAACATCTCTCTGGAGCAAGCAGTCATCCCATCACTTTTCAAAGCTGCTACCATCATACCCGTGCCGAAGAAATCATCACCATCATGCTTCAATGACTACCGTCCTGTAGCACTGACGCCCATAATCATGAAGTGCTTCGAACGGCTAGTCCTGTCACACATCAAAGCCACCCTACCCCCCACCCTGGACCCCTACCAGTTCGCATACCGAGCCAAGCGATCCACGGAGGATGCAATTTGCTCTGCCCTCCATCCAGCCCTCACCCACTTGGACAAAAAAGACTCATATGTGAGAATGCTGTTCATTGACTTCAGTTCAGCATTCAATACCATAATACCACAACAACTCATCAGAAAACTGGACAAACTAGGTTTCAGCACCTCCCTCTGCAACTGGCTGCTGGACTTCCTGACGCAGAGACCACAAGCAGTACGGGTAGGGAATAACACCTCAAGCACCCTGACCCTGAGCACGGGGGCTCCGCAAGGTTGTGTTCTCAGCCCCCTGCTGTTCACGCTGCTGACACATGACTGCACAACGACCCACAGCACTAACCATCTAGTGAAGTTTGCGGATGATACAACACTGGTGGGCCTCATCACCAAGGGCGATGAGACTCACTACAGAGAAGAAGTAGACCTGCTGGCCAGATGGTGCAAAGACAACAACCTCCTGCTGAATGTCAACAAGACCAAGGAGATTGTTGTCAACTTTCAGAGGGTCCAAAAACAACTGCCACCACTGACCATCGACGGCGATGCTGTGGAGAGAGTGAGCAGCACCAAGTTCCTTGGAGTGCACATCAGCGACGACCTCTCTTGGACCACCAACACTACATCACTGGCGAAGAAGGCCCAGCAGCGTCTCTACTTCTTGCGCAAACTAAAGAAGGCAAGTGCTACACCCTCCATCATGACAACATTCTACAGAGGAACCATAGAGAGCGTCGTGTCCAGCTGCATCACAGTGTGGGGAGGAAGCTGCACGGAGAAAAACAGGAAGACACTCCAGCGTGTTGTGAACACAGCGAAAAAGATCATTGGAGTACCACTCCCCTCCCTGCAGGACATTTACACCACACGCCTCACCCGGAAAGCACTGATGATCATCAAAGACACAAGCCACCCTGCACACAAACTGTTCAGCCTCCTGCCCTCTGGAGAGAGGTACAGGCGCCTCCGTTCCCGTACCACCACACTGAAACAAATTATTTGTTGGCGGAACATAAAAAAATTATGGAAAGTATTTCCATCCAATTTGATTATGCTACCTTAGCAAGAAATGTTTTTGTTGAGTCACACTAAGGTCAATATGTTGGATCAACATAACATGTAAGTGTAACTGTGACCTAAGTACAAGGGGTACAGCCAACATAACTTTTAAAGGTTATTTCAACCTTAATAGAAAGGGTTAATCCATCATAACTTTTACATGTTGCTCCAACATATTTGGTTTAGGTCTGGATGAAACAACTTCATGGGGTAGTTACAGCAGTATTTACATTGATAGACTCAACAAAGCAACATCTTGCTATGGTAGCATAATCAAATTGGATGGAAATACTTTCCATAATATATTTATGTTCCCACAACAAAATATTGTTTGGATTGTTCAACACATCTAATTAACTGTATTAAGACAATACTTGTCAAGCCACATGAACATCAAACATAATAAAAGTCAATCATAAAATCAATATACCTTAATTAATTAAACATTCATTGTTGTCCTTATCAGTTCAGAACAAGCTAGAAAACACCTCAAGGCACACGCATCTACCAATATGCATGTCAGCCAAGTTCGTCAGTTGTAAGTTGGTTCCAGTTGAGCCTATAAGACCAACTACAATAAAGTTACACCGCGATAAAGTTGAAGAATTAGTTGCCTTTATTTTTTCATTGCACATGTAATGATCAAAGCAAGATACAAAATGAGGGTACCTCTTCAAGTGCAAATGAGAAAGATTAATTTCTCAATTTCTCTAAAAACTCTGAAAAAAAGGTACACTGTGCAGGAAACGGTCAAAAAAGGTACTGCAACTATGCTGCTCATTGAAACTGGGCTGCCTATTGCCAAATTTGATCTTTTCATGAAAGTTTGCTAAGTAATAAACAAATATTTTATAGTATGGCCCAAATACAGTCATTTTTGCAGCTAAAAATGGCAATTTCTTGACATTCAAAATGGCCAAGATCCCAGTTTCATGTATGAAAAGTGCAATTTTTTCCCAGTCATAATGAATACTAAGAATATGATGGTGGTTAGGGTGCATCAGATGCCCCCTATGAAAAGATATTGCCTTGGCCCTATAGTAAAAATGTTCTACACCCAGTAAAAACACACTTTGTAAAATATTTTGAAATTTGGATGAAGTCTACCGGGGCCACCAGCCCCATGAAAATAGAAAATAATGGTGATAGTCAGAATCTTGGAATAGAAATGGACATTTTGCTGCATAAAGCTACCCAATAAAAACATATTGTCTCAGCTGTGTGATAAAAATGTTCTATGCACAGTAAAATCACTGTGTAAAATATGTTGAAATTTAGATGAATTCTACCGGGTCCACCAGACCCATGAAAATACAAAATAATGGTGATGGTGATGGGCAACCTGGATTCCAAAGCTGAAGTCCAGTGCCACATATTTCAAATGACATACCTAGTTTTACCTTTCCAGTTAGGGCAATGGGGCACCTAAGTCACGCCCTTCTACTTCCGATCCATGGGGCTGGAGCTCTCAAAATTTTGAATGAGAGTTAATGGAGCGAGTCAAGCTAAATCCTCATCCCGTTTGGCATGTGCTCCGGATTTCACATATGATGACAGTGAATTTGAAAGGTTTGGATTTGCGTCGTAAGACCACTCATTTTCGACACACAAGAAACGTAATTTTAGCTTTTGTGCAAAACTATGTTAGAGACTACACGTGCGCCTCGCATATCTGACGTGAACCGAGGCACAGCCAACCCTACCGCTGCACTGCGGCTTAAGTGGCTGCACGTCGGACATGCGACGTCTGTTGTGTAGTCCAAATAATTGTATATTTTTGCACACACACAACTCAAAAATCGCTTGCCAAGTGAAGTCAACAAGCACACCATTGGTTGTTATTAATTCTGAGGAACAGCATATGTATGATCGACGGGGAAATGCGAGGTGGGTCGGAAAATAGCTTTGATCAGTCCATTACAGCCCAGTCAAAAGTTTTTGCGTTGCCAGCCCCATAAGCCGCCCGGAAGGGGTGGAGACTTAGGTGCCCCATTGGACAGGTAAAACCAGGTAATTTGAAATCTGTGGCACTGGATTGTAGCTTTTGAATCTAGGTGTGCCATTGTCTTAAAACAGAGGTGGACAAACCGTGTGACACATTTGCCCCAGCCAATATAATGAACCAGCTGAGCCTAATTACCACTTAAGCCAGGTTGATGAGGTAATTAGTGAAATCACCTGTATTGGGAGCACAAACAGAAGGAATATCTAAGCAGGTTGTGTATTCAGTCGATCCACTTACACAGACTTCAGTCTCAGGACAGACTGATGGTCAAACTGCTATATTTAGGCAAATTTGCTCTTTTGCAACACAATATCAATTCCTTGCTGCCTTGGACCACTAGTATCTACTAGTGCTAGTATCAAGCAAGATATTGCAAAGCTGCATGACTGTTATATTTGTTTATTATATGGTGTGACGTCATCGGTCGAATGCTCCATTCATTTCAACGGGGCTGCCCAACGTTCACACGTCTGTTATTTTTCGATAACGGACGGGTTGGTCTATAACAGACCGCTGTCAATGGCAACAAGACTTTTCACTGCTAAAGCGACTTTTCAACAAGACTCTAATCAGCTGCTGCGAAAGACAACACCTGTTGTCCTGGCTACCTAGCTGTTGCCTAGCGGTGTTCCACAACGGCACTGTTTTGTTTTGCGCAGCAACAATCTTTTAACATTAAAAACTATAATAGACTTAACATTAAATAGGCCTAAAGAAATGTCCCCGCCATGTGTGAATCATTTAAGTATATCCATATAATAAGCGGGTTAACTTTCGGCGAGTCGGTCGCTTTGTGGAATAGCAGCACACCGCTCCGCGTCGGGGTCTAAAGATTCTCTCTGTCGTGCTGCTATTCCACGGTAGCGACCTTCTCGCCGAACGTTAACCCTTACGTGTTTCACCTGTGGGCCTACAATTCATGGAGGAACATCTGTACTAAAGCTGTGAATGTTCCTTGGAATGCCTAGGCTACAAGGCAGTCAATACAACTGTATTGAAGAGTGCCATTACTCCACAGCACACAAGTGAACACTGCACACTGCACACAACAAAATTGCATTTATGCCTCACCCGTGCAAGGGGGCAGCCCTCAGTGGCGCCCCATGGGGAGCAGTGCGGTGGGACGGTACCATGCTCAGGGTACCTCATTCATGGAGGAGGATGGGGGAGAGCACTGGTTGATTACTCCCCCCACCAACCTGGCGGGTCGGGAGTCGAACCGACCTGGCGGGTCGGGAGTCGAACCGGCAACCTCTGGGATGCAAGTCTGACGCCCTAACCGCTCACCCATGACTGCCCACTTAAGTACAGGTTTTGGGAAGCCACTCTTTCCAACATCACATACAGTTGTATTGTATGTACTCTATTGAACTACTGCAGGGATTTCTTGAAAAAACTTAAGTCATTCCAAGGAGCATTCACAGCTTTAGTACAGATGTTCCACCAGGTATTAACAGCTACCTGTACAATCCTAGGCCCACAGGTGAAGCACACAAAAGTCATACAACTTCGCAATGTCTTGCTTGATACTGGCAGTGGGTCAGCTGGTTCGTTACGGTATATTGGCTATATTTGGAATATGTGGCACTGGACTTTGGAATCCAGGTTGCCCATCACTATCACCATTGTTTTGTATTTTCATGGGCCTGGTGGACCCAGTAGAATTAATCTAAATTTCAACACATTTTCCACAGAGTGATTTTACTGTGCATAGAATTTTTTTTTTATCACACAGCTGAGGCAATATGTTTTTATTGGGTAGCTTTATGCAGCAAAATGTCCATTTCTATTCAGGGCTGGTTGGGCGATAAATAGGGCCCGGGCACTTTCGGATTTAAGGGGGCCCCCTCATTATTATTAGTGCCGGAGAACTGACTCACCGGTGGGCCCCGCACCCTCATGGGCCCCTATTTTCAGTAATGTAAAAAATAAAACAATGGGGGCCCACGAGGGTGCGGGGCTCACCGGGAAATGCCCGCCATGCCAGATGGCCAGTCCAGCCCTGTTTCTATTCAAGATTTTGACTATCACCATTATTTTCTATTTTCATGGGGCTGGTGGCCCCGGTAGACTTCATCCAAATTTCAAAATATTTTACACAGTGTGTTTTTTACTGGGTGTTTTGTAGAACATTTTTACTATAGGGCCAAGGCCATATCTTTTCATAGGGGGCAACTGATGCACCCTAATGGTGGTGCTAAGTATTCATGAAAAAGGTAACATTAGTGAATGGGTAGCATGAATTCTGGAAATAAACAACTAAGAATCTTACACAGTGTACATTTAAAAGCAGTGCAAAAACTGATGAAACAGACGGTTAGAATGAAACAGAAATTTGAAAGTGTACTTCCATTCTGGAAGGTAACAGAGATTAAGAGCATAAACCAAAACAAACACTGCAATGGCCACAGGTACGTTACCAATGTCGTTGAGGACTCTCTGCCGATCACACGCACACAAAGACAATACGTTTCAGCTGGACCGTCCAGATCAACATCCTGGAAAACAGTAAACAAAACCCATGATTGAAGCCGTAAGCGGTATTTGTGGGCGCAAGTTTGGGGCATTTCTGTCCACCCTAACACACCCAGAGATGGGAAAAGTAGTATAGTAGTATATTTAGTATAGTTTATGAAAGGTATGAGGAGGATGTTGACTTGTGTGCCCTCACACTGCCTGTTTAGGCAATTGAATGTGAGATCAAACTGATGTTCAATTACCTCTCTTCGTTTTTGGTGTGGCTATGACCCCATTCTGGAGTATGTTTCTCAACAGCATCATTGGTAACTACAGTAAAAACGTTGCTTGCATGCAATTTCCCATTGGCAAAATACCAAGTCGCTAACTAACAACGGTGCTTTTGAGAAACAGGGTCATGATCTTTTCACGAGTGTTGGTGAGAAACTTTACACATACAGCTAAGTATACAGTGTGCAAAATTGTTACAATACATTACATTACACTTAGCTGACGCTTTCATGTATTCAAAGCGACTTACATTTATTACTTTTCAGGGTATTGGTTACAGGGCCTGGCGCAATGTGGGGTTAGGTGCCTTGCCTTAGGCACTTTAGCCATGGATGGAGATGTAGTGATAGGTCAGGGGAGATTCAAACCTGCAACCAATAGATTGAAAAACCATCTCTCTAACCACTAGGACATGGCTGCCCCACCAGCACAATTATTAGTATTTTGAACATATTGGCCCTTTTAGGCACATTGTCAACCAAAAATTGCATGAGAGAGAAAGATATGTCAAACCCCACCCATCCAATGCAAAAGAGTCTGCTCAAAGTTTGGTCTCCTAAGGGGGAGTTGTCTAAGGTGAAACTATGAGAAAACTATTACCCTACAGCATGATCGTATTCCAGAACTAAAACCTATATTGAGTTTAAGTTTTCTTCTAAGATAACTTCTGCTGCTTCAGTAATGCAGCCTTCGCAATGTGCCACAGCAAGTGCAACACCCTCATGGGTAGATAGGGACCAGCAGAGATCTACAAATCAGAGATGACTGGTGTTGGATTGAACGTGAAATTTGGCAAAGGGTTTGTGATGATGTGAGGGTGCTTTAGCAAAGCTGGAATTGGGCAGATTCGTGTTTGCAAAGAACACATAACTGAGGCCAAGATGGCACATCAACGCAAGAAGGTTTGGTGTGTCCTCCAGCAGTGTCCAGAACGTGGATGAGATGCCAGGAGACATGTCAGGTAGCACAGGAGGAGCCCACCAGAGCCCAACAAAATGAGCCTCGCAGGCCACTGATGTGTGCGATCTCCCTATGCCACCTAATAACGAAAAAGACAGATCTAGCTGCCGAGTTGTAACATACCACTTTGTCTGGCTCTTCATTCAGGTAGACCGTCAGCTCCTCAGCATGCACTCCCTCTTCACATCAATGTTGTCAGTCTGCGTATGAGGGCCGGTCAATGTATGCCAGGAAACAAACATGCAGGAAAAACATTTTAACCAACAGGAAGAATAAACGCAGTACAGGTACAACCACATTAAACAAAGGACACATCTCATTTATCTAGTAGCGTAGTGTATCGTTGGTACTGGCAGTGAAGTGGTACAGTACGTCACTGTTTGATATGGCATGGTGCAGCTCTGACACTCTTCCATTAGCCCCAAGTACTCGGTACCATTTCAGCACTCCGCCCTGGTTCCAAACGTACTGAAGTGATGCCAAAATGTGACGTCTGACCTTAAAAAGGTACACTGTGCAGGAAATGGTCAAAAAAGGTACTGCAACTACGCTGCTAATTGAAACTGGGCTGCCTATTGCCAAATTTGACCTTTTCATGAAAACTTACCAAGTAATAAACTAATATTTTCTAGTATGGCCCAAATACAGTCATTTCTGCAGCTAAAAATGACTATTTCTGGAAATTCAAAATGGCGGACCATGGAGAAGATCCCCCTTTTCATGTATGAAAATAGCAATTTTTCCGTCATAATGAATACTTAGAATTTGATGGTGGTGGTAAGTATTCATGAAAAAGGTAACATCAGTGAATGGGTAGCATGAATTCCGGAAATAAACAACTAAAACTCGTACACAGTGTACCTTTAATTCCCCTGATCATTTCATGGGAATCGCAAGCCAGACAGACATGAGAATCAAATAAAAAAATAAAATAATAATAAAACAGAGCAGCAACCACATCAACTGACCTGCAAAAGACTGTTATATCATTGCCCAGGACTGCTGTGTGTAAAGCCAGCTGTAGTTAGAACTGAGGTGAAGACAATGAGTTCAAAACTGGCTGAAGGATTGAAATTAGTGGGAGAAATGCAATATGATCCAAGACACCCTACTTCTCCCCATTACATTAGATTTTGAAATTTTAGCATTACTGTGATGCATGGCAGTGTGCATGTTTTACCTGAGTCATGGGCACCAGGATCCTCTGTATCTTCCTTGCATGAGAAGCACCTTTCTTGCTGAAGACCCGGAGCAGTGTTGTTGAAAGACCATGCAGCTCTGAGAAGAAATTCAACAGCAAACCAACTGTCATGATCCTCTTGAACTTGGCACTTAACTTGAAACAGGGCACAAAACACATACCTACAAAATACTTGTAACTTAAGACTTGTGACAAAGGTTACAAAAAGGCCTGATGGTCTTACTAAAATGAGGAAATAAACACACACAAAAATCAACAAATAACTTACCTCGCACATGTTAAAAAGAGCAAGCCATCTGGATAAAAACTGCAATCGTGGGGGCATCACAAATTACTTCATGCCTTCAATGAGCAAAGGTCTTGGTCAGTTGAGCTGAGGACCCAAACGTCTTGAATTTCTGTTGTGACCAGAAAGACAGATAAACTAATATAGGTGAAGGAGACAGCTATGCAGAGAAAAATGTAAAATAATTACAACAGATTTTACACACACACACACACACACACACACACACACACACACACACACACACACGAGCTAATAGTCATAGATTAGATACTACACAAGAACTTTCATCACCTTTTTCAGGGGCACCTTGTGAGAGGTAGCTGAGGTGAGGACCCTACAAACATCTTGAATGCTGAGGAATTAATATAGGTGAAAGAGACAGTTATGCAGAGAACAAAAACCCAAATAACATATTCTACAAAGAAATTCAGTAAATGATTAATTACAAAAAATAACAAATTAACAGTATTTATATTTGCAACAATATGCATTTCTACCTCACTCAAGGTACAGTATATATTGAATGTAAATGCACTGGAATATCCTAAAGTGATCATTGATACAAAAAACTTGCTATGTCCTTTTTACACAACAAATGTAGAAGATCGAGTTTGAGGGAATGAGGGACAGAAGGGCGTTTGCATGTGTGTTTCACTAGATACTACTGGGATTTACTTTCAACTGTTTCAAAGGTCATAGCCAATTAGGCCTACATACATTGGTAAGTGACCCACGACATGAATCAAACCAGCTGCAAACTGCAGCATCTAGTTCTACACACGACGCACCCATTCAAACGCGCACCCATACACAAGCACACAGCCCCTTGTCACGCAGTCTCACGTCTCGTCTTTTTTCAAACCGAAAAGTTCCACCGGCTAATCAACATTTACTGTGGCCGTACACACACAGTCAGACGGAGCAATACCAAAAATCAGCGGTAACTTTACTTCCCCTGTGTCATTGATGTGTGTAGAGCTACTGATGGTATCTACGACTGTCCTGGATACATTTGAAATCAGACGCACACGGGTCTCGCAACGTCAATGCATAGCTATTAGAACTAATACAACGTTAATGAACCAGCTGTTGTCACCTAGCATAAATTAGCTAGCTGCCCGTTATGGGCTGCCAGGTAGTTTCTTTCGCTATAACTCGCAAAGTAACCGAAAATAATGTCACACATGCAAACATGCATACAGTACAACAAGGGTGACAGCTTCCAAACTCCCAACAATAGTTAAAACAAGGAGACTATATCGATAATTAGCCGCTAACCAGTTTGAATTGGTGAGAATTAGCCAGCTAAGCTTACTCTCTTGCTCATAAAACGTATGCCTTGATGCCAAAACTAAGTACACTAACGAAACGGGTGATATAAATGTGATTCTAGGAAAGTCATGATAAATGCAAACAGCCCTACAGTGGTTTACTTTTTTGACTTACCCGCCTTCAGAGTGTCCGCGGATATGTATTCAGTCAAAGAACTCGGCAAGCTCGTTGTTTCCGGCTGCCACACACAATCCGCACACTAGTATTACTGCCACCATCTGTTCTGGCGTTGTAAAAGCCATTGGTCATCTTATCCAAAGGAATTAGGTTGTGACAACATTACTGGATTTGGGAAGTCGTTGGTTATTGGGCATCATGCTAAAGTTACATAACTTCATTATGCCCAATCACAAAACATAATTATTCATGGTAGAAGTGACATGTTTCCCTTTGATTAATTTAACATACACAACATATGGCTTTTTTCAGTGCAGGTGGCAAGCAGCTCAATGCTCCAAGCAATCAAGATACTGAACCCTCAACCCCCCCCCCCTCCCCTGTCAGCCTCTAGCCAGCAAGGCCACTGACCCCCCCCCCCCTCATCCCCACCACCATATCTGCGACTGAACATTCCACCTGCACTACTATATTTGTGACTGAACTTTCAACCTGCACTAACTCAAAACATGCACACACACACACACACACACACACACACACACACACACACACACACACACACACACACACACACACACACACACACACACACACACACACACACACACACACACACACACACACACACACTGCACTTTCTGCACTAAACCCAAACATACACACAGACACACACACACACCGCACCTTCTACCTGCACTAAACACACACACACACACACACACACACACACACACACACACACACACACACACACACACACACACACACACACACACACACACACACACACACACACACACACACACACAGCTGCTGGTGTACTTGATAGACCTATTTTAATATTTATTTTTCTTCAAAATGCTACTATTACTATGTCAGAACGCTATAAAGGACTTTTAGGAAAAGCACAACAACTACCTCCTCTTAATGTATGTTCTCTACAAGTCTTCTGTGGTCCAGTCTTGCACTTTAAATGTCTGTATGAGCACTGTCTATGTCCATACTGTCTTATGTCCATGTATGAGTACTGTCTATGTCTATACTGTCTATGTCCTTGTCTAGATTAGTCTATGTCTGCATGGGAAAGCAAGAAATGTAATTTCAAATTCTTTGTATGAGCAGTGCATGTAAAGAAATTGACAATAAAACCTACTTGACTTGACTTGACTTGACAATATAACACAATGCATTCAATTTATAGAACCAGAATAATGACGTATAATAGAACAGTAACCCCTTAGCGCAGTCTATGTTATAACCATACTGTCAGCAAAATTGTAATGGCTATGTCTTAGTATGTTACTTATATTAAGGCTCTCTGTAATGTCACAGCAATGTTGTTGTGATGGAAGTGCATGAAAGTCCTTGTGCACAACCCTTCCGCTGTCCAGGTGCAGGTGTTAGGCAGGACAACGTGATCAATATGAAAAGTTCATTAAACACTGCACACTGGATACTGTTCTTTTTTTCTCTTTATTTTTTGGAGCGAATAACGCATTTCGACCAGTGCGTCTTCAGGTTGAGAAGGATAAGCTGAGAGGGGGTGGTACTATTAGTTTACCCCGTTGTAAAATAAAGGTTTTTTAATACTTCAACTACCTTGACTCAAAGGAGAGTGCTTTGGATATATTTAAAAAGTCTGTCAAGCCCTAAAAGGAATAACCAGATGCACCCTGAATGCACCTGATCAACCTGAAGAAAAGACTATAGAGCGCTCACTATTCTTTCCTTTTGCAATTGTAGTGTATTATTTGATACTAAGGGATATCCATCTGCGTGAGAACCAGGTTAGGCGTTGGAGGCTTGTTAGGGGGCATTTGTTCAAAAAAGGTGGAGGACCACTGATGTACAGTGTAATCACAGTTCAACTTACCGCACTGTCAAACAGAAACATCCATGAGAAACTCAGAACAGTCTTATATGTTTCCACAGAATTTACAGAATATGTAATATGTAATATTAAGTAAAGATGGGCAGTCATGGGTGAGCGGTTAGGGCGTCAGACTTGTATCCCAGAGGTTGCCGGTTCGACTCCCGACCTGCCAGGTTGGTGGGGGGAGTAATCAACCAGTGCTCTCCCCCATCCTCCTCCATGACTGAGGTACCCTGAGCATGGTACCGTCCCACCGCACTGCTCCCCATGGAGCGCCACTGAGGGCTGCCTCCTTGCACGGGTGAGGCATAAATGCAATTTTGTTGTGTGCAGTGGTGTTCACTTGTGTGCTGTGGAGTGCTGTGTCACAATGACAATGGGAGTTGGAGTTTCCCAATGGGCTTTCACTTTCACTTTAAACACCATCAAACGTACATGTAATACAAGATGTACCAGCTTCCTCACCTCATCACAATTTCTAACATCTTCTTTCGAAATCTCACGTGTTCACCATATTTGGATTATCTGTGAGTGAAGAATAGCCACTCCCTATAGCTCTCGTTGAAAAGAACTGGTCACAGACATGAGATTTTCCATTCACGTCAACCACAGAAGAAGGGCAAGACTTTGAAGACTTTAAGAACATCTTTATCATGACTTACCTGAGGGTCACTCTGTTCACTGTTTTCGGTGAGTGCAATTCTTTTTTTCCTTAAAAATATAAACCAAATACATGTGATTTTATATTACTAGTATAGGCCTACATTACATTGGTGACTTGTATGTCATTTGTAACCCCTTCCCACTGAGCCTCTGCTGTAACCTTTGTCAACAAAATTGTAATGACCAAATGTTAATACAGTATGTTATTTAAGTTTCTCTAATGTCATAGCAATGTTTTTATGATGTAGTCGAGTGCTTTCAGCAAAGAGTGAATACGCTCGCAGCTTATCAATAATTGCTAATGCTAATCATACTTCATCAATTAATCACTAAATCTGAATGTTCACAGTTTTCACTTAGCTATATTTGTCAGGAGCGATGCCGTTTCTGAAAGTCCTGGGAGCTGAAGTGGATGTTCGAGTCAAACCAGGAGAGGATGTTGTCCTCTATTGTGACTGCACTTGGTCCAGTGGATTACACATCACCTGGTACAGAAACTGCTCTCATGATGGCCAGCCTCCACTTGTCTTAAATTTGAAGCAATTAATGCGTGAAAATAAAGACCCACCGCTCTCCTGTTACAGAGGTATATGGAACTCTTCAAGTCGCTCCCATGATCTGGTGGTCAAGAACATCACTGAATCTCAGCTTGGACTGTACTATTGCTCTGTCACTTCCAAAACTGTCATTGAAGATAAAGTAATTCAGGAGATAAAGAATGAGTCATTTGGAAATATCGCCTATAAGTTGTCCTTCAAAGGTAAGCCATTTGCCCAACAGCTAGGCTATGTTTGAAAATACCAAGAATGGTTTATTGTTTTTTTGGTGTTTTTTTGCTGTAGTCAGAAAGAACAGCCAATATTAATTACTGATATAATCCATATAGTCTACCATATACTGTAACCTGTTCCCCTATTCTTATTGTTTTTCTGTGTTTCTATTTTCCACAGACCCTGCTCCTCCTCTTCCTCCTCCTGCTGTCCCTGAGAGCGCTGGTCAGTGTTGGATGCTGCTGGCCATCTTGTGTCCTGTGTCTGCTCTACTAGCCGCCCTCATCTCCTCCACCTGTGTCTACTGCATATGCTGCAAAACCGGTATGTCTCCACATGGCCTACTGTACATTCATGTAGTGGAGGTTCAAAGTGTATAAAACACACAATGTATAACAAACTGTACGAGTGAAAAACAAGAACATCAACAACAAAAACAATAGTCTTAACAGCATTGTTACTTATCCTCCTTACCTTATAACTGGTATTTTCCACCATCCACAGCAGCACCGGAACAAGCAGAGAGCTCCAATAAAAGAGCGAGCCAGAGAAGGGGACAGGTAATCTACTTCAGTTTGATGCTGTTACTTGTAAGCCTAATATTTGCTAATGATTTACATGCAAAAGGATTGGGGTCAAGTCAAAGTTGAAAGAGGACATGGCAAGTCAATATGCATGGTGAGTTGCAATCCTGTGTTAGTCCGCAGCATTACAAAAATGTATAAATTCACTACCTTTTTTTCCCAAGAAAAACTAAAAGGGGGCCCGGCTGTGGCTTAAATGGCTGGGCACTGGATTGCTACAACGGCGACCTGGGTTCGATTCCCGACCCGAGGTCGTTTCCCGATCCTCCCCCGTCTCTCTCTCCGCTTCCTGTCCCACTCTTCACTGTCCGTAAATAAAGTTGAAAAAAACCCCAAAAAAAATATTTTTAAAAAAGAAAAACTAAAAGGGGTTTCTTTGAAATGCTTCGGGTTAGCCCAGGATTGATCCTCACTGCGCATATGACTTGCCATGACCTTTTAATGGTTTCATTTTTATTTTACACCACAGAATCCCTTAAAATACAGTCAAGCTGTAGTTAGAGTAGAAACTGTTCACAGCGTTAGCCTTTGTGTATAACCAATTCTAGTCAGTTGTGGCCCTAAGAACCTTTCTAGTGGTGTAGTTGAAATTTGGTCAGCCATGGAGGTCCCTAGGCCATAACCTTTTCTCAAACTACACTTCTCATTTCAGGACGAAGACAAAGACCTGTGCTATGCTTCCCTGGAGATACGAAAGTCAAACAGAGCAAAATCCAAGAATAAAAGAAATCAAAACTCTGACTTCAGCACCTACTCTGAGGTCAGGACTCAAAGGGAATGAAGTGTTTTAAATGTGCGCTCTGCAATGTTTTTAGCAGTTTCTTTCCAGAATTCATGCTGACCATTAACAAATGTTACCATTTTCATGAATACTTACCACCACCAGCAAATTTGAAGTATTCATTATGGCTGGGAAATACATGAAAAGGCGGATCTGATGCCATTTTTAATTTCCAGAAATACACATTTTTAAGCTGCAAAACTTACTGTACTTTGCTCATGCTAGTAATATTAGTTTATTATTTAGTAAATCATTTTACTTACCTTTCAGATAAGTAAAATTAAGACTTACAGTCTTCCTGCGCTAGGCTAGGACTTGATGTTATGAAATTAGGCTATGTTACGAACACTTCCAGAATCATCTTTCATAGAGATATTGTTATTTTGCGTGCGTGTGTGCATGTGTGTATGTTGCACTTTCTCACACAAGCCCCGGACAATTGGTGCCATGCGGCAGCCGAGCTGGTGTGTGAATGTGGGAAAGTGTGTGTGTGCGTGTCTGCTTGTGTATATGCATATGCACCTTCTCACATGAACCCCGGACAATTGGCGCCGTGCGGCAGCCTCCAGAGCTGGTGTGTGAATGTGGGAAAGCATAGGCCTCTATGTGTATGTGTATTGTTTGAAAGCGCTTTGAGACAACTTTAGTTGTGATATTGCACTATTATATATACGTAAATACAGGTTGTATTGTATTGTACTGTAAATATTCATGAATTAATTTGGCATGGGAGCAGAGTTTCAATGAGCAATCTGAATGATGGTCATAATATCGCACATACCCTTTTAGTGTTAATGCATTGTTTGGATCATTATGTATTTGTGTTGTATTTTTTCTTTAAATGTACACAGTGCAAGATTTTTAGTTGTTTATTTCCAAAATTCATGCTACCCATTCGCTAATGTTACCTTTTTCATGAATACTTACCACCACCATCAACCTATAAGTATTCATTATGACTGGGAAAATTGCACTTTTCATACATTAAGGGGAATCTTCTCCATGGTCCGCCATTTTGAATATCCAGAAATAGACATTTTTAGCTGCAACAATGACTGTACTTGGGTCATACGAGAAAATATTTGTTTATTACTTAATAAACTTTCATGAAAAGATCAAATTTGCCAATAGGTAACCCAGTTTCAATGAGCAGTATAGTTGCAGTACCTTTTTTGACCATTTTCTGCACAGTGTACCTTTAACTCGTGAAAACACAGTGTTGTAAATTTGCTGTTACCAAAATGACAATGACAGTGAAGTGGCAGTGCAGTGCATTAATGACATCAATGACCATTACAGTGTTCCACTGGTGGAACGGCGTGCATTATGGGGCTACGTAACTCTATAGCGATCTTCCTGATGAAGCTACTACAGCCGCCTAAATTCAGGAAATGTAATTAACATAGTCTAGATAGAACTGTTCTGTTAAGCACTTACAAGTTGGACTTTCTTTCTCTTCATTTCTTCAGAACAATGTGACTATCTCTCAATACTCTACTACTCTATACCGTAGTACATTTATGGGGTGGGTAACATTTTTGTGCAAAAATAAATGTTTGAAGCTGTGAAATTGAACTTGTGTAATGTACATTGTTGTGTAATAAAGTAATACAAATATCAGTAAAATGAAATGTTGCAAAGCAACAGATGGAACTGCTGTCATCATTCTGATCATGTTGAAATTGCATGGAGCAACACAACACACAGTAGGCTATATCAAGAGTGTCAGTGACATGGAAAGATTTGTGGGTTTTGCAAGTGCAAGGGGACATTGTGGTTTTTGCAAACTTGCAACGGGCTATCTGTCCAAAATGACACCCTTCCCCTTTGTTGATGACTGCTGTGCACGGCCTAAATCGTGCGATCGTGATGCTTTGTATCTTTGTAGCACCCCCTCCCCTCCCCATTACATCTCACATAAACAGGCCATTGCTTCTTTGAAATCTTATCAGTAGCCTGCAATGTTTTCCTTCACTGGTGTGAAAGTAGAGATGCACATACAGATATCTGTGTTTTTTCCCTTCTACATACATACATCAATGACATGACAGTATGTTTGGCTGTTGAAGTCTGCATGAATCACTCTTGCTATTGTGATAATTCACCTCAAGTTTCCCTAGTAAAACATTCAAGTTTTTGTTGTAACTTGAAATGGACTACTACAGACCTGTTAATCGCCAGTGAAATTCAAATATTCTATTTTCCTCTCAATGTTTCTGCTTCTCTGTGTTTTCTAAATGACATGTTCAGCACCTTGGACACTTCCTAGTGTATGTACTTTGAGAGTTTTTTTTAATCATTATTGAACCGTCAATTACGACTGATAATAATTAATAATTATCAATCACTAAATGAAAATGCATTCATGTTGCACCATTTCCCAACACACACAGGTGCACATGCACATGCACATGCACACACGCGTGCGCGCACGCACACACGCACACACACACACGATATTACAAAAATAATTAAAGTCCTAATAATGACATGAGCAATGATATGAAATTTATGAAATAATGACTTAATTACAATGTACTCAACTGCATTAGACAGGGCAGAGTTCTGATTCGGGTTGCCTTTTTGGAGCTCTGTCTAAATTCATTAGCATTCATTTACAGCTGCAAAGATTCACATACAAATCCACAGAGAATAGGCCTACATCCTGTACCCACAATACAAGCTCTACTCTGAGGGACAGATTATTCTCATACTTTTGCCATATCTAATCTACTAAATTAACCAAGTATAACCACTATTTGTTATAGGTACAGATCAGAAACAACAATGTGTGAGGGAAACGTAATCTTACCTCGAAGAAGCTCTTTGATAATACATCATGCCATCTTGTGGTGAACAAATGAATAGTAGGGCCTACCCACATGCCACACATTTTAGAGTGGACAATATGTCATTTAAATTAGATATGTATTTACTGTTGCTGTTTCTTGTAGGAATTTAAGAATTTACTCCAGTCTTGTGTCCACAATCAGAAAACCCTGTTCTGAGACACATTTTCCTAAAATCATGTAGCCTATACAGGGAATTTTGTTGAGTGTGCAGATCACGGGAAGCCATGTATTATTCTTGAACTATATGTACAATGTTGACATCCTAAGTCTTAAGTGTCTTAAAATGTGGCCTGCATAATATTGAAACCAAGCAGCTAAAAGTGTTCGCACCAGAGCCTGTGACATACACACCTAGCATATGACCAGAGGTGCTTGTGGGTTTCCTGTTGTTGTCTTAGCTGTAGGGCATCATCATATTTGACTTGCATGTGAAGTGACCGTCCTGACATGACAGCACTTTGTACATGACTTGTGTTGACACAGGGTAAAAAGAATATTCAAACATATGAATAGCCTACATGGCAGAGTGCAAAGGAAAGACTCATAGGAGAAAACAGCATCTAACCAAAACAACTGTTTATTAAAATGTGTGTGGTTGTCCATTGTAACAGAGACCACCATGTCCCTGTTATAGGCTATACATATGTACGGTTGTCAATTGTAACAGAGAACTCACCCTGTCACTGTTCTTCATGTTTTTGAAAGAGTCAAGTTTGTCGTTTCCTGAAATTAAATTGTGAACTTTGACAGTTTTGACGACATAGCAGGAGTGAGATGAGAAGACCCCCAGTTTCCTGTTCGCAACTCTTTTGTATACTATGCAGGATAGCACACCTGTATAAAAATCCCATATAACCCTTTTCATACAGAATTAGTTTAAACTAAGATTCTTTAATTTTAACATTTGTAACGTCTCTGGTTTAAATACACTGCAAGGCCAAGGGGCGGAAAAGATAAACCTTATGTCATGACAAATACTGTGGGAAGACAAAATAGTGCCTACCAATATTAACCATTTTATTTTAATTACATTAATTAATTGATTCATGTTTTGTGAAGACTATGCTGTGTGCTCATCTAGCCCAATCTGTCACGGTTGTTTTTCATACATGTAGGCCTAAGGGAGGGTTAAGAAAGAATCATGTTTCTTCTATGTCTCCATTTCATTGTTCAACGAGCATGGGCATTGGAAATACAAGGTGCTCTCTTGGCTCTCTTGAATCGATTCTATTGAGTAAAGACCTTTGTCACAAACTGAACATAAACATAGATTGAATTCATTGGATTAGAGTGTCATGGTTTTAACCAAGTTAGTCACTATTTCCTACCACTACAACTGTCATGAAAAATGTGTCAGGAAAGCATAACGCAGGCTATCACCACCTGACTTTCGTTTTCCAAACAGATCTTTACAACATCTACAAAAATGAAACGGCCAGAGTGACTTTGGCAGTGAGTGTGTCTGCAGGAGAGAAGACAAGAAGCTGTTGTGGTTTCCTGTGCCAGCCTTTGTAAGCACATTACTTATGTTGACGTGCTGTATATTCTGACAGGTTACAGAAAATGTTTCCACACCGTCAGCTTTATGCATACTCCATAACGGGAGCATGTGTAGATACCACAGTATGAGGGCTCGAACTAAATCATTCAGAACG
Organism: Engraulis encrasicolus; assembly: GCF_034702125.1. Taxonomy (NCBI): domain Eukaryota; kingdom Metazoa; phylum Chordata; class Actinopteri; order Clupeiformes; family Engraulidae; genus Engraulis; species Engraulis encrasicolus. The sequence goes on from NC_085872.1 coordinate 27,416,827, forward strand.
CCAATTAAACCTGGAGCACAAACTTGAATTGAATGTTGAGGACCACATCTACATAATGTTTATTACAATGCAGTTGTTTGGCAATTGCTCTTCAGTTGGATGGTGTGTGAATAGGTTACTGTATATAACATTAACAGTTGGATAGAGTTTCAAAGATGCCCCTTTGGACAGAACTAACTCTGAACTGCAGTATTCCTGTCGATGTTGCTTCTCATTTTTTCTCAGCCTTTACAACAACTGCCCCTCAGATGGTAACACACTGGGCATTTCTCAAAACCTAGTGCACACACTTCCAAGTGTATCAGCCTAATTCACACCCAGTGATTGGATACTTTTTGGTGAACTCTATGGAGTATCCAATCACTGGGTGTGACTAATAAAGAGTATCCAATCACTGGGCGTGACTAATTAGGCTAAATACACTTGGAAGTGCGCATATTAGGTTTTGAGAAATGCCCACAATGACTGTGCTATAGAGGCAGCCCTAGTTATCAACACATGAATGAATGCAATGACAAGTGTTGAAATACTGAGCAAACACATTTTATTTATATTCAAATGAGATTACATTCCTGCAAAATGTCAACCACGAGCAAAAATCCAAAAGACCCTGCTGTGCATGTTTTGAAATAACACATTTGAAAGCTGTGTTATCATTATCAGAAATCAAACTGTCAAAAAAGAGAAGGACGGTCAATGTTGCAGTGTTAGTTCAACACGTGGGGAAAGATACATTGTCTCTGAGGGTTGAATTGACAGTGTAACATTCACGGTGCAGGTGTCAACCTTATTATAAAAGCAGACCGTCATGAGCCATCTTTTTTATATCTGTAGTTTATTTAACAGGGACAATGCAGTGCACATTATTACAAACATGACAAGGCAAGGCCATGACACAGCTTGCAGATGTGAATACATAAAAGGTTTATAGCTAATTTGCAACCTCAGTCCCTGATCAGGCTAGCTATTCTAATGAAATATACAAATCACATAGAATATACCAGAATACACCTAGTTATACAAACTATGTATACACTGATAAAAAGGATTTTGAGGGGCAGTACATTTCACTGACAAAGAAATGATATTTTTTACCCCAACAAATTAGGTTGCTGAGGTTACTCTGATGCAAGGGGTATAATATACTCACTCTACCTATAAATAAGGAGTAGGACTTAGTACTGGTGAGAAATGACTAAACTATACCTCATTTGCATTCATACGCTATAACTAATACTAATGGCTAGTGTCGAAACTACCTATAAATGACTAAACTTTACCCAATTTACATTCCAACACGGTAACTAATACTATTGGCTAGTATGATCCAAACCGTCTCTGTCAAAACTACCTATTGACAGAAATTCTCTAAGCTATGAGATAGGCGTCTCTCATTGGCTCCCATATAGCCCCGTTGGCGAACGCAGCCAAGTAAAAGATGAATGGGAGCCTATTGGGCTAAATGGCTCAGCAGGGATTTGTGACGGTTCTGTTCTCTGGTTTGTAAAGGTGTGTGCACATTCTGTACCTTATCATGGAAGTTGTATTAGAAGTGAAGTTAAAGGTTCCTGACATGGCTTTGTTCTCCCAAAGACGTGTTAGTTTTGCCCTGCAACACGCTAGCATTCGGCTAATACCTGCTGGCTGAGGAATCTCTGCGACTATTCACGACCAGAGCTGACGAGAGACGTACTCTGACTGATCCTAGCAGAGACATCTACGGTCACACACCTCAAAACCCCCCACCGCCGTCCAACATGTTAATTGAAGGTGCCCAAATTCTTAAGGATGAGCGCAGTCATTTCCTTTACCCCATGTACACATGCCGCTTTTCCACCACCTTAAATGCAATAAATAACAGGTGTCCGCAACAATCCTAACATAACTTTAAACACATCGACATCTGAAGTCAGACTTAAAACTACAAAACAAATGGCGTAGTGCCGTAAAGTCGATTGTCACGTGTTATGTCATTGCTATTGTTGAAATAACGGTCATTTTCACGAATCTAACACTTGACAAGATGCAAACGTGCCGGCAAATGCTTTCACTTACTCATATCTATCGAACGCGACTTCATTGTTTCCAGGGAAAAAATCACACGGGCAGATAGTTCTATGAGAAGCGTACAGCCCCATTGGCACCCATTCATTATTTACTTGGCTGGATGATATAGCTGCAGTGCCACTCCTGGCCACACCAGCCAGTGGTCGTTCTTGTACAAGATTCCATTTTCTTTGCTATTGAAATTGGTTAAGGCCCGCAATGCGCATTGCTTTCTGGGACTTCATTGAGAGAAGAATCAACCGGCGACTGTGGCGAGCCTCGCAGCGGATGAAGTTAACTTCCAATGGACGGGACGGGACAAATTCAGAAGGTAAGCTGGCCAGTCGTGCATTAAACATGGGATACAAAACATGAACAATGATCAAAAGGAAACTAAATCACGCTAGAGTTGTAGTTGGCTCGTAATGACTGTGACTCAGGCAGCTGCTATCAGCAACGCACTGGGCAGACAGACAGGTCAATGGACCATGTAAGCTGCCGTTCAAACTTCGTTTGGAAAAGGCAACAAGTATGCCCTGTGTTCAAGATGAACGGATAGGCCTAGCACTACCAATTTCAAAATGTTGTAGAATGAAACCCACTGCAGCTGAGTTTTTTCCCATTCTCAAATGTTGCCTTGTTGGCTAGTTTTGGCGCGCAGACTGGGACTGGCTGCTGGTGGTGACCTGACCTCGTGTGTCGTTCTACAAATATTTGTTGCCGAATGTTCCATCCACTGTTTGCGCTGCCACTGCCACTTGATGCTCTGCATCACGCGAAAGCACGGAGGAGAAAATTCTACAAGATAGCCTCCTTTTTTTGCTTTCACACAAGGCTGTAGTGTGATAATCTTACAAGTTACATGCACCTAAAGGACTGTGCTCGTAGACAGACTACGAACGGCACATTACTTCACTATTTCATTCTCCACAATAAATCCATTCAACATGGAACGTTTGTAGCTGGTCACTGAATCCTTCGTAAGTCTTTCAGCAGTTCCCGTCGCGAATCTTCCTCTTTGAATGTTGTTTTAAAAATGTGTAAATTATATGGTCACCAAGTTTTCAAATCAATGAAATGCGCAACGAAATGCTTCATATCAACTGTCAAAGCAGTGTGCGTAAACAGTCATCATTCTGGGATGCCTCCGTGCCGAGTCAACTAAAGACTTTTTTGTATTATTAATCATAATCGTAGACATTCTTAGTTTGAATGACAGTTTGAAGATGGGGAGCGAGACAGACGGTGTGTGCATGCCGGGTGCCTGCCTGTGTTACTGGGAGGGAGAGGGGGAGCGAGAGGAATCGATCATCAAATAACTTTTTAAACAACGCTACCCTAGACATGCTAAATCCTGCTGAGCATAAACGCTAACAAAGGATCAATCCGTTAACATTGCGAGGAGACATTGATTAGTTTGTTGTACATGTATCTATGTAGACCAACACGCCCTTATGTTACTCTGAGTAGTGGTGAGAGGAGATTTTTGGCGAGGGACCTCCCAATGTGATCATCCACGGTCATAACATCACCTAACATGAAGTCAGTTATTTTTTGTTGGACGTTGCAAACTCAATCTCAGGGTTAGTTTTGACAACGATAGTTTGATAGTTGCTTTCATAGTCGAAGGACTCGCTATGAACAGACACGCGCAGGTTCCATAAGCACAGCCCTTCTCTCTCTCTCTCTCTCTCTCTCTCTCTCTCTCTCTCTCGCTGGTCTCCGCAGCACTGAAAGAAAATATTCGTTGGATCTACATGATTTTAATGTGTACATCGGTCCCACACAATCCAATTGTGTAAGGTCAACATGATTTCTTCCCCTATTTTTATTGTGTAAGGTTTAAGTGATTTTATCACCTTAAACGGAGGTGATTGGATCACCTCAACCTAACACAACTTATTGATGTTCCAGCATCATAAAAATGTGTTGGAACAATGTGATTTTTTTAAATAGTCACAAAATGTTTTTTTCACCTAAATCAGAGGTGATGAAATCACTTTAATCCTAAACAATTAATTGGTATTCCATTAACGAGAAAATATGTTGGAAAAACACAAAACTTTGACATAGTTTGAAAGTATGTTTTTCATGTTTATTGAAGGTGATGGAATCATGCATACAGCTACATTTCAGTAACATGATTCTTTAGTCTCAATCCACCCCCCCCCCCCAAAAAAAAAACATGGTAAACATATTAGGTCTAGGCTATACAAATGCATTGCAGATCACAATTTGATGTACAGGCATGTGCAAACAAAAACAAAAAAAGGATTCTGTGATTAAATGTATTGACTTTCACTGTACGCATGTAAAATGCACACAGATATACAAAACATAAGGACAGTCACAAATAACTGCTACTCTTACACCAATCAACGAGCAGGAAATACAACGAGCAGAGTCTGTGAACAAAAAGAAAGTCCAATTCGCTTTAAAGGTGCACTGTGTATTATTTTCAGTAGTTTATTTTTGAGATTTCATGCTGCCCATGCACAAATGTTGCATTTTTCATGAATATTTACCACCACCAAACTTTAAGTTGTCGTTATGACTGGGGAAATTGCTCTTTCCATACATGAAAGGGGGAGGAGGAAAGAGAGGAATCTTCTCCACTGGCTGCCATTTTGAATTTCTAGAAATACAGATTTTTAGTAAACTTACTGAACTTTGGTCATACTAACACATTTTCGTTTATTACTAAGTAAATATTCATGAAAAGGACAAAGTTGGTAATAGGCAGCACCGTTTCAATGTGCAGCATAGTTGCCTACTCTGGTCACCATCCTACACAGTGCACCTTTAAGAAAATGATTTGTTTGGTTGCTGTGAAAAAGTGCTCTCTGGCTGGATTAGCATTCATGTGAACACATCGGACACAAATAAAATTCACTCTACATACAGTTCTTTTAGCTCATTGACTAAGTGCATTAGTCCACACTAGTAGGTGTGCGTGTGTGCATTCATGCGCGTATACTGTATGCATGTGCACGTGCATCTGGCAGTCCACCATTCATTTGGTTGTCCTCTTTGGTGACCACATTTGTGTCATTACCCAGTCTTATTTAAGTCTAGTAAGTCTTGGTATTTTGTTTTGTCTTTAGTTTGGGTCAAAATCAACACAATATGTACAAAACATATGCACACTCAAGTGCTATTCTTAAACCAGCCATGAGCTGGAAGTGCATACAAGCAAATACATCTCTAGAAAAAAGGTACATTTCACTTAAACATTTCACAGTTTTTTAGTTGCTGAAAAAAAGAGTCCTTTCCGATTGGGTGTCACGTGTGTGACAGACATACACTAAAACTGACAATGTCCTAAGGGTGGGATGCCCAATCTTCTGTCAGAGCAGATTCCAATAGTGATGTCTTCATTTGCTTCGTCTACGGCAACTTCATCCATGACCTATTCAACACAGACACAGGGGTGATAGCAGTCCGGCGCCGCGCCGGAAATCCGGCGTAGCGTGGCTGTAGAAAAAAATAAAATAATAATTTCCCCAAAATTAATAAAATAATAAACTATCGCGTAGGCCTTCATTAATGTATGGTGAAAATAAATGAGCGCGCAACAGCATGTTGTAAGAGACGCGAAAGGAACCCAAATGAGCAGCAGCCCATAATTGTTTGTATCATCCCGACATCTTACTGAAAAATGTATCAATTTGTTACGTCTTGCTCTTGAGTCACTCACCACATCACTGGCGGCAGTCTTCTAGTTCTAGTGAAAGGAGAAGTAGATTGGCTGTCAGTATGCACAGTAAAGAGAGTTCTAGGCCCCTACTGGTTACCCTTCTCAGATATTTTCACTGTCGACGGAGGCAAATCCAAAAATGGCATCTCGTTATACTGAAGAAACGGAAGAAAGTACTATAGGCCAAGTCTAGACCATTTGGATTCCGATAAAAATTAGCAACTATTGTTAGCACAAATCCACATGGCTTGCTAGTTGTGATGGGTGTGTTGAACCGTGTGGATGTCAGTGGAATAGGCCTACTAGTGAAATTCTGTGATCAAGAAAACGTTTGAAGGTAAGGCCATTTAGTTATTAATTTGCCCACTGTGGCATGTTGGCTTGGGCCCGAATGATTTTGCCTTGCGCAGGTTACTCCAAAAACCTGACCATAAACGGCTTATTGATGCGCATAAACGGGCTCAGTGAGAGTTTGAAATAGGTTCGTCTATTTTCCTCATTTATGTGCGCTAAATGACTGCGCAATGTTGACAAACTTTGATGGAGATGGACGTTCTTTCAAAAAAAGTCTGTATGCTCAAAACGGTAGGCTATGCTATGCCCGTCATGATACTTTTTTTCTAGGTGTAGTGCGTAAATGTGGTCTGCATTGGAATAGCGGCTACCATTGCGACATGTCCAAAAGACAATGGAATGCTTGGATCGCTAATGTTTGGCAAGCCTAGTTAGCCTACACCCCTTGTAGGCTAGTGTGAGCTGAGTTCGTGGGTTTTGGTCTACTGTTGATTGAGGGATGGTGTTTTGCGTCATTCCTGACAAACCACGTGTCAAACTGATTTCAGGGAGATGTTTATATTAGTTATGCTGACTAAACCAACGCGCTCTACAGCCTCGCACAGGTTCACACAGCCTTTCTCTCTCGCGCGCTCCCTGTCGTAGCCCTTCTGCGTAATCGAATCCAGTTATTCCACGCATGATGCACAGGTTGTATTGTCTGCACGCTCTGGGCTACTTAATCCCTACTCTCGGGCAGGGGGCAATTGTCAATATCAGACTCTCATGAACTTCAAATACTTGGCTTGCGTTCATGTGGCCACCACGGTGTCACCTAGACATGCAGTGAATGTTCATCTTATCTTCACGCCCTGTGCTATTTTCATGTAGCTTAATTCGGTCCTGTCTTTGTTTTTGTTGCTTTCTGTTATCTTTTCAACTCGTACATTGTAATGGGCGTGTGTACACGCGAGTGATTTTCATGTATTTTAATTGACTACAACCCAATGCGAAAGTCGCGCAGTAGTCACACAGGCTATATATACTGTCCTGTCCGTAATACTGGTTCTGTCATCCGTGGAGTCGAAATATGCGATGTGAACGTGGGCCTGCATGTAGCCAATCATGCGCTTGTGCCCTAAATATCATGTACCGGTAATTAAAGGGCGTTTCCCTACAACGGAAAGGCAGGGGTTATAGGCAGCACAGCCCTTAAACAATCTGTGGTTATAGGTAGACCATGGGGCCACGAGTAGGCTATCTAAACGTATGTCCCTCCAGTAGCCTATACAAGTTATATGAGCAATGTCCCAATGAAAATGAAACTTATCAGCTTGCAGCAAATGTCATGTCATTTAAAAGTATTGCTCAATTAATTGGTAATCACCTCCTCTATTTTGGACAGAGTGTAGTTACTGTACTTTGGAGTAGTATTGCCTCCTACTGACCTGTCTTGGTATGGCTGCTACATATGTAGCTTTCAGTTAATTCAATGTGGTAAAATATGCACCATGTTTTCAGAAATGCATTCTGGTGTTGAAATGTTGCATTGGTTCAATACCCACCTCAATAACTTTAGTGCAACATCACAAGCCTAGAATGCATTTCTAACTGCATACGTTGGTATTCGTTTTTACAGCTAGAATTGAACGTGGTGGTCAGTTTCTTTCAGCCAAGTGCTGTAGCCTACCAACAGGGAAATGATCTGTGTTTTCGTGAATAACACTATAGAAATAATGCAAAAATGAAAACATTATCTTAAATGTTTGAATAATGTGTTTGAATAATAATAAGGCCTACATTACGTCTCATATGCAGTATGTCCCGTCGTCCCCCGGCCCCCCCTCCCCGACCAGGAAAAAAGTTCAGGCTCAGGATTTTTTTTCACTATCACCCCTGCAGACAAAAGTAAATAAACACAAATTAACCAAGCCATTTGAATTAACAAATAAATCAACATTAAGCTGGGCAGTAGGTTACTGCGAAGTCCAAAGCATGTCCTCTGTTTCACTGTCAAGATTCTCAGTTCTAATTCTGATGTGGGACCTGGATGATGATTTAACGCTGGTGTGAATTGTCCTGAGGTCGTCAAATACCAGAGCCAAAGATGTGTAGTTGCCTTCATTCTGCAGGGATGTCAAACTCAAACCCAGGGCCAATTGTGACCCATGAAGTAATTTTATGTGGCCTGCAAGATCATTGCATAGCATGACAAGACTTTGACATGAAACTTGGTGTGTCACAGGAATACCAGTGGGCCCAGGCCAATGAAAAAGTTCACTCTCATATGGAACAACACCCCAGGTCTACTGTGTCCTTCGCTGGGATCTACAAGGAGCTTGTAGTAGACAACCAGTGATGCCAATCCTCTGTTTAAGGTGTTTCAGAGCACAGAGATGTAAGGATCAGTTCGTCTCAATTAAGAGAACAAGTTTCATTATGCATAATACGGTATATACTGTTCCTTGCGAGGAGACTTTGAAGGAAAAGTCTACTGCATTTCTCTGCTCTCTGATCTGAGATGAATTGAGAACCTCTCTGGCGTTTGTGCATGCGTGCAGTAATATGGCATGCAGGGCTTGTCTGTCAAGGGGCTGAAATAAGAAGTTCTTATAGTTTTCCCCATCTCAATAAGTTTCCCTGATAACTTAAGATGATATAAATGAATAAAACGTGCAATATTCTAGGCATACATACAATGGACAATATAATGAAATGCGTAACACAGCTGGTGCACTCTGTCGACTCTGATTTCTACCCCCCCCCCCCCCCCCCCCCCCCCCCCCCACACCCCCCCCCCAATCAGAGTGAAAAACATGTGTCAACAAAGTGCTCTCAGATATTATATCCTTCATTGTAGTGCTCATTTTGTTTCTACATAGAAGATATTAATATTTCTTTTTGTTTAGCTGCACATGCATTGTGTAGTAAGTGTATTGGAATAAGGAAAGCGTGGGATAGCTTGCTCACTTTCAACTGAAGCTTCTCAATGTCATGTTGAGCATAGCACAATGCATACAAACTAACTAGTGTCACACTCCACACTGAGCGTGGGAACACCAGGGAGGTAGTCATCAACACTTCTCAGATCAGATCATCTCGTCTCAGATAACTCCAATTCTAGTACTAAGCAATAATCTAATATTCACTGGTCAGAGTACGACAAAATTTAAATATAAAAATTCGAGAAGCAGCTCCTTATATCACTGGAATATTTAGTCACCCCCTTTCAGGTAACAGCTAATTTAAAGCAGGAGTCAAGTTGTTAAGGTGCACTGGGTAGGGTTGTGGCCAAAGTGAATGCTTTACCTTGTGGACTTGGAACAGTGCAGGCCATTGCAGTGGGACTGTGGGGATTCTTTTCAATTCAGCACTGATCTGAAAAGACATAAAGAGCCCAAAGGATTTAACAATCAAATCATTAACATTAGGAGAAAGCCACACACATATTCAAGAAAGGAGATAAAACGCTGTAATTCACAAAAAAACATTAAAGACAATCCGAATTGAATGTCTTACCTTGCGAACTTTAAACAGTGCAGGCCACTGTGCCAGAAGTCCTCAGAAATGGTGCATCTTGTACAACTTAATGAAATGAAGAAAGAAAGAAAGAAAGAAAGAAAGAAAGAAAGAAAGAAAGAAAGAAAGAAAGAAAGAAAGAAAGAAAGAAAGAAAGAAAGGAGAACATTTGTAACCTGTGCACCATGACTTCTGGAAATAAATTACTTGAAAAAATCACTCTCTGCACCTTTAAAATCACAGACTGTATCATGATCTGCTTCAATTGTCATGGTACATGTTGGTGAAATTCAGATTTCCAATATTGACGCCATGCATCCAGCCTAAAACCATGTCTGTCTCACTACCACTACTTGACCATGAGCATGGGACAGTTTACTTTGTACTACTCACTTGGTTAAGATCACACATGCTTGACACCATCCGAAAAAATGTGTTCATGTTGGTGTCATCAGACCAGAGGACATGGTTCCAGCAATCCATATCTGAAGTCTGTTTGTCTCTGATGAAACCATGATGAACACATTTGCTTTAGATTGTTTCAAGCATGTGTGATAGTAGCCAAGGGAGAAGTATAAAGAAAATAGTCCCATGTTTACGGTCGAAAATGGTGGTGGGACTGATTTGTTTTGAGATTCTATGAATGGCATCAACATTGGGAAGCTGACTGCCACCAAAAGAAACATGGCATATGAATGTACTGGTACCATGACTACTAAGGCAGATCATGATCCTCTCTATGGGGTTATAACATGCAGGGGTGTAACTTAATAGTAAAAAAGGCTTTCTGCTCAGGAACCATCAAGTAGACAGGCAAAAAATACAGAAACTTACATCAGCCAATTCAGCAGCAGTTGCTTGGATTGCAGGGGGGCTGTGGTGATTCTTTTGAATTCAGCACTGATCTGAAAAGACATAAAGAGCCCAAAGGATGGTAAATTCTACCATGAAGACTCGAGAGGCAAACGAACGTTATTAACATTTATTGAACATTAGACATGATACAGGAATGCATAAAAGTTTGGCGAACAATAACACTTGATAAAATGCATGAATCAGTTTGGCGAAGGTTCCCGTCTTCGCGTTGAACTCCGGGATAGGACAGCATATCCTCCAGCGGAGATGGAGGCGGGCGTAGCCTGCCCCCTAACAGACGGGAACCTCTGGTGACGGTGGACGGAGGGGTGGTGGTGGCTTCGAAATCGGCTTAACTGGAAAGCAGAGAACAGAATGAGTGACAGCTATTTAAACAAACGTGAATGTGATCCATTGGCTGAGAGGTAACGATACATGAGTGACGCGTAACGGGGGAACCCCCAATCTCGCGTTGTGATTGGTTGGCGATCCTGGGCAATGATGACGCATGTATGATCTGTCAAAAGGAAGATTTGTTGGTTGGCCTAGTAGGCTAAGTTTGACAGCCGAGAAATTCGAGTCTCCCTGGTAGAATTTACGCAAGCTCCCATTTCTACCATGAAGACTCGAGAGGCAAACGAACGTTATTAACATTTATTGAACATTAGACATGATACAGGAATGCATAAAAGTTTGGCGAACAATAACACTTGATAAAATGCATGAATCAGTTTGGCGAAGGTTCCCGTCTTCGCGTTGAACTCCGGGATAGGACAGCATATCCTCCAGCGGAGATGGAGGCGGGCGTAGCCTGCCCCAAAATAGAGATTAGAAGTGAACTCACCTACCGCTTACAAGGAGACACCATCTGAAAGACATGAAAAGTTAGTTAGATGATTGATTGATGATAGACGGAAGATGAAGGATGATAGGTGATGATGATGAGATGATGATGATAATGATAATGATGACAATGACAATGATGACAATGGCAATGATGACGATGATGACGATAATGATGATAATGATGACAATGATGAAGATGATAATGATGACAATGACGATAATGATGACAATGATGATAATGATGACGATGATAACAATGATGATGATGATAAAGATGATAATGATAACGATGACAATGACGACAATGATTACAATGATAATAATAATAATGATGATGATGAGTGATAAGTGATAGGTGTTGGAAGACAAATGATGATAGATTAAATGAGATTATAAATGATAGGGATGTTCTAAGGCTTAAGCTTATGGGCGGTGGTCTAGCGGAGGCATGAAGCCTGTGATGATGATGGTGATGATAATGTCGGTACCTTAGGCTATGCGAGAAGACATGGCGCGGATGCGCTGAGAGCAGAGACACAGCAGAGCGTTATGATTTGATAGATAGATGCACCTTGGTCAGGAGAGCGCTGAAACTTAGATTATGACAGTAGGTAGAGAGCCGGAATCGTGACCTAGGAGAGAGAGTAGAACATGGTGATGAATGAGTAAATGAATGGATGGATGAATGAATGTAGGCTATAATATGTGGTATGATAGTTGACATCATAGATAAACAACCATGGCAACTAGGCTGGTTCAATGTTACAAAATATAGAGATAACAGGCTTACGACCACTATAAAATCGATCTGATAGATGAGAGAAGGATAGAATACAGACATGACCGGGTGACCGGAGCGATAGCCCCCCAAGAGATGGAGTGAATGCCGCCGGTGCAGCAAAATACCACCGTCACCAGAAATGAGAATAGAAAACATAAAGTTACAGACCAGATATAGCATGCTTCAACGACGTGATGAGGAGTGAGGCAAATGCAGGAAGCGTATGCGCCAGACGACCAACGGCCCAGCGCCTTGATCGCAGTAGGGGACAGACCCCGCTTAGCGGCCGTGGTGGCCACGCCGATTCTGAACGAGCGTGCTGTATACCTCTTGGGCGAGGAACGAGAAGAACGAAACAGAGTTAACAGAACAGAAACAGTACACTGAGCCAGATGACAAAGCGAGGAATGAGCCGAATGCAAGATGCACTGCGTCGGACCAGCGGCTGAAAGCCTGCACTATGCGGGCGTCTGCCCAGAGTGGTGAGAGAGACCGCTTTAGACAAAGCATGAGTGGCTAACATTAAAAGACGAGCACCTCGGCCAGGATAGCAGAAAGGTCAGGTTAAAACAGAGGAGAATCGGCAGACAACTGGTAATCATGACCTAAGAGAGGGAGAGAGCAGAGCTTGTAGCTGAAACGAACAATGAATGAAACACCAAGAAAACATCTCGACCAAGAATAATAACGCCATGTCAGTTATGATAAACACCTACGCGGTGTGGCGCGGTGAATGCTTGTGCAAACAGGCATGGACACAGGCAGTGGGGCGGATGCCCTGGTTGGTTGAGAGAAACAACTTGCGGTAACTGCATGATTAGACTAGCAATAAAAAAGGGTGGCACCTTAGTCAGGAGAATGCAGAAAGTGCGAGCTTACGACAGAGGAGAGTTGGAGAGCCGGTTATCGAGACCGATACAAGCAGGTGACTGGCGCTAAAGTTGGGGCGACAGCCCAGTGCGATGCTGAGGCGATGGCCCATTGTGATGCCGAGTTGTGATGTTGAGCCGTGGTGTTGAGGTGCGACAGCCCAGGACAATGCTGAGGTGAGCCGTTGATGCACGAGCCCTGAGGCGCCGGCCCAGGGTGATGTTGAGTCGCCGGCCCAGGGTGATGTTGAGTCGCCGGCCCAGGGTGATTTAGAGTCGCCGGCCCAGGGTGATTTAGAGTCGCCGGCCCAGGATGATGTAGAGTCGCCGGCCCAGGGTGATGTAGAGTCGCCGGCCCAGGATGATGTAGAGTCGCCGGCCCAGGATGATGTAGAGTCGCCGGCCCAGGATGATGTAGAGTCGCCGGCCCAGGATGATGTAGAGTCGCCGGCCCAGGATGATGTAGAGTCGCCGGCCCAGGATGACGTTGGGGCCGATGCCCAGTCCAGTGTCGGGGCCGATGCCCAGTCCGTCGTCGGGGCCAGAGCCCAGTCCGTCGTCGGGGCCAGAGCCCAGTCCGTCGTCGGGGCCAGAGCCCAGTCCGTCGTCGGGGCCAGAGCCCAGTCCGTCGTCGGGGCCAGAGCCCAGTCCATCGTTGGGGCCAGAGCCCAGTCCATCTTTGGGGCCAGAGCCCAGTCCATCTTTGGGGCCAGAGCCCAGTCCGACGTTGGGGCCAGAGCCCAGTCCGACGTTGGGGCCGATGCCCAGTCCGACGTTGGGGCCGATGCCCAGTGCATGACGTAGCGTATGCCCTACGTGGAGCGGCAGGCGCACGTGTATGTGAAAGTGTACGGGAAAGCAGCAGAGACCACCATCACCAGATATGAGAAAACAAACACAATACGACACATCACAGTCCGAGCGCCCTGACGATTCCAATGAAGCCTAAGGGCACGAGTGGTGTACAGAGTGAGAGGGTTAGCCCATAGATGGCTACCAATGGGATCAGAACCCTGACAGGACTCCATGGGCAAAGTTTCATGTATAATTTAAGTATGATTATTAACTGTCATCATCATGTTATTTACTTAAATTTGGACGGTGTATATGTAGCCCATTGTGATCAGAATAACTCGAAATAGACAAGGCATTGCAACCGGCTACAATGTCCCTCGATGCGACCGGGCGCAGGCCGAAAGCCCCGCGTGATCTTTAAAGGTACACTGTGCAGGAAATGGTCAAAAAAAAGAAATGCAACTATGCTGCTCGTTGAAACTGAGCTGCCTATTGCCAAATTTGGTCTTTACATGAACATTTACCATGTAATAAACAATATTTTCTAGTATGGTCCAAGTAAAGTTATTGTTTGGTGCTAAAAATTGCTATTTGGTAAATTCAAAATGGTGGACCATGGAGAAGATCCCCCCTTACATGTAAGAAAAGTGCAATTTTTCAGTCATAAGGAATACTTGGAATTTGATGGTGGGGTAAGTATTCATGAAAAAAGGTAATTAGTGAACTGGCAGCATGAAGTCTGGAAATAAACAACTAAAAATCTCACACAGTGTCCCTTTAACTTAATCCAGCCCTGAATGACTTGAAGCGGGAGTGAGGAAGCAAGGTACACTTATCAATACAAACTGCAGGCAGTGCGATGACATGAGGTGATGATTGGCACGCGCGCATAAGCTTAATGTGCGATCCAGAAGTCTAGGCCTACGAACCGAAGTCATAACTCTTAAAAGTCAACGAGACCGCCACATGGGCCAGTCCATGCAAACGAAAACGTAAAATAGGCTCGTGTTGTGGGCATAGGCTACTGAACGGAACATTGAAAATAGGCAGGTTAACTGATGAACGCACGACCGGAATCCACGTGAATGAAAAACTGAAGGCGGTGCTACGGCCCGTAGGCTGAGGTCCTTGCAACATCGCTCCGGAACATAGGAAGTACGTTTGTAATCAGGACAATTAAGAACGAGTGCAAGGCTCTGCAATATCCTCCGTCCGGTGTCGTGACAGGCAGTAGCACGAAACAACACAGAAGGTAATGTGGGTTATGCATGCGGGCGAGGCGCTTCGATATACAAGTAGCCCATTTAGATCTGTATCCCCAGCAAACGTTCCAAAAAAAGCCACACCGACCGGTTCATAAATGCTCTATAATATTGGCAAGCGAATCACCAGTCCATCCGCAGCAGATGAGGCCGACGAGGACCAAGTAAATTGTGACTCGCAGTACCCATCACGCCTCCGAAAAAACAAATGTGCTGAGCAGATAAGCTGGCTAAGTGCGCGAGGCGCAACGAGAGAGCACCGCGGGCCCAGTTACTTCGAGTCCGCCCTTCCCCAGCAAATGTTCCAAAAGTCACTCCAACCAGTTCATGGAATTCTCCCAAATGACCGCAAACGAAACGTAGGCCATCAGTCAACCAGCGGCAGACGATACTGATATCCGAGACAGTGCAACAAGCCGAGTATGAGGCATAAGAGGCGACTTGCCTGGACAACAATTCCCCCGCAAAAATAGTCATTCGCTGAGATAAACGTTCCCTGGGTCCGCAGGGCAAGTGAAGGGAAAGCCGCCAGGTTACTCACGAAATACACCAGTTCAGGGAAATCCATCCACAGGCAGGCTAGTTCAAAGCAAATCCACAGAAATCAGGGAGCGGCGTGCCAAACAAATTGATTGAAGCCTTGCGAGAAAATGATTAGGCTGTTAAAAGCACCGATTGCGTGCCACGCGTTTGAGCGGTTGGAAATCCCATCCCAGCAACGGCAAGGTGAGGAGTTATCAAGTAACCAGGTAGAAAATAAACAGAATGTTTGATAACGAAAACGCCGGACAGCCACTTCGAAATCGGCTTAACTGGAAAGCAGAGAACAGAATGAGTGACAGCTATTTAAACAAACGTGAATGTGATCCATTGGCTGAGAGGTAACGATACATGAGTGACGCGTAACGGGGGAACCCCCAATCTCGCGTTGTGATTGGTTGGCGATCCTGGGCAATGATGACGCATGTATGATCTGTCAAAAGGAAGATTTGTTGGTTGGCCTAGTAGGCTAAGTTTGACAGCCGAGAAATTCGAGTCTCCCTGGTAGAATTTACGCAAGCTCCCATATCATAAACATTAGGGAGAATCCACACACACACACACACACACACACACACACACACACACACACACACACACACACACACACACTCACACTCACACACACACAAAACAAACTAAAAACCAAAGACAATCAGCATTGAATGTCTTACCTTACAGACTTCGAACAGTGCAGGCCGCTGTGCCAGAAGTCCTTAAAGAAAGAAAGAAAGAAAGGAGGAATTGGTGAGGTGAAGCATTTATAAACAGCACAGGATTCGTGAATGAGGAGCATGCATTCTGTAAACTAGGCAGAGGTGGAAGAAGTACTGAAGTTGTGTACTTAAGTAAAAGTAGAAGTACCCTGCGAAAAAATTACTCAAGTGAAAGTAAAAGTTGTTTCCCAAAAACGTACTTAAGTAAAAGTCCTAAGTACTAACTTTTAAATGTACTTTTCAGTACAAAAGTACAAGTAGGCCTACTCACGCAATGGCTGTCTCTCTCCATGTCTACCTACTTGATCCAATAGGAAAAAGTGTCTGCAACGGTTTTCGGTTCTATTTGAACATGACTATGGAGTCCTGTTAATGTTTTTAAAAGTATATTTTCTGTCTGGGTGTCAATTTGGAAGAGGGGCTTGGTCCCGCCTCCCTGCCCGCAGCTGAGGCTACTGAAATATCCACGAAACACAACAGGAAAACCTAGGATAAATGTAACTAGTAACAAAGTCTTCTCCTAGAAATGTAAGGAGTAGAAAGTACAAGTAATTGTCAAAAAATGTAATTGAGTAAAAGTAAAAGTCTGCATTTTTATTTTTACTCAAGTAAGTACAAATTCCAGAAAAAACTACTTAAGTACAGTAACGAAGTAAAAATACTTAGTTACGTTCCACCTCTGAAACTAGGCTACTTGTAAACAATGCTCCACTTAAAAGAGGAAGATATAGGCTAAGTAAAACGAGATGACAAGGCAGTGCATGCTTTGCATTGCACCATAAGTGCAAGTAAAAAAAAGTGCTATGCACTTCAATAAATAGGATACTATTCCCACATGTTTCATCCAATTCCCTGTGCAAAGTTTAAATTCAGGTTATATGCACTCTATCTAGGTCGGTTGTTCTTTGACTTCGTGTGCAGGAAAGCTTACATTTGATTAACCTTCGGTTAAGACCACAAGTGCATGTGTGCATTAAACACCTGGGTTGGGTCAAAAAAGAAAACTTTAAAAATAGAATAGTTCTACTTGGCTTAAAATGAACACACCGAAACGACGCCAGCCCTCTGTTCTCGTGAGCATGCAACGTGTTCGATCAAGTTCTAGTTCGTTGTGCATAACCCCCACCACCCCTCCCCCATTAACGGATCAGACCCTCCCGCGCAAATATAGCTATTAACTGAAGATGACCAGCTAGATTGTTGTACAGTAGCAGTTTTTACTACATCCTTTGAATATCCTAAATGTAAATATCTTCCATTCTTTTCGAAAATGACATGATGCATAGCCAACTGCATGTGTTTGCAGTGCACCTGTTACTAAGCAAAGAGCACTGCGCGAGTAAATGTAGTAGAGTCTAAGCTCAGCTTCCACACACAAAAGGCACAAGAGCAGTACTACATCGCCCACCATAAATGAAAGTACTTCAGTTACTTACTCAATTTCGTGTATATCTTCACACATGACAACACTATTCCAGCGAGATGAGACTGAAGAGTAGGACCGAGCTGAGGCGAACGGCTCTCTGGCTTTGGAACTTTCCGGCTTCTTCTTGTCTTAGAAAGTGGTGCACTAGCGCCACCTCAGGACTGGAGGCCACCCCGGACACAACTTAATCATGTTCATTCAAAGCATTAGAAACATGCCAATTCAGCAGTCTCCAAGAACACATTATCCTTATTTGATGAAATCATGTTTACTCAAGGAATGTTAATGAATTGTTTTGCATCTATTTACTTTATATAGGTTAATTCAAAGACCCGCCATTCCCTCTTTTTTCAGTGAGTTACCACACACTTCAGTTGTACCGAAGTGATGACGTTTGACATTAGGAAGGGCAGTCCAACGAAAAGAGACCGGTAGCCTATATTTTCATAACTAGTATAAAAAGTGAAACAAATGCTTCAAAACGGATATTGCAAGGAGTAGAAATGTTTACATAAGAATCGAGTGTAAAAGTACAACTTCTTAAACTTTATCCATGTCAAATTATGCACAATGTTTTGTGCATAATGAAGGTGTTCTGCTTCTGCTTACTGCAGGAGTTGAGAAAAGGCGGTAACTGCTTACCTCTCATGTAAGCTACAGCCTATTTGGTGTGTGGCAAGTCATATTAATGACCAAGAATGACTTAGGCTACTTGTAACTTAATTGTTATGTGCTTTTAATATGTGTTTCAGGCAGTGGTGTTGCATCTATGCATGGTTGTCCTGAAGTCATTCTGGAACAGGGTAAGTCGGCGACTGAAGAAAAATAAACAGACTTAAAGGCCATAACACTGTCATGTTATTTGTTTATGAATAGCCATTTTCACTCACTCAGGCTTGCTGTCCTTGTTGCACTGTGCACTGTGTAGGATGGTGGCAGAGTAGATTTTGCAACTAAATAATAAACTCATATTTACAGTTAGTACTATTATAACTAATATTGCAATTTGCGCAGTCATAGAGAATATTTTGAATTTGATGGTGGTGGTAAGAATCAGTGAAAAAGATTTATGACTGGGCCGCATGAATTATGGAACGAGACTGCCAAATACATTTCACAGTGCACCTTTGAGGTCAATAGATCCCTTTACTGTTTGCATACAGATGTGACATAATCAAGCTGCGCTCTCATTGTTGGAGCACAATGGACCATGTATGCACATTTGTAAAGAAACTAGCCAGGTGTTATTTCTGAAATAAGCAAATGGATGGTCACGTTAACTTCAGATATGAAGTGGGCACTGCTCATTCCTTATGGTGGCCTCAGTCCGGACGTTCTTAAATTTCTTGAAACAAACTCCTAGGCTATGTTCTGAAACAGCCTTTTCCCATAGAATAGCGTAACAAGTGTTCTTTTTAGGGTCTCTATTTAAAAAAAGGACGGCAGGTCTTCTCTCTTTAGGGTCTGCACTGTCTGTGTGTGTGTTTGAGTCAACAATGCGTGAGCAGTCTGATGACTTAACTTCTATGTGAAGCTGTCAAGAGCTGTGTAGAGGGCAAATACACTGTGGATTGGTCACAACTGTTACTAATAACTCAACCCCTTTACTTTTTCAGCTCTAGACAGATGACCAAAACAGACACTAGAATGTACCTTTAAAGAAAAAAAGTTTAACCAATGAGTATTCTTAATAGTGTATCTTGTCACAGGGTTGTGTTCAGGTGCGTGACAACTGACAACATTGAGAAGACCCAGGAGCGGGAGAAGGGCAGCCTGATGAAAGAAGGCGACAGTGTTCTGTGGTCACACCTGAGATGATGGTCCTGAAGAGGAACGAGAGGAGATACTGGGCATATAAATACAGGCACTGTACGTTGTTTTTCTGTCCATTATCTTTTTACTCTTTTTGGCATACTGTATTTCACTCGCATATGTAGTAATCAGTACGTGTTATTGTTAAAGGATCATCACAGTGGAGGACAATCATGAAAAGGTTGAGGACTTCACTGTGCCCATCCCTGAAGTCCCTCCACTCGGTGCAGCAGCTCTTTCCACCATACTGCCATGCTCTGGGTTGTCCCTGCCACCATCCACCTTTTTGGGTCATCCGTGCCGCCAGCCATCACCGTGCCTGCAGCGCCTGGGTCATCCGTGCCACTCCCCACCATGCTGCCAGTCATCACTGTGCCTGCAGCACCTGGGTCATCCCTGCCACCATCCACCGTGCCTTCAACGTCCACAGCACCTCCAGTCTCTGTGAGCCAGTTTGCAGCTCTACTGGCCTCTCCAGTATACAGTATGCTGTAATTGCTAATGGTTTCTCTGAGTGACCTGACCGGTTAATTGTCCCGTATCCCAACTATTTACCACTAAACAAGTGATTTAGTAATAAGTAGGAGATCTTTGCAATGTTATCAGTATGGTTGGACTCTGATGTTTCAATGCTGTATGTCTTCCTCAAAGAGTAAAACGAATTCTGAGTATTCTTGGATTTAGTCTTTGAAAAGTAGAGCAGCCCGTTTGTTTGAAACTGTTGTCCTGGACACCAAATAGACTGGAACTGATATCCTTTTTTAAAAGAAACTGGTATCCTTTTTATGTGTGCAGTTTAATGGTAGAACAGTATACACTGATGTGCCTTTATCAGTAACAAAGTGAAAACGGAACAAAATTTGACTATTTCTGTCAAAAACTGCTACAAATTCTACATATTGTTTATATAAACCTAGTTCTGGAGGAAGTCTGAGAGTTATTGACAGTTGCCATGTCTAGCTTCCGCCTTCGCGTAAATTTAAATCCCTCCTTCCCTCCTTCCCCTGTCATGCGCAAAGGCTATCCTAATTGTCCCAGCACCTCCCCCTACTCCCTCATCTCACTGGATCACCCAGCTACATGTCCCCTACACTTATGGAGTGGAAGCGGATCTCGTGCCGCATGATCTCCGCAGGGTCCCAGGACAGAGGCCAGCTAACATCGAATTATGCCTATTGACTATGGTTACCATACTCCAGGGCAAACTCGTTTGTTTACTTTTTGTGAGATAAACTGAAACATTGTGTATCTGCTCATTTTTCACATTTTCCTGTTGGCGATATCCCTTTAAATAAAACATCTTGGTTGATATGCACAGGTTTGTTGTAATTGTAATTTCCCTGGTGGACGTTTGCACAACACAGTAGAGGCAGAAAACACTGATTGTTAAAAAGTAACTTTTTAGTTTTTCTCAAAGTTTATTTTAATTTTAAATGATATACTTTTTATTTTTACCTAAGTAGATTCTTTCAATGGTACATTTACTTGTGATTGAGTACAATTTCAACAGAGTAATTATTCTGATTACTTTATTGTTGTGTTTTTCTTATTCCTATTAACCAGAGGTGAAAAGAGTACTAAAATATTTTACTCAGAGTAAAATATTTTAGTACTCTTTTCACCTCTGGTTAATAGAAATAAGAATAACACAGCAATTAAGTAATCAGAATAATTAACAGTTGATAAATAAGCAGTAATACTAAAAGGCTCCATGAAATGAGTAAACGTTAACCCATTTTTATCAGTAATAGGTGTTAATAAAAAGCTATATGAAATGAGTAAATTTTAACCAATTTTTAACAGTAACAAGTGGTAATAAAAAGCTACCTGAAATGAGTAAACGTTAACCCATTTTTATCAGTAATAGGTGTTAATAAAAAGCTACAGGAAATGAGTAAATTTTAACCAATTTTTAACAGTAACAAGTGGTGATAAAAAGCTACCTGAAATGAGTAAATGTTACCCCATTTTTACCAGTATTTTTTACTTTGATGTGGTCAGTATAACAGAACTTCTGGAATTGGTTAATCTTAACTGAATATGTAGGGGTACGTAATACTCTATCTAGGACTGTGGAAATCCTTACACCAATTAAATTGAGTAAATCTTATAGATCTAATTTTACAGTATACAAATATACAATTACAATTACGTATAGGCCTATGCTATCTTAAAACATAATTCCTATAATCATGTCATTGCCTGTGACATCTGACGCCCGAGTATGTGGTTAAGTTGGGGTTGTGAGGCCTTTCATGTCTTGGCTTGTGCTCCACCTTAGGAAAATGTAATGATGTATATGACACATCTCCGTCCTCATTCTGAAATAAAGAATAAGACATGGTCATCGCGACAAAGTCTAAAAGCTTTGAATAGCGTAGTGCAAAAGTGGTAAGCTGAGCAACAAGTGATTATGCGAAAATGTGACACTACTAATTGTCAATGCAGAACATTAATAAATATAGCCTACCTGTCTTCTCTGTCTATTCACTTGTACATCACCTCTGCTCTGGACCATGCATTCACTTGTACCTACAAACAAAACATATAGGCATGAATTGATTGAACAATGGCGTAAGATTTCCCATTACCGAGTGTGTGTGTGTGTGTGTGTGTGTGTGTGTGTGTGTGTGTGTGTGTGTGTGTGTGTGTGTGTGTGTGTGTGTGTGTGTGTGTGTGTGTGTGTGTGTGTGTGCATAAAACAAAAGGGGAGAATTCGACTTTGAGGATACAAATATGATATTTCAGAAATGGTCAATACCATACCATTAACAGTCTTTCTGCAGATGAAGAATACACAGGCCAGGGATAGCAGTGTGGACAGTAGCATGCACACAAGACACAGGCTAACAGATAGCACCCAGCACCCATCACTAATCCATCTGTCAGGTGGGGCGGTAGTCTGCGTAATATCCGATGACTCAGACTTTGCTATTATAACAGAATGTGACAAACCGTTTAAGATATTACAAACATGCAGCTTAAGAATGAAATAAAATACAATATAATGGGAGCATATGATAAATGTTATTGATGAAATCAAAGCATTATTCTCATAATTACCCAGAAAGGAAATCCAATGTATATCTTGACTGAAATTGTAGACCTTCCTCCATGGCTTGCTAGCACAATAATAAAGCCCATGGCCTGTTTCTTTTATAGCATTTATAACTAGGTCGTAGGATTCATTCCTGCCGTTCCACTTGGGAATAAGATGCTGGTGGGAGGTCCTGTTGTAGACTTGTGCTGTGTATGCCTGAAGAGCTGAGATATTAACCCATGTCTTCACATCTGTAGAAGAGCCGTGGAACCATACAATATCTGACCCTGACTCCCATCTGCGATCGCAGTACATGGTGATGTTATCCCCTGGTTTTGCTCTCAGGGCTGTAATAGTCAGGTTGACAGCCCTCTGCCAAAGAAGGGAAGCTGTACATGAATTGATAAGAACAGAAAAGTATATGGTAAGAATACAAATATGCATACTTCCACAGACAGACACACTCAATTACATAATAGTCACCATCAATGGCCAGACTGGGCCCAGTTCACTTATTTTCTACTTTTACAGTATTCAGAGTGAAACGAATGTCTACGTTGTTTGTAGTGTTGTCCTGTCGATAATATGATGAACATGCATGCATTAATTACAAAGGTATGCTACAACGTGCCATAATTCTAGCACAGAATTCTTGGGGGGGGGGGATCAAAAACAGGTGAGAGAAATCCTACTTACACATGAAAGATATTGATAACCAACGGAGCCAGTTCATTTGGAGCTGAAGGTGTCCTGTGTACTAAGGGCGAACATAGGCCTACATGATGAAAGTAAAATATCCAGGCTGACGTGGGCAACACCATGATTGGGCATCCACATTGTGATTGGTTAACATCAGCGGAAAATGTCTATCTTGTAGATTCCTTTGAAATGAAGGTCATGACAGGAGATGACATCAAATCATTTTTCAACTAGACTCTAGACAGACTCTAGACTTGTAAATACTTTGGCTTTGAAGAGGTTTGGATCACATTTGTGACACTGATTTTCTCTCCCATGGTTTGTGGGTCACAGACAGCATGCGAGAGAGAGAGAGAGAGAGAGAGAGAGAGAGAGAGAGAGAGAGAGAGAGAGAGAGAGAGAGAGAGAGAGACAGAGAGAGACAGAGACAGAGACAGAGACAGAGACAGAGACAGAAGGTGAAAGAGAGAGAAAGGTGGGGAGAGTATTCTGCATTAATATTTAGGAGTATTTGCTTTACACAGCAAAAAAACAATCTTAGCGAGCTTACTTGTCTAAGAAAATGTATATTTTCTCATTACATAGGCCTATGTTTTGAGAAGAAGCACCCAATAACTACAACTTTTAGACTGATGATAGACATTTTACACGTTTTAAGAATGTGCCAATGGAGCAAGTAACATTTTCTTAAACAGACTGTTTTCCATGTCACAAGCAGATACATTGCTTGAATGTGGAGCGTTGCTTGTATAAGGTGTGTTTACCTCCATCAATATACAAGCATGCAAGAACACATTTAAGTACACATGGTATCAATGTTTATTCAGAGTATGGCAATATGAAAACATTTCATCTCTTACATCTTTGCTTGATCTGAGGATCATGCAGGAAGTTACTCACAGTAATGACCTCTTTCTCAAAGTGCCTTTTCCTCTGCCGTCTTTACCCACATGCAGGGAAGCCGACAGAGGGGGACAAAGGGGTCAGTTGTCAACGGGCCCCAGGGGGTGCGGATGGGTGTGCAGAATAGGGTCCATTGCATTGGGCCCAACCAAAGCCATTTTCTCATTAATGAATCATATACATCATTAACATTCTTAAAATTATGGTCAGACTTAGCTCCAGTTGTGGCTGTTGATAAGGTCTGCCAAAGATTCCAAGGCACACTGCTGGTGAAGTTAAAAAGCCTTTAATTAAACGGACTGACGCGTTGCAACTACTGTCTTCTTCAGAGCCTCTGAATCTTTGGCAGACCTTATCAACAGCCACAACTGGAGCTAAGTCTGACCATAATTTTAAGAAACTTAATTTCCTTGAGCCAAAGAGCACCTGCTAAAGAGACAAAAGTGAAGCAGCACTCCTCCATGATCAACATTCCCCAGTGAACAGTTGATTTTTTTAGCATATGGACATCATTAACATTGTCTTGAAACAAAAACAGAACACATATGTGTACAAAATATACAGCACTGTAGTTTGTAAAACTTTTGTGATTTTTTTTTTCAGTTTAGGCATGATCTGTTTTGCTGAGCTTTATTGTGATATTTCAACCTCAGTTAAATATTAAATATTAAATTAAACATCAGATAAGGAAATATTTCTAAGAATTATTGCTTACAGTTCCTATTTAGGCCCATATTTTATTGCTTTCCACGGACACATTTAAGGCTTATACTGTACATTGATGTTTTCTTTGCGTGGCCAAATTCACAACATTGTATAGGCCTATGCACAGTCTTGTTGGATATAATGTGCTGTCTTGCTCTCAGATCAGATTTTATATTTCTTACATCAGCTATTTACATTATGTGACAACATAGCGCCGCCACCCATATTTACTATGTCTCCAAAACAATTTGATAAACCTTCTTTAGCTTGGCCTAATAAGTAGGCCTACTTGGTCTCAGGAGTGTTCTATTCCTCGAGTTGATCTTCTCTGGTTGGAACTGGAGTGAGGTGTTGAATCCAGGCGCTTGTATATGACCTCTGTGTGTAGGCACGGCTCACTCTGGCATCGGTGCGCTTTGCTCAATGCCAGCCCCTTGAACTGACAACAACAGAAAATCAACAGGTCAAGCGATACTCTTCAGCCCAGGTAGAACTGACCTTCCCTTGCATGCAGATGATACAACAACCCTCTAAGTTATGGTTGGAGAATGACGCAGATTGAACTTTTCTCCTTTACTTGGACCAAAGATTTGTTTTACAGTTGACAAGGACACTTGAGATGTCAACTATTTTCATTTAGAATATGGTGTGTATACGTTAACAAAGCAAGAACCTAAATTGTATGCCATCACTGCACGACTTTAAGGTTCCAAATTCAAGTATGACAAGGTGGAGATCAGGATCAGTACCTTGGACCCACAACCACAGATCACATCTTCTTCTTGGCGATTGCCTAAGAATGGAGAATAGAAGTCAGCCATTAGAGTTCTTAGTGTATGGAAATGTGTGGATAAAGGCATGCAGGCTGACATGCCCCTGCGCAAGGCAGCTAACCCCTGCTGTTCCAGAGGAGCTCTGCTGTGTGTGACTGGTTCACCATGAGTCACTCTGTTTGATTCCAGCTAAACATAATGTGTATGTGTACGTCCATCAGGGGTGGAAATTAAACATTTTCCCCACCAGTCACTGTGGCAGGTAGATTCTAAAATCTAGGTCACTCACAATTTTTACCAGTCACCATTTTTACCATTTCATATTCAATCGTTCCAAACATTGTAATGCCAAGTAAGATCATTTTCTGATCAATGCTTTTGTATCAGAGGTCATAAATTCAGTTATTGTGATGCCAAGAACTCTTTTCATCACCAATTTGCTTACACCTTTGATATTGGATGCTGCGTATAATTCAGCATTAACCCGGCGCCTGTAGAAAAATTTGACCTGTCAAGGTAACTAGTGGGTTCACATATTTCACCTGCCAAAGGCCAAATTCACCCGTCATTGGCAGGTGGACGGGTGCTTATTTCCATCCCTGACGTGCATTGAGAGAAAGTGGCTGAGAGAAATCCTACTATTCTTTATGCAGGTGCCGATGAGGATGACACAGAGCAGGGAGCAGACAACACTGAGGGTGTACACCATCGCCCAGGGCCGCCCACAGTCTAGTGGAACAGAGGAAGGGGGAGGAGATGAAGACACAGCTGGAGGGGTGCTGGCACTGGACTCTGAGGAAAATGCATACAAAAACACCTCACAGGAAATACACACCAGCAAACAACACATTCACTCAGTGCATCAGTTAGACGCTGTGTTATTTGTTGCACACCATCTGTAAAACCACACAGCAGATCAAAGACATGGCAGCGCAGTCATACCCACACTGAGACAATGGAGCTATGAGGTGGCTGCAGCTCATGGCCTTTACCAAAGTTTTTTTTCCATAACTCCCTTACAAGACTAGTACAATGATTATTAGCTATATAGCTGATGTAATGGTTTTAAAGTGCTTTAATTTTATTTTGTTTTAAGTAATGTGCTTGCTGCTTGTTTGTTAAGAAAAATAGAAACAAAAATACCTGCTTTCACAGATGCTTCACATTTATTCACATTCTCTACAAAAAGGACACAAGAAATCATTAATCATTAATCATAAACATTTTACAAGAGGGTCTAATTTTTAGTCCAATGCATATGAAAACAGTAAGTAAGCCTATACCTATCATTAACACACGGGTAATAGTGCTTCCGATTCTTTTTATTTCATCCCTGTCCGTTGTGATGGCACAGTAGTACGTTCCCGAGTCAGTTTCAGTAACGGCAAGTACCGTCAGGTCGTAGGAATCCATTTTGTTCTTCTCCAAGTTGAAATGAGCTCCCATGGTTTGCAAGGAGTTTGGGGAGATGGCAAGAGGAGGTTGGAAGCTGTGCGTACAGTTCCGGAACCATTTGGTGTGCTCTCCAGTGGTCATGTTGATGTCACAGTACAGTTTGACGCTTTTCCCCCTTGGAACCCGCTTTTCTTCAATGCGGACACAGGAAATGAATCCTGTGGACACTACAACTTTGATATTGGACAAAGAAAGAATAGAATAAGCAATATGTTACAAGTTTTTTTATTGATTTGGTACCGTGCACTTGGTACATTTAATATTCATGTAGGCCTAAGCTTATAGTCGGTCCTTGTTCAATGTTCACATCATTACACCACGTATGCCCATCAAAAAATCAGTTTTAAAGAAATCACACATGCTTGTCCATCCATGCAAATTATTGGGTACAATTCACAGTTTTTTATACTTTTCTGTCATTAGAATGCTTTGTCATTGGATTAAATAGTCTCAAAGGCACACGACAGCAGATTTCCTGGTGAGCCGATAGTCCTCAGGGGCCGATGCTCTTGTTTTATTTTCCCTTATTGAGATTTACAGGAGCCCTATTTTCAGTCCTAGTTTAGTCCTACCCCTGAAAAAAACTTGTAAGCCCTATCTCATATAAAATGATTTACCAAGCTGGCATATATTTTTTTCAATGGCTTTGGTACAGTGACGAGGCCCATATTTTTCGCATAGAAACCCAAAACCAACCTTTAATGTATGGATGCAGTGACAAAGTTAGGCTTATTGATTATACTTTAGAGGCCTGATTCTTTTGGGGTACTTTTCAGTGGGCAAATTTCTCAGGAGGGGAACTGTGATTTTTGTTTCCTACAACAGCCTCTAAACCCCTACATTTGTAAATATAAGTAAATAAATAAATTGAAAAACATTACATATTTAGGCCTAATATGTATTGTAGGCTTTTAAAGCATGTGTTTCATGTTAACGGTTCACTCGGCTGTGCAGTAGGCCTATGTCACAGAAGTACACCCCTCACATTTTTGCAGATTTGTAAGTAGTAGCCTACTATCTTTTCATAGGATAGAAATTTCACTTCGACACAATGATTACCTGTTTACATCATATGTAACCGCTTAAATTTGTAGTTCACTCACAAAAAATAAAAATACAGCCATTAACTTTTGAACATGTTCCCACAAAAGTTAAAATCCCGTAGAGAGTATCTAAGAAGGGGCCGTGTTGGCCCGAAATGTCTCAAAGGAAAAGGGATTAAAAGGAAGGTCAGCAGTGTGTGTTTCATCCTTGCCTTACATTGAACTTTTACATTTTGAGTTTACACCTGGCTAAAATATATGGGTGTGAGACTTGAGTGAAATCCTATGCAGAGTATCATGATCTGCTTCAGTAGTTGGAGTACATGTTGACATGCATGTTTCATATTCAAAAAATGTTAGAATCCATAAATATTTCCTCTTTTGTCTGGGTATGAATCTCAACCCAGTATCTGCCTGCCCTAAAATGGCTCATCTCAGGGATGTCAAAATGCTTCCGAATTAGATGCAATTTTACTAAACCCACCCCTCCTCTACTATAATTGGCATATTTGACTATTGCATATTTGACTATTGATCATCAAATACATATATGAAATATTATCCGAAACAAAATGTTGTAGCTGTAGTTTTCACATACGTAGGCCTACATTTCATGAATACCTAAATGTGAAGCTTTTGATTTCTCACATCCGACTTTAATTTCTCTAAGTTCATGTTCAATTGTTACTTGTCAATACTGCATTTTTCTGTAAGGTGAGACAATTTCATAGATTCAGTGACAAAGCATTTTGATTAAAATAAAAAAAGCCACTTCAGTAAAAATTATTACAATCATTTGCATGTAGCATTGGCAATTTGTAAGAGGATGAGAAACTGACTTGGATATGCACTACTAAGAGAACAATATGACGACTGAGCAGAATTTGTGAGAATTTCAATTGTGATCTGAAAAGCAGTTGAGGAAAATCTGTAAGAATATTTCAATTTGCCATTGCATTTTTGTCTGTTAATGTGATCTGAAGTTGCTCCCAGGTAAATATTGACTTCCTCAATGAAAGGAAAGAACATTTTGTTGAAAAAAGGTATGCAATGTCATAGGCCACACTATGCACTGGACTGCATTACAGTACTGTCCTGTATTGTGTGCCTCATGCAATGTGCAATATTCCACTGAAATCTTACAATGTAAGTGTAATTTGTCAAAGGTGTTTTGCTTCACAGTTCTATATTCTATAGGTCTGCAGGACAAGTAAAAATGGATAGTAAGGGGCCTCAACTACTATTTACTAGTTTTTTTGTTTTTTTACTGTTTACTATTTTTTTCTACTTTGCAATGCATGCCTGCCATTGCCAATAATATAGTCATTCTGTAGATGTGGATATAGAGAAATTGCAACCAATCCTAATTCTAATGTTAAGCAATCTCACACACACATTGTAAAATTACATGAAGTTGTTGTCAAACCCAGGCCGTTTACATCAGAATGTACTGACAACTGACAACATACTGTAGCTAATCAGTCTGTCTTGTGTGTACACAATGGGAAAACTTTCTGATGGCACTGCCATTAATTGACAGACAAAAACTTGATTTTGAGAAATGAACTGAAGATTTTGTGCAAAAGCATGTTTTGTGCATATAAACCACAGTGGTTAGCCATTTGTTCAAACTGTTTTCAAAAAATTCACTTCATGGCAAATTACAAATTGATTTCTTCCAAATTGCAAGAAAGATTTGAGAAATGTAGGCCTACCAAAGTGATGAACAAAAACTTTAAAAAGGAAGAAAGACAGAAAGAATGAAAGACAGAAAAAAACAAAAACAAAAAACAAAGAATCGGGAAAGAGTAGCCTATAGAAGTTTCGATATATAGTGTACACAATAGGTAAAATGTTATATTCAATGTTTCTTTAAAAAAAAGAAAAAAAAAACAATAATACAAAAAATAGGTCAACAACATATGGCATTTTTAACCTTTACTTACTCAGAGTTACTGTGAGAGGGAAACACATCCTCTTGCTGTCTGAATGAGACCACAGTTATTATACCTACTCAGATAGGCTATAGCCCCCTAGCAAAGGCAGAAATGCTTGCAGCGGATATCCTGACCGTCCCCATCAACATGAATGCCTCGTGGTGCTTTTATGGTCAGCAATGTTTCTTTAGTTTCACCTTAACAGGAAATGAGGTCGAGCTCAGAGCAACACATGCCACAAATGGTATGTAGGCCTACAAAAGAAAGTGTTCTTGACTGATTTGTATACTATTTTAAACATAACAAACTGTGAATAAAAGTGAAAACTAAAGCAAAAAGGTTTTAAATACAAAGATGAATTACTTGGCAGAGGAGTTATTTTTTCATGTACTAATCATATTACAGTGGGCCTATATTATATTAGACTGCCAATGATAATAAGAAACTCTCAAGTCCCATAAATGGACATAAGAAAGCTACAAATGTACTTTATATACAGGAATATAGAGTAAGCAAAACATACTTAAGATTGTGCAGACATGGGGGAAGAGATTGTTGTTAGATGACTTACATTTACTGTAGTTTAGTTATGTTATGTTATGAAAGGAACCAGTCTTGCAAAACTTATCCTCCCTTCTCCTTTCACCACTGAGCCAAATATTCCCTATGGTAACTGTCTCTCAGGACAATGGCAGAGAACTGACACTGAGGAGTTGGCTTATGTGGGGAGAGGGTAAGGCCCATCTTCTCATCAGGTATGGTAAAAGGCAACACTAAACTAGCCTGATTATCATTGACTTTCAAATCTCTTAATGACTTGGTCTGACCAAGAGCACAACAATTAGCATTTCCCAAACGGTATGGTTGACTCGCCTCCCTTGGTTTGCTAATGGTTGTTTGCTTCCCGACAAAGTGGGAGGAGTTCCCAATTCTTCAGGGAGCTCAGAAAGTATACTTGCATTGCTCTTGACCTCACCAGTAGCAACGCTGAGGGTGTTGCATCACTAGGAGGGCATGGCCTGGCTGACACTAAACAGCCACACAGAGGCAGCAGAGAGCAAGAAGCAGGGAGGTCAGAGCCCCTGGCTGGATCTCAAATGGTGCACTTGTGCACTTCGGGCACTATGTTTCAGTGCGTAACTAATACGGCATACGCACTGAAACATGAACACTAAAGTGCACAAGTGCACCATTTGAGATTCAGCCCCTGAGTACAACAGGAAATGCCTCAAAATCAAATCACATGGGGCCTATACTACAAAGCAGGTTCAGGATAAGTTATGGTTAATTTAAGAGGTAAATCATCTAATAGGAGAGCCTGGAGTCCTCACTTTCTTAAGAAAAGCTATTGTATTAGATGATTTACCTCTTAACTTAACCTTAACTTACCCTGAACCAGCTTGGTAGTATAGGCCCCTGACCTTTGTGGTTGAGGTTGAGATAGCATCAGTCAGCTAGGTCAGTGGTGCAATATGCTCTTAATAGACCTTTTGAAATGTGTGGGTTTTTTTTTTAAATACTGAGGAGTGGGTTCACACTGCTGGAACTGCTTGCTAATTGTCAAAGAGGTGTGTGAGGTGCAATGTAGTAATAAAATAAAACACAACAAAAAGGAAAAATTGGGAGGGAATGCACCAAAATGGGTCAGTTGTCACGGGCCCAGGGAGAGAGGGGGCCAAAAATGGACAAATCCCCTTGATGACAACCTGAATGATGAATTCATACTGTTGTTGTTGTTTGATCTCCTTGGCAGTTGAAATAAAAGTCCAAAAGTAGCCTATAGGTTCCCATGCTCATCAAGTAGCCTATGGACATTTGAAGAGATACTGCTTTACATCATAATAGTGTGCACACATGAACACCACATTATGAGCAGGGTAATGTGGTCTGTTATCAAAATGCACCTTCACCAACTAAATGTAATATATGATATAAAATGATAACAGATGTTATCCACCAGTGTTAGCTTCTGAGCTACTGAGTGTTTGGTGAAGTGTTCAGTGCTATCGAAATGTTTCAACATGTGGGGCAAGAGTAAGTTTAATGTTGTTCCATTCAGGGGTATCGTACAGGGGGGTTAAGTGTGACTGAGTCACCAGGGTGCCCCGTAAGGGGCCCCACACAGCGTCTGATTTATGTAGATATATGGCTGGGGGGTCCACTGAAGCTGACTGTACATAGGGCCCACAATTTGCTGCTACGCCCCTAGTTCCATTAAGCACAACGCAATGTCATCAAATGTCCATTGATTACATACTGTAATTTGATAGGTAGAATGAACAGCATTTTAAACATGGCCAGGTGCTACAATCAAGGTCGTACTATATGGCATGTAAGGTTGTCATGTTGTGGTAGTGTTTCCTGGCTATATGGCATGTAAGGTTGTCATGTTGTGGTAGTGTTTCCTGGCTATATGGCATGTAAGGTTGTCATGTTGTGGTAGTGTTTCCCGGCTATATGACGTGTGAGGTTGTCATGTTGTGGCAGTGTTTACTGCACAAAATGTGCAAGTCAAGGTGGTTGGGGGGTTAGCCAGTATCAGAGACATGTGATGCAACAAACATGACAAGAAATATGTTGAAATGCAATATGATATCAAAGTGCCCCCAAAATAAATTTCTCATATTCCTTTTTTGTAAATCATCTTGACAAAAATTACAATAACATATAAAAATATATAAAATCTTTATCTTTTCAAGTGAACTATTCAAGGAGGGAGATGTTTGGTGGTCACCTTAACTTAAGTGCAGGGGGAACAATCGCCCTATGAGTTGTGCTAGAAGCACACAAAGAAGAGGCTGTGACTAATGAAAAAGACGATATTTTGCCCTGCTATGGACTAATGGTAGGGCATTGGGTTGCTACGCCGTCGACCCGGGTTCGGTTGCGGCCCGAGTCATTTGCGGATCCTTCCCCATCCCTCTCTCCCCACGCATTTCCTTTCTCTCCACCACTGTACTGTCATAAATAAAGGCAAATGAAGCCCTAAAAATATTTTGAAAAAGACAATATTTTATATGTCAATTGTGATGCTTGTCCTCCCTCCATCCTGCACGGACAAGCATTATTATTATAAGCACTATTACAGTCTGTAAACAATTACACTTTTCTTACACATTGCCTTCCCTATGGTAATCACACTTTAAAATTTGACAAGAAATAATTCTTGTACAAAACAACTGGCAATGAAAAGAGAAAAAAAGAAACGTAAGAAAAGATGCTCAGGCATTACACACTTAGCATGTCATCTGAAAACATCTTATTAAATACAATTTTGAAATATCTTTCTGATTTAAAAAAAAAACATTCCTGGCTAAAAACTGGGCCAACAATCTGGCAAACACCCGTGTAGTATCACAGTGAGCCCATTACATCAGCTGTTGCCATGGCAATAAACAACCTTTGCCTGAAATGAACCACACAGTTTAACACCTCTTAAGATACACAATGGCAGTCATTTGACCAGAATGCATAAATTAATGACTCAACCAGAAAATTATGAAATGGCAAAATACAACTTACTCATCTGAGAATTTGTATCCTGTAATCGGCAAACACAAATGACCAGAACAGCGTGTGGTTTGTTTCCTGCATGTCCTTTTTAAAAAAAAATATTATAATAAATTATATGTATTATAAAGCAGTTCACTCCACATCACCATAGCTGTTAGATTGCCATTTGATCGTCATCTGGCTGTAAGCTGTCTGGGTATTGTCCTATGGCCCAGGAGAAGTGTGGCCGAGCGTCAGTCAGACTCTGCAGGTCTGCCCAACGCCCGTCTCAGCTTCCTCCAGGCCTTATTGGAGATGGTTTTGTGTTTGCCGACCGCTAGTCACATCTTCTGCAAGCTGCCCTGTGTCCCGTCTGGTGGGCTGGAGGAGGTGTCCTTTTTCTTCTTCTGGAACAGGCTCTTGAGCTTTGAGGACTTCTTGGTCTTCTCTTTGCCGCTGCTTCTGTTCTCCGGTGGTGAGGCGTTCGGGGAGCAGTGTGGAGTCAGATTGGTTGACGATGTCTCCAACCCTACCATGCCCTGTTGCAACTCGTGCATGGACCCAGGAAAGTCTCCTGGCGTAGGAGCTGTCATGGCCATAGGGTAGGCCTTCTCCAGTATGCCGTCGTACACCAGCATGCTTATGGGGTCCCCCTGGGGGTTCCACATCATCAGAGTGCTCGAGGTGATGTCAGGTTGGCCGAAGCGTGCTGCCTCCATGGCAGCGTGCTCCTCGCGGGAAATACGACGTGGATCCACTTGGTAATCCAGGCGGTCCCAGGGTATCTTTCCAGTGGGTGTATCGATGGAATTGTCCATTCGGAAGTCCCTGATGGTTCTCCTCCTTTGGCTCCTTTCCTCTGGGGCGATGTCAAACTCATCTCTGGAGATCTTCCTGGGGGCTGCGTCCAAGGAAAGGTCCCTCTTATCCCTGAATATACGTCGTCTCTGGGCACTTGTGCCAAAGTCAGAATCATCCCTGGGAGGCTTTCTAGAGGCTGCGTCCAGGGAAATATCTGTCTCCCTGAACATTTTTCCAAAATGGGTGTCTGAATAGTTATCAAGCTCATCTCTGGATGATTTTCTGGATATTTTAGCCCTCTGAGTGTCCATTCCAACATCTAGCTCCTCCCGTGAAATCTTTCTGTAAGCCACATCTCCCACAAAATCCTTTCTGTCTCTGAAAGTTACGTTTTTAAGACTATCGCACATGTCTTCCTGCTCGACTTTAGGCAGCATGCCAAAGTGTGTATCCATCGAGCAGTCAGCCCTCTCCTCAGTGACTTTCCTAGCAGGGGCGTCGGGAGGGGTCTCCATAGTTTCCCAGCCCGTCTTTCTCGGCGTGAACTCCATTACGTTCTCGCCGGGCTCCTCTTTCACACACATCATCGGATGGCTTTCCATACAAATGTCCAGCTCCTCTTGTGACAAATTGCGCTTTGGTGCTTCCACTGCTACACTGGCGTCGTCTCTTGGCATTTTCCAAGTGGTAGTCTTTAGAGACTCCTCCATGTCCTCTCTTGATAGCCATTTGGAGCTGCTGTCCTCCTGCTCCTCCTTGGCCCCCTTCTGTGATGTGTTGTCAGCAAACATGTCCACGTCTTCACGAAGCAGTCTCCTGGTGGTAGACGGTTCCAGGGCAGGGCCTGTGTACAGCCTGCTGACAGAAGAGCCAAGCGAATCTGTGTCCGACGATGTCTCCAGGCATTCCCTGGATCAGGAATACAGACAACAATGTGTGTCAGATTTCTACTCTTTCGTATCTCTGCGTTTATGACATGTTGCTCTGAGCTCATCGGAGGTTTAAGTCATGACAGTTTTGGCATCAAATACTCAAGCAAATAAATATGTTATTTCATCTCAGATTAGCAATACAGTCATTCACTAAAGATGGCAAAAAAATAGCAGAATGGTGTAAAACGTACTGTTTAGTGAGTTGCGCTATGTAAATGTGATCGTCTTCGTCTTCTCCATATCGAGGGAGTGGAGCCCTAATTGGAACCAGAAGGTCGGGGTCTGGCTGAAGCATCACTTGGGGCTGGACTATGTGCCCTGTCCGGCGGGAACGAACCATCGCGCGTGGAGACCGCTTTATTGGAGCCACTGTGAGAAGAGGCACCGGATTAAATAAACACAACACCACCACGAAGACTTCTTAAATATGGATATATATGTGCAGAGACTATGCAATGGAAAATGTAAATATTTTGAGATCGTTTATGCCAGACAAAGCCTCGGGTGAAAAAATGTCATGTCAACCCTGCCGTGGCCTATCGGTAGGGCACTGGTTTACTATGCCGGCAATCTGGGTTCAATTCCGACCCCAGTCTGACCCCATTTGCCGATCCTTCCCCATCTCTCTCTTCCCCCTCATTTCATGTCTCTCCTCCACTGTCCTCTCAAAAATAAAGGCAAAAAGCCCTAAAAATATATATTTTAAAAAAATGTCTTGTCACTACAATGTCATTGTCAATGTAATCTCATAGCACACCACAGCAATCAGTGCACAGGATGCCTTTTAATCTCATCTGAACTCATCACACATGTGAGGAGGAGGGCAGCCCAACAGTAGAGTAGTAGAGTAGAGTAGAGTATCATTTATTAATCTCAAGGGGAAATTAAGGTGTACAGTAGCGTACATACAGTACATGAATACAGAATACACAAGATATTACACACATCATTACACATATATTAACCATATATAGCTCACTCTTACATACTACATTCAAAGGCATCCCCCCCCCCCCCCCCACCCTCTCTCTCTCTCTCTCACACACACACACACACACACACACACACACACACACACACACACACACACACACACACACACACACACACACACACACACACACACACACACACGCACCCCCGGGGAGCAGTGTGTGGGAACTACACCAAGCTCAGGCAACCTCAGCCCCAGGGAGGGCTCTGGTAATTCACTCCACTCACCCACCTGTTGGGTGTCAGGAATCAAACTGGCAATTCTCGGGGCTACAATCCTGACGACTTCACTGCTAGCCCATGACTGCTGCCTTGTGCAGCTCGAAGAAGGCACACACCTGGTAGCCTGATTATCATCGACTTTCAAAAAATCGACTATTTCCCAAGCGGCATAGTCGACCTGCCTCCCTTGGTTTGCTAATGGTTGTATGTTTGCCTACAAAGTGGGAGGAGTTCCCATTTTTTCTGGAGCTCAGAAACGATATTGTATTGCTCTTGGCCTGACTAGAAGCAACGCTGAAGGTGTTGCGTCACTAGGAGGGCACAGCCTGGCTACACACCTGGTATCTGTGCCATCATGGGGGACATGTCCTCCTCCATCTCTCCCTCAGGGCTGGCCAGTGGGAAGGACATGCGGGACATCACCATCCAGTTGACATCTGGGTAGAGGGTGGCCGTGAGCGTGGGGAAACCTGGGTTGTTCATCAAAGGGAAACCGCACAGCCTCTCAATCTGCATCCATCTGTGCAGACGCTCCCTAAGAGAGGCAGTCACCTCCGCCAAGGAGTTCCTGAAACACATCATGGCGCAGTCAGCTGTAAGAGGAGAAGCTGTGCCTGGTGTCCCTGGTGACAATAACACAATTTGCTGACACATATAGTGTGAGCTCTAAAAACACTCATGGCGTTAGGCCTACTGAAGACTACAGGTTCAAAAGGAAGGACGGCACTCCTCATAGGCACTGCATGGGTGGGAAATATACTTTGAACAGTGACTAGGAATGATGACCTTTGTTGGCTTTGAATTCATATTGCTTTGGGATTTAGCACCTAGTCACTTTTGCTTTCATAGTGTTAAGCATGTCATGCGAAGTTTAACGACTACAACTACAACTATTCTTTAATGGTATTTTTTAGGGCTGGAACATTAGCGCGTTCATTCGATTAATTAATTAACACGATTTAAAAAATTAATCACAGTATAATATAACTACATAGTTCTGGATTAGACTAGTGGAGGGCAGTATAACGCCTGATGGTGAACAGCCTGATGAAATTGAGAAGAGTTCTCTCTTCTTTTAAAAATTAATAATATTTTTAGATGAAGCTTATTTATTGTAATTGAAAAAATATATTTTTCATTGTTCTCAAGTCAGATATTTAAAAGTGATTAAAATGCGATTAATTCGATTAATTAATTCCAAAGCCTATAGATTAATTCGATTAAAAATTTTAATCGAGTCCCAGCCCCAGTATTTTTTTAAACGGCTGACAATCCTTTGTAAATCCCATAGACCAAAACAAAAAGGTACTGTATGGTTCCTGCCATGGAAACTCACTTGGCCTCCAGTATCTTGTGATCAATTTGGTCCAGGGAGGAACTATGGGCCACCTGAAATGTGCCCAAAACAGAGCTCCTCTTCTTTTTAATCTTCTCAGCCTGGTAAGAACAGATATAAAAATGATAAGAGGTGTGACATCTTTTTTTTTTTTTTAAAGAGAAGGATGAACAACCATCTCGACACTCAGGAACACACAAAAGGGGAATTTTTTTTAGAGGCGATATGAAACGGAGCCCTCTACCTTTAGCACTCATACCTCATCCCTAGCTGTGCCTAGTTGCTGCTCGGCACATTGCTTCTTGACGTTGTAGTACTGCACCTCCACCTCGTGGGTGAGCTGCAGCCAGAGTTGGAGGGCGTCGGGGACCGTCCAGCTGAGCTGCATATCCATTTCAGCCTTCTTCAGGGCCCCCCGAACCTGCGGGGGTAATGGGACCATGTGTCAGTAAGCTCAACCTCGGGTGCTACTTAGGCAGTTGTCTGGTGCCTATCAACTAAATTTACCCAGTACTCTCTGAAATGTGGCAGGCACATTTTACATAGCCAGTGTGGCCCATGTCAAGGTGCTAGACACAGTTCTGTTTCATTGCAGCGTGCTACTCATGTGCTACATTATATACACACATTTATATATATATTTATTTAAGGGAGTTGAGAGATTAGTGGAGTATGTGGTGGGGTATATTTGTGGTGTTGAAATGGCGTGTGTGTCTGTCTTGCCTGCTCCAGCTCCTCCTCTGCGTACCGCAGGCGGGTCAGCTCGTTCTTGGCCCCCTCTCTGAGCTCATGGAGCCGATTGGCCTCCTCCTGCGCCCCTTGGATCTCGTCCCTCATCTTCTCCTCCAAGTTCTGCTTCTCCACTGTGACTGTGCGCTTCTCCTCCTGTGCCATTTCTAACCTGGCTCAATCAAGTAAATACGCAGACAGAGAGACAGATACATGTATAAAATATGCATACGCATATGCATATGCACACGTGCACACGTGCACACACACACACACACACACACACACACACACACACACACACACACACACACACACACACACACACACACACACACACGCATACACGCATACACAGCGAGAGTCAGACAGAGGGGGACAGAAGAACAAACTCTTTTAGTTCACGATTTGACATCAAATGTTACTGATGTTACTGCTGCAACTTTTTTTGACCACCTTTATGTTGAGAGTGTACCTATGTTCCCCGGGTCCTGTTCCCCGGTCTTTGTATGGGACCGGGTAACATAGGACCCTTTTCCTAAGAAAGGGTTCTATGTTCCCCGCATTGCATGTTTCCGAGTTTTCAAATTGTGCCCTTCCCCAAACCATCCCTAAACCTAACCTGTCAGTAATGCAATGTTTCTGAGTTGTAAATTTGTGCCCTGACCAAAACTATCCCTAAACCTAACCTGTCAGAGGTGCAACAACAACCTGCGCTTTGCCATGTGGCAGCAGTCTACTTGGAAGCAGCGGGGAACATAGAATCCATTTTTTTTATAAGGGTCCAAAGTTCTCCGGTTGCGGGGAACATAGGACCCGGGGAACATAGGGATGACCACTTTATGTTAAGGTGCTCTCAGGTGGCCTTCAAGAGGACTTACTGCGCCTGCAAGTCCTGTAAACTCTCCTCAGCCCTCTGCAAGCTCTCCAGGTCCTTCATCATCTTGGAGATGTGCACCTTGGAGGCCTTGTTCTGGGCCTGGGCGAACCAGCAGCCACCCACGCCCATCACCACGGAGACGATGAGCAGCAGGTCCTTCATCCAGTTATGTGGTGGGCCTTGAAGATCAAAGGAGGAGGAGGAGGACGGGGGTTCATATGGAAATCAGCCAATGCTTTCCAACATCACATACCCAGTCAAGTAAAGTCTGTAACCTGAGCGTGGGAGCTCTTTAAATGCCACATGTCAATCACGATCTATATTTATGGGGGGCATCAAAATAGTAAAGGACTATCTGTGCAGGAGAAGCAGAAGCCCCGACTGCACCGGTGTGGCGCGGGCTTGCTAATGGTCGACATAAAGTTTCCCTTTAGCGCCGAGGGTGCGAAGGGCATGCCGGGTTGCCTACGTGTGGGAGGTCCAAAAAGGACGACATCCAAGGCCTTGAGTTTGAGCTTCTGCTTGTGCTGCTGGTCCTGGATCTTTAGAGAGACGCTCATAAAGGAAGGCTCGTTGGATGCAATCCTGGAAGTGTTTTAGGGGTGATGGGTTCAAGGGTTCAAAAAAAAGTAGACAATGATTACACAAAGAAAGCACCAGATATCATTCACACTTTCATGAGAGCTCATATTAAGAAAACATGCACGTGGTGGACTCTGGATAGTTATAAATATATCAGAGAAAACAAATTGCTCTCTTCGTTTTCTGCACTAGTACTGTAGTAGGGGTGGGTATCGCCAATCACCTCCCGATACGCATCCCAATATAGGGGTCACGATACGATACATCGCGATATATCGCATCGCAATATTTTTATACCTTAATTTTTTGTTTTCATTCATTTTTTTTGAAGGGCCAAATGTTTGTTTTTTTCTGTAGAGCAACAGTTACACTGTAGTGAATTTTAAAGACAGTAAACAAACAGTAGGTCTGGCAGTTGCTGTGTAGCTTTCAAAATTCAATTTATGCTATTAATTGAAGTATCGATACTGACACCGATACGACACGTGTATCGTGAAGAGGCCCCTGACAATATATCCCAATACCGATATTTTGAACACACCCCTAACAAGTAGAGTGGTTTTTTGCATAGTCAGTGAGCAAACGTACCGAGGGAGGGTGTTGCCATTCACACGCAGGTCCTTGAAGTTTCTCTCGTACTGGGGGAGCTCCACAAACTCTCTCAGCCAACGCAGGACATCCTCCTGAGTCCAGTTATGAACTAGGGCATGGAGCAACAATCTATGTGAATCAGCTGATTCAACTTACCTAGTTGCAATATCAACATAATGTGCACAAACACATGGAAATACCCCACCAAAGTACACAGATACACAAACATAAATATACTGTACATACACACAATCGCATCGACAAGAATGCATAAATGCATGCACGCTCACATACAGGTACACACACACACACACACACACACACACACACACACACACACACACACACACACACACACACACACACACACACACACACACACACACACACACACACACAAACATGCATACGGACATGCAGGGGTGTCATACAAATGTGACTGAGTCACCAGTGCCCCATGTATATATGAGGCCCACACAGTGTCTGATTTATGTAGATATATGGCTGTGGGGGTCCATTGGAGCTGATTGTACATATGGCCCACAATTTGCTGATACGCTATACGCCCCTGCGCACATGCACATACACAGATGCACACCAGGGCTTGACATTAACGTTTTCACCCACCGGCCACTGTGGCTAGTGGTTTTCCCAAGTCACTAGCCATTCAGGTATTCCACTAGCCACAGA
This sequence comes from Engraulis encrasicolus, assembly GCF_034702125.1. NCBI lineage: Eukaryota > Metazoa > Chordata > Actinopteri > Clupeiformes > Engraulidae > Engraulis > Engraulis encrasicolus. Next base: position 27,458,067 of record NC_085872.1, read on the forward strand.
TTTGCTTTTTTTTTTTTCTTTATCATGATGGTGTACGTCTAACCTCAGAAGATGAGGTGCTAAAGCAAGATGAGTGTATAGCTTTCTACATGGAAGTATATCAAGCAAATAGATACCATGTTGCTGAGCATTTCTTGAACTTAAATACAAACAATTGATACACAAGGGGCAAACAACAGAATTTAACCTACTATGATGCGTATGTCACACCAAGGAATAAGTCGCCAGCCAAATTGGCTCGTGACACTGAAAGTATTACAAGCCAAAGCCAAGTTTTACCAGCATTTGGCTGGTTGGAAAGTGCCAGTTTCAAGCCCTGATGCACACATGCACACGCATGCACACACTACCTTCAGAGGACTTCCATCCTCTCCATAGCTCTTCTACAGTGATGTGTTGGTCCTCTCTGTGGAGGTTATTGTGCTTGTTGATCTGTTGCTGCTGCTTCATGTCTTCAATTATGAACTACAAACACAAAAGAACACCAGTGTGACCAAACCATGTGTATGTGTTTATTTGAATCCATGTGTGTGTGCGTGTGTGTGCGTGTGTGTGTGTGTGTGTGTGTGTGTGTGTGTGTGTGTGTGTGTGTGTGTGTGTGTGTGTGTGTGTGTGTGTGTGTGTGTGTGTGAGTGTGTGTGTGTGTGCATGTGTTTGTGTGTGTGTGAGTGTGTGTGTTTGTGTGTGTGTGTGTTTGTGTGCGTATGTGTGTGCGTGTGTGTGTGTGTGTCTGTGCATGCGCGTATGTATGTGTGTGTGTGTGTGTGTGTGTGTACAGTATGTTTCAGCTTTTTCCTGCTGTTTGCTTTTGCCTCTGTGTGTATGCGTGTATGCGTGTGTGCGTGTGTGTGTGTGTGTGTGTAAGTGTAAGTGTGTGTGTGTCTGTCTGTCTTGGAATCTGCACTGAAACAGGACCCTGGACGTGATGAGGACAGGCATGTGCGCAGTGTCCTCTAGATGGTTCCACCCTGGTCGTCTCCTTGGCAATGGCCACAGAAACCCAATACCAGGGGGACTCTTCGATATGATGGAATACAGCGAAGGAACGCATCAACATGCCCCAGCAGGGCTCTGAAGCCAGCCTCTATCTACAGAGCAATGTCTGCATTATTATAGCTGGTCAGTGACACCAACCAAGTTTGAAGTCAGAGCAACCAACAAACAAAAACAAGAAACAGTCCCCAGATTCCTTTCATATCATCCATCTTCAGTGTCTCCGTGTCTCAATCATATCGTGCAAGAGATCTCACACCCTGCACCGTGGAGAAAGTCTCCAATTTCAGTTTGAGCGCTTTGCAGTCTTTAAGCCCAGCTGTCCGTGCCTGGATAAAACAGGCCTGTATACTCTCTCTTGATCTCAAACAACATACAGCACGTTGTTATATATTTGTTCAATATGCTGTTTCTGTTTGCCAAGTGATCCCAAAAAGCCAGTTAGTTGTACGACCGGTTGTTTTGTTTACCTCCACACTCTCCTCCACCTCAATTCCACCATCCTGGTCATCGTCCATCTCCCTGTGAATGTGACGCAGGGCCTCCAGACTGAAGCGGTCAGCCTCCCCCAGGCATGGTGGGAACACTGCAGCACACGGGTCTAAGGATAGGAGCAACAGTTTAAGAGGCCAAGGCCATGGCACAGGGGGTCTCTGCCTGCTGTGCTCATTTAAAAGTGACAGGACAAAGACAGGTGACAAAATATTCATCTAAGCCTAAAGGTATGCAGGCCCAGATTCCCCATACATATCCAAGGATTTGCATGGAAGTATGTCGCCAGTGGACTTAAGTTTTACTTGTACTCACCAGTTATATCGTCCAATGTATCCTTGTAAATGAAATGCAGTGAATCCGCCTGTGGATAGTCCATCTGTATTCCCTGCGCGGTGCAGGTAAACAGTCCGCGCAGAACAAGGATAACCGAGAGCGACAGCAGCAGCATCGCTGGGGTTTAGGGTTATCTTCCTCTCAGACAAAGTTGTGGATCCAAAACACAGATCTAGACGTCTGTAATTTACCCTCCCAACGGTGCGCAAAAGTGGCTATGTGATCGCGGGTACACTCGCACACAGTTGAAAGATGTCAAAAGTAATTATCCAAGCAAAGATATGAAGAATCAGTGTTAAACACGTCTTCAAGAAAACACACAGCCATTCAAAACATTGTAGTTTCCAAAAAAACAAATGAAAAGTAAACAAATAAATAGTTAAGAACCTTGGTAAATGTTTAAGTTTTCAAACTTAAGTTAAGAACTAGAGTTTGCAAATTGATTAGCAGCTAAAATAATAAATAGGAAAAAAAACAATTATGAAAGATGATGAATGCTTAATAAATGCCTAATAGAAGAGGTTTGTCCTCAATGTTATGTATGTTACTATTCTTTAAAAAATTAAGATCCAAGTGTCTCAGCTTCTGTATCCAAACAAAAGCAGTGGTATGTCCAAAAAATGTATCGCGATGGAATGATGCGTCTTGCTGAGTTCAGTTTGTCAGCGCAGGAAGTCGTAGATATCCATAGGCTACTTGACCGTAGCAATATATGATTTTCTGACAGATGTCTGTCCAATCTCAGTCCACTGCATGTTGACCGTGATTTCCGTAAGCTATCTGACCACGGCTGACCGCATTCTGCGCCAAGGCTCTGGTGTTACTTACCCAACTGCGTTTACGGCTCTAGTGACTGGTGATGACGCACTTAACTTGAGCGGGAGGCTGCAGGAGCGAGCAACAGTAATTGCTCACAGGATAAATATAAAGCTCTAGGTTTTTTCCCCCTCACTCATCTTTAGCGCAGCAGCGTAAGTGTCAATGAACACGATAAACGCTGCCAGACATTTTGACGGTTCTGATTGTTGAGTTTGGCACCCACGGTAGCTCGCTCATCTGAGGTAGGCCTATATGTAATGTCACTTTATTTTTTGAAGATATCTGCTTAACCTGTCCCTGATCCAAGTCTACTTACTAATTGACATAATTGAAATAAGCTCCCACATGCTTCCACAAAAAGACAGTAATTGGACATTTGACCTTCATGTCAAATCACACAAATTCAGACACACACACACACACACACACACACACACACACACACACACACACACACACACACACACACACACACACACGTACACACACACGCACGCACACACACACACACACGCACGCACACACACGCACGCACGCACGCACACACACACGTGCACACACGCACGCACGCACACACACACAGACAATCACACACACACACACACACACACACACACACTTAGTTTGCAAGAATAAATGTAGCGCCCCATTTGTAGAGCTGAGCACTGGACTGCCACTCTCACATGGCAGTAGAAACATTCTCAAGTTACTCCCCGGCAACTCCCACTTGGCCTAAAAATAGGTATAGTTGGAAACATGGGAGCTTTGAACTTTGCTCCCTGGAGCCCCCATAAGGGGCAGGTGAATAACACAGTGTTTGGGGATGAGTATCACAAAAATATTGATTATTCATTTTATTTACAGTCCTTTCTTGTGAACACAAATTAAGTCTTGCACTCTGGCCTGCCTGAGGACTCTTGCTTCTGATTCAACTATAGACTCCTAAACTGAAATGAACTGAATGTTCCCAAAAAATATGATTTGAAAGTGTGGTACAAGTATGCGATATAACACCTATGTGACTTTAAATATGTATATATATATTGTATATATATATTGATAAAGATCTGTGTCTATTATCAAATAGGGAACATGCCAATATCTTCACTAATGTGCTGGAAAATATGTTTAAAAAAAAACAACAGAAAACTGCTTCCTTGATCCATGAACGTGAAAGCTTGTTACTTTCTACTCAAATGCTTATGGAACCGCAAATTTGGATTTGTCAAAAACTGTAATATCCCTCAAAAATCATGAAGAAAATATGGAATCACTGTCTATTTTACACTGACCTATTTCTCACAGACCTGGTCAAAATGGCATTGCCCTCCTTAAGATTGTTCTTTGACCCAAGAAGACCTGTTTATCCTTATTAACCTCAACCCATCAATAGCAAGGACAGCTGCTCTGCATCCCTGAGACCAAACTGAGACTCACTGGCGGATTGATGGCCTGCATCTGTTGTAATGGCTCCACTTGGACACTCCCTGCTGGACAAATACAGACCTGCATGGGCATTGGAAAGAAAGAAAGAAAGAAAGAAAGAAAGAAAGAAAGAAAGAAAGAAAGAAAGAAAGAAAGATTTTAACCTCTGTCCAAAATGTAGTATAGTATGCACTGTAATACATGTTTAAGGAAAATTATTTATACTAACTGCGTTGCAGCCAAGACAAATAATTAATCTGCATGGAGTTGTAATTAAACAGCCTCACAAGGATTCCTGAAAATACGCATAGCAAGGTTTCCATGTAAGCTGGAGGTTGCCCGCTCCCACAAACTCAGTATGAAGGCCTGTGGAAGGTGGCCATATGAGTTCAAAAGTGTGCTTCTTCCTGATAGCTGATGTTCCCTTTAAAGGGATTTTAATATTGTATGTCGTAGTTGTGTATTTACTTGTTTCTAATACGAACCTAGTGACGCTCACCCTGGCCTTGTTTCTGACTCCTGACATGTTTAATAGAGTAAAGGCTCAAGATGGGGAAAATTACCAGAGGGCCAGAGGTGCATGGGGCCAATGTGTTTTCAAAGGGATACATTACTGTTCGGCTGATGCGTCAATGAGTCAACAGTAAGTGAGCGAGCGGTGACTCTCCCGACCACTTTAGTGGTCCGCTGTCAGAATTCCCCACATGTAACTTTTGTCTGATGGAGCCGAACTAATGTTAAGGGGAAAACTTCTCATAACAAAAACAGGCGTCAAGTGCCACAGGAGACGTATTCTCATTTGTATCGACTGTTTGTTCTGAGTCTAGGAAGAAAGACATTCACACGAGGGGAGTTAAATGACATTTCTTGTGACAGTGTAGGCCTATGACAATTTTGAGACAGACACGCCACTGGGACTGTGCAAACTCAGACAAACTGCAGAGGGCGGCTTTAACTCATTATAGCAGTGGTTGACAACCTTTTATGAACAAACACCCCCTTGGCCTCATCACAAGCCTGCCAATGCCCCCTTGACCCCATCATAAGCTTGACAACGCCCCCCTTAGTATTAAAAAATTAAATGGACTAATGGGCCACCTAAGTCACGCCCTCTACTTCCTGGTTCATGGGGCAGTAAGTTGCAAAAAATTGAATGGAAGTGAACGAGGAGAGTCGTGGTGGATTTGTGGTGCACAAGTGGAGGTCAAAGGTTTGGGTTGGTATCGAAAAACCACTCATTTCAAGCCCAGTAATCATTTTTTGACTCCCTCTGCCCCATGAACCAGGAAGTAGATGGCGTGACTTAGGTGCCCCATGGCCCCCAATGGCAACTAAGCACCGCCCCAGCTGTAATCTTCTCAACGCCCCCTGGGGGGGCTGTACCACCCCCGTTGAGAAACTTTATAGGGCATTTTAAATGTTTTAAATTCAATGTTTTTGTTTGACATGCTCCAGGCCACTGCTTAAAGGTCAAATGTCAAGATATCACTATCTGTGTAAAAGCCTGAGCTCTCCTGATTAATTTGATATAACACACTTGGTTGTACTTGTAGAAAGGCATGGCTGGAACAAGTCAATAATCTATTTTATATATTTTATTTTACATTTTGCTTCTCATTTATTTTCATTACAAATATTTAAATCATTGGCTTTTCAGTACAGTGGTGACCTGGAGTGATTCTATAGGGGCCATGGCCCATCCTGTACCCTACCTACTAGAACCGCCTATGGCACCTTCAAAATTAGGCTAAATGGAAATACCTTCTTCAGTAACATTTTCAAACTCTTTTGACACCCGAAAGCCCAGATGACCTCCGGCCACCAACCACTCTTTTAGGCCCAGGGTAGCAAGTTCTTTCCATTTTGGGCATAGCCATATCCCATTGACCTCTGAGTCACCGGGGTGTGGTTGTCCAGAGTCCTCCAGATCAATGGGCCTGACAAATGAGAAATGGAGAATTCTTTACCATCTCATCTATGTCATGCTGCTTTATTTCCAGAAAGTGGCGCTCTGATGATTTTGATCATTGCTACAACATAGCACATGAAATGTGTTGTCACATAATTGGCATAGTACAACAATGACACGTGATACATGATACATAAACCATCTGGGGTGCATTTCCCGAAACCAAAGTTGCTTACTTCATTAGCTACTTTGTTGTTTTCAATGCATTTTCCCATTGGCAGCTGCCTAAGTTGCTAACAGGCGAACAACTTGATGCACCCCTGATTTGGGTCATTTCAAAGGTGTGAAGTACCTGACGTCAATAGTTTGCGGAAATACAAATATTTCCTTGATGGCTTTTTAATATAACTGGTCCTGGCAAATGAAAGCTACAATAACCAGTAAATAGCACCTATACACAAATGCATAATTGACGGGCAAAGAGACATCTTTGTGGACATGCTCTAAAGAGAGTAATGAAGAGGTCCCTCACCTCCAGCATGTCTGTGGGCCACTGAAGAACTGTTACACAACTCTTGGCCCCAAAATTGTCCTGATTTACCCCTGTCAACAAGTGTGTCTAACTGAGCGGGCTACTTGAAATAAAAAGAAGCTCACAAAGTGTAAGATGAAGGTCAAGGATACAGCAATGGCTGTCTGCCCTGTCTAGGAACACACCACCCCCCCTGCTGCATGCCTCACTACAGTGTATCCAGAGGCAAGTAAACCTGGTGTCACTGCTACTGCTAGCAGATACATGTAGTTGGGCCGGAACTATAATGCTAGGGTGGTGATGTGCCTCAGTTGAATTTGCTTTCCCATTATCAGAAGGTAGAGAACCATCAGGAGACTAAAAAGGAACAGACATTGCTACACATACTTCGCGTTACTCAAATCTCAGGCAATCTCATCATATCATAAGATATACGGAATGGCTATGGTTATAATGTGGAGGTTTAGGCCTACTTACTCTACAACAAATTGAACGTCGCCATTAAGCACTGCTTATTTCACACTTCCCTGTGAAGTCACTGTTCGGCTGCAACATGATCTCCAAAAATTCCGTGCTTCTGGACACGGATGTTAAGAACACAAAATCCGTGTCCAGGAGCACAGATTTTGTCAAAATTCCGTGCTCCTGGACACGGAATTGTTTTCCGTGCTCCTGGACACGGAATTGTTTGAAGTGCTTTCTATAGGCTATTTCCACAGTCTTGTGTTTTCTCAGGATTTTTCTAATTTCAAATGTTTTGTCTAAAAAAAAAAAAAACATTTCTTACTGACAGGTTAGGGTTAGGGATTGTTTTGGTCTGGGCACAGCTAGTTTTCTTTCATTCATTATATGAGTTTGATAGCCTAGCAACCAACTGGAAAAGGTATTTCTCAAAAATATGTCTTTAATGACAGGTTAAGGTTAGGGAATGTTTTGGTCAGGGCACAACTTAAATTGCTATAGCATTATTTTGTTTAGGATTAGCATTTGGTATGTATTTTCTAATGATAGAGTTAACACAGTGCTGTGGTAATAGCCTACAGAAAGCACTTCCGTGTGCCCATCACGGAAAACAATTCCGTGTCCAGGAGCACGGAAAACAATTCCGTGTCCAGGAGCACGGAATTTTGGCAAAATCCATGCTCCTGGACACAGATTTTGTGTCCTTAACATCTGTGTCCAGGAGCACGGATTTTTTGGAGATCAGGCTGCACTGTTAAGTCAGCAGCAATGGCTGCGCATTTTAGCTTACAGTTTGAGATAGTGGGAAAAGACCAGCATCAAGCAACATCAGTAGATTTGTTTTTATCTTCTGCGGCTCTATAGGTTGACATGCAGAATTACAAGAGAGAAAGAGTGTTCAGTGACATGAACAGACACAAAAACAAGGTATTCAGAAATGAATTGACACATGAAAAGGCAGACAAGACAAGAGCAGTGTTTTAACATCACATCTTTCTTATTTGTACAGTATTTAGTGATCCATTCCCAAGTTGGCAGACTGACCATTTACATTTTAAAAAGCACCATTATTGTTGGCAAAGACACGAGCACCCCAGCTCTGCCTAATTGCCGAAGGGTTACACCCTTAAGGCTGACAAGAATTTGGCCCAAAAAAAAAAAAGAGTATTTTCACGGTCCAAGGCACTGTGAACTGTAACGACAGCCTAATAGAATGAGTCTTCAAGAAGGCACTGCTTTTTTTTTTTTTACAATTCTTCTGGTTTTCTTTTTGGTGATATTCCAAGGGATTATGTGTGTATTTTTTTTTAGCATTGAAGTCATTTACATGGACAAAAGCACCGGGTGAAGCAATAGAGCAACAGTGACTACCTTTACATATCCAACTTGTGCTCTTCAAACCAAGAACTTCATAAAATTAAGGGAAGAAAATCCAGTATTTCATTTGAGGAGGACACATGTACTAGATTTTTTTTGTGATTCAAGTCGAAATCCTGTGCATCAACATAAAACATGATTTGAAATAAAAACAGAAACTGGTTAAGTGAATTAATTGTACAGCGATTTAGGCTTCGAATACCTAAAGTAACTATTAAGACCTAAAAATACCCTTTTGACACAGGCCTCATGGGGAACATAAAGAGACATGTTAGATATATGCATACCACACAGATATAACACACGGTAAGCCCTTTGGAAAAAATACTGACACATATACAATTTGACCTGTAGAATGAACATACATGTGCACAGCATACTGGCAGATTTGTAAATAAGAACAAAATCGTCAAAACTGGTCAACATGGAATACAATATGCAAGAGACTGTCCCGTCAACAATGTTCCTTCTGCTCCGTCAAACAATCATCACGTGGACAGTTACTGTAAGTAACTCACAATGGAGGCATTTTTGAACAAAGGCAGTCAAATAAGTGCATGCCTCTCTAGAAATACGACAAAAGCATGAGATGGGGTCACCCGCTGTACATTTGATAGGGAAGAAATTGTAGTGTACACTTCAGGATGACTACACTACCCCTAGGGTAGAAATCAGATGTCTACATAAACTGGACGTAGTGGTTGATTCAGGTTTCTGAGTAATAAAGCTTAGTCTTGATGTACTGACACCTGGATAGATCATTTAATTAATTTACCTCCACGGAAATCGTAACCACACAGTCAGATAAGGCACCAATAACTGTGGGCTGAGGACCGGAAGCCAAGTGTGTGTGTGTGTGTGTGTGTGTGTTCCATAACAAATCAAAAGTTTGTCTACCCGAGGTACAACAACTGTTAAAGCTTTCGTGAGTCAAGACACACACACACACACACACACACACACACACAGCGAAGGACAGGAACAACAGCCCTACCACATTATCACACATTAACAGCGGGCTGGTTTCCATCTAAACCAGTGCAGGAAAAATGTGCATACCAAAACAAATAAAATCTATCAAAATGCCAAGTGACTAAGCCGTCTCACTTAGATGAAAGCAGCTTGAACCCTGCTATGAAATCCACTGAAATCATAGAGTGCCAACAGATCCATAATGGGAAAAAAAACAGAAACTAGTAACAGTATTACTAATGGTTATAAAAAATGATGAAAATGTACCTTAACTAAAGCTTACAAAATATATAATATCAATAAAAATAACAATAATAATAACAATTTGATTTTATTGCTTGGTCCATAAAAAATGTTTTTCGATAACAGTTCTCAGGGCACTTCTTCCATCTTCATTTCCAGGTCTGTGACTAGAAATACAAAGTCTGTTTGCAGCTCTCACCGTCAAGCAGGTAAGTCTTCAGGCGTTACATGAAAGATCTGCTTGACGCAGAGCCCGAAGTCTCTCCGTTTTTCCACTTTTGTGTGCATGTGTGCTTACATGTGTGTGTGTGTGTGTGTGGGTGTGTGTGTGTGGGGGGGGGGGGGAATGTGCTGTCCATGACACCCACTAGGGGGCACACACAGATACACACACGCACATACTCACCGCTCTCTCATGCTCGCATTAGGACACACACACACACACACACACACACACACACACACACACACACACACACACACACACACACACACACACACACACACACGCACACGCACACGCACACGCACACGCACACGCACACGCACACACAGCTGAGGATGAGGAGAAGGAGACACTGCAGGGCTGCCCAGGGTGGCATGCCTAGCTGTCTGTACTGGAGGGCATCCTAAGGCTTGCTGCAGAGGAGGATGATGACGATGATGAAGAGGGTGAGGCTGCGGTGCTGCTCATGCAGGCCCTAAGGATGGCAGCAGCGGCGCCGCAGTGGTGCCGCGGCCCGGGCTCCGGCGTGTAGGTGAAGGTGAGCGCCGTGGAGTAGATGATGCCGTCGTTACGCACGAGCGTGACCGGCACCTGCACCGGCTGCCGCACCCACCGCCAGCCCTCCCGGAAGGCAGAGATGTCGGGCACCACGCACAGGATACTTTCCCCACACCTGCGGATAGATTACATTACACACATGCATAATAGGCACACACATGAGTCATGACAGCAGAGATACTCTAGACAGAGATAAGTCATTCTAGTTCATTTCTGGTATCCACTTTCTGTCGGGTGAACGCCCCTTTAGGAGACCTTCGGTTAGGAGACCTTCGGAGTCCTCAGGTTGAGAATTAATGGAGTCCCCTTTGCACTATAGATGGCGGTAGCTCACTTCTCGTGCAAACACCTCAAAAATAGAAGAAGAAGGAGGGGACAACGCCCCCTTAGGAGACCCAACTTGAGCACACACTTTTGCATTGGGTGGGCGGGTTTCGAAGCCTCTTTATTACTCCACCCTCTTTGATGACAGTACCCTGTCTATACTATTATTGCTTTTGTAACTTCTATTTAAATGCAAGGACCATCCTTTTTACTTGTGAAGCACATTGGGTTGCCTTGTTGTAGGAAAGGGGGGTTTACAAATAAACTTGCCTTGCCTTGCCTTACCTTACCCAACAGCAGTGCACCTAGGCCACCACTTGACGACAAAGAGCCCATTTAATTCAGCCTTTTGTCAAATCTAGATACTAAACTGTAAAACGTTTTGATATCATTCATCTGTCTTAATTAGTAGTCTCCTTCATCTGTACTGGTGAGCCTCTTGGAACTTTCAATAATCTGATGATAGACTGTACATAGCAAAATATCATAAAGGAAACAAACAAACAAACGATGGAATTCATTTGAGGGGACACAAGCCATGTCGGTAACTATAACAGGACAGTTGATGAACTTCAACGTTCTGAGAAAACAAAGTCTCTGGCATCATCAACCAGACATTTGTCTAACCACCTCCAAACTATGCCTCCCAGTTTACAAAGTATGACATTCATGCAGGTGAAGTAATGTGAGTATCGGTATTAGATATGAAGGTTTAGCATTAGGGTTTATCTGTAAGACTGACGTCATTGTGTGACAAAAAAAATCCATGAAAATCAAATGATCCAAAGCTTTCCTGTTGGATGTGTACCAAATCTTAGCTGATCTGTTACCTTCATGAGTTTTAGTTCATGTGGGTTTATTATGGCTTATGGGTGTTTAGTTTACTTTGGGTGTGTGAATGAATGTAGTAAAGCAGAAATGCGTTTCCCATAGGACAAGTGTTGATCAAACACTGCCCTCTGCTGGCCAATGTAGTCAGCAGCTCACCTGTACATGGTGTCAGCCTCTACATCCCCAAACCAGACGCGGAGGTGTGGGGTGAAGTTTTGACCCGTTAGTTCTAACATGGCAACGTCTCCACCTCCATTCAACTGCAAGAGAACACTTTGCATTACTTTTTGCACCTGACATGGCAAACACGCTCACACAAACACAAACACACTGCTAGTTCAGGATTATGAAAAAAAAACCTGATTCCCTGTGTTGAAGGATGCATCTCAAACAGTGACATTGTACAAAGTACTTCATATATGCACGTTCAATATTTCACATGTTCAAGTTGAGGGTAAAAGCTCGCACATCCAACGTCTGACCTGGGAGCAGGACCAACAAATAGCCAGATACAACTGCTACAACCACGATTTTTTGCCTCCACTTATTTTGTTCTTTTTCCTTGACGTTTCGGTTTCTACGTCGTCACGGAAAAAAAAAAAATAAAAAACAAAAAATAAGTGGGAGCAAAAAATCCTGGTTGTAGCGGACTTCTCTCTTTTTATCTCCTTATTTCACATGTAAAAAAGCTTGTCTACAGTAGAGACAGAGGAAGAATGCCAATGCTGCGTTAGCCAAACCATGGGGCAAAACCTACCTGCAAACTCTCCACCACCGGTACCGGTGTCACTGATGTGGGCACAGGGCCCATGCCTTCATAGAAGGTGTACTCTGCTTTGTCTGTGCTGATGATTGTCCACGATGCTCCGTCATTGATCATCTCTTTGTTTGCCTCTTTGGGGCAAGGCGTTGCCTAGGAACATCATGTAGACTTGTAAGTACAGAACTTAGCATATACAGTACCTTTTGGCTTTAGACACTGGCATACAAATTACTCAACATAGTGGCATGTTCTCTGTAAGTACAGAATTATGAATGACTAAAACGTCAGAAGCTTGATAGGAAGTGAATGAAATATAAAAGAACAACATTTTCTGAGGTTACAACAAAAAAGCTGCCCTGCTCTTGCACTGCTTAGGCTTTTCAGCACAAAGCAGTGCAGTTTTTGGCATGTAGGTGAAAACCCATGACCACAACAGCCTACTGTTGATTCGACATAAAACTGTGATCTGATTAACAAAGATCTGATCCTCACGGCTGACATTTGGAGGTCAGGGACAGGGTAGACACATCATCTGAGGGCTGGAAACCAGGGTTCACGTTAGCCGGCTGTGGCCGGACATTGGCCGTTTGCATGCATGAATGACCGGCAAAATAAAATGTGGCCGGACAAAATGTCAGACAAAAATGACTGCAATCAGTCAGTAAATAATATTAGCTCATTTTAAATAGGCCTACTTAAAGTTACAAAACACCAGTAGGCCTAATATGAAACTGAACAAAGCTGAAAATATTTGTGAATATCCTATGTAACTGAACTTGTCATAAACAGCACGCAATAGGCCTATTGCTTGCGCTCTCGTCCCCACCGTCGTTGTCCCCAATCACGTTATGCTTATAATCACTTGACTCACGCTGGCTGCTGTGCTGTCGAGGAACGATTCTGTTTTGTTGTAGGCTATTTTTACCAATATATCAGTGAACACAACAAAGGGCATTGCATTTGCGAAACCGTTTCATGCCCAGTTGCGAAGTCAAGCCTAACGGTTTGGGACTCAATGGCATGCGCAGCATCGCATCGAATCACTTTCACTTTTACCTCTGCTGAAAAATGGTGGTGGATCTCCAAGTAGGCTACAGAGGGTCAAGTTAAACATTCCAGAGAACGATGGACTCGCGAGAAGTCCCAGTGAAAGTGCATGCAGGGCTTTATAACTGTTTTCATCACCGGCCAAAACGTGTAGCCCATATATAGAGCATCGTACGGAACGTGTCAATTCCATTACTTTCGAGAGCGCAGGAACACAACGCAATACAGTTCAAATTTCAGTAGCATCGATACCATTACTGCACTATTACAGGCATCACCTCGTTACCCAATTTGAGTAGGGAAATCCTCTTCGGGTTTGCTGATAAAACACACTGTTTGAGTTGATAATTTAGGGATCTGCGCACAGCACGTTGGCTGGCTGTTTTTTTCTCTCTTTCAGTTCGAGCTCTCGAGTGTGTGAAAGAAAGCGCGCGTTTACTCCCCGGAGCGCACAAGCAGGGCTCTAAATTAACACCAGCCAACTGGCCAAATGTTAGTGAAATTTAAGTTTTGCTGGCAGAAAAGACCAATATACTTCACTTTGACGCATTAGGGAGTGCGTGTTTGGCTATATGAGGGAAGGTCCGTTAGATATTTAAAATGTCCGGTATTCTGCAATACAGCCGGCCACTTGTCCGGCCAGTAAGAATTCTAGCGTGAACACTGCTGGAAACTGTCATTTTATCCCAGGATTAAATGATAAAGATGATGTTACGCCTATTGCCACAGTAGCAGATTAGTTTCGAAAAGGATTGAATAAGACAGATGGGCATGGAAACAAGACAACACACCTGGAACTGGATGATGCGCTCCTGGGAAAGACATAGATACATCCTCTCCGTGTCCTTCAGGTAGAACGCACACTTGTGCAGCTGTGACACAGGGTCATCTGCATCCATCAAGGCTGTTTGCTTGTCAACTTTGCGAATGACCTGAGGGGTAAATTCCAGAAAGCACGGTCAGTTAACTCTGACAAGTAGTCATTGGGGTATTCCAGAAAGCACGGTTAGTCCCTTACCTCGGTTAGTTAACTCTGACAAGCAGTCATTGGGGTATTCCAGAAAGCATGGTTAGTCCCTTACCTCGGTTAGTTAATTCTGACAAGCAGTCATTTGTGCAATAAGAGAGGCCTGTGGCTTTCATTTGATTGAACGATAAAAGTCTTTGATTACAACTAAAGAGTCAGGGATTTACTGAGCTTGGTTAGTAGTTAAACCACCATTTTGGAATATGCTCCTGAGCACATGTCCATACATAATGTTTAACATGGCATACCACAGATAATTCCCTGACCAGCACAGGCATAGATGGGCATTTGATGTTGACACAACTGACGTCACGTGGTACTCTTCATATATATGCATATAGTATTATGCATGAAATATCACAAAAAGGAAATTTAATCATAATACTACGAAAACCATTGCATTAGATATTCTCAAATATACACATCACATTTTGATACATATTTGAGTAACCAGTGCATAACTTGTGGATGAGCATAGATTTGCCATCCTGTGCATGCACCTCTAGCAAGAATAGTAATTAGTGGTTTAATGAGTATGTCACTGAACCAGGCGTTTTGGGTTGGGTGCGCACGTAAACACATCTCGCAGGTGCTAGACAAAAGTATCAAGACGGTAGGGGGGGCGCTGTGGCCATGCCCATGGGGACTCCGGTTCGAGTCCGGACGGGGTCATTTCCCAACCCTTCCCCGTCTCTCTCCACACTCGCTTCCTGTCGCACCTTCAATGTCCTATCCGAAATAAAGGACCAAAAAGCCCATAAAAATATCTTTAAAAAAAAAAAGTATGAAGACGGTTGAAGGAGGTAGGTCTGCACACTGCCAAATAAGCTCCAAAACATGTGATACAGGTCACAGCTCCTTCCGGTTACCCATATGCTTGACGAAGATCCAGGGTCATCGACACGTTGCAATTGAATTAAATAGAGTTTACTTTTTGGAGCTTATTTGGCAGCGTGCAGACCTACCTCCTTCACGTGTCACTAAACCACAAAAGGCTGCCTGTTCAGGTTGTTTAGTTCATTATGTTTTGCCCTGCCTGAATTGAACACACAAATTTGTTTTATTTCTAGCGTTTTGTCCATTAGTCTCTAATGCTACCAACTAGGGATGTCAACAAATTGATCAATTAATCAACTTAAAATCGATTCATTAACTAAAAAGGTATTAATTGCAAATAATCGCCAACTCGACTGACAAAAGAAAAAGAGAAAAACTGACATGACATGACAAAGTGCATGTGAAGAGTGGAAACATAGTTCATCAATTAATCGTAAGTCGATCGATAAGGTCAATCAACTAACAATTAATTAATTAATCGATCATTTGCATCCCTACTACCAGCTGAAACAGTAATATGGCTTCCATTTGCCGAAAAAGCTGACTGAATTCCAAAACTACTTCAGATTCCAGAATTCCAGAACTACTGGTCACTCGTGCCTAATGTCAGTTTGAGAATTTGCTGCCAGTACCTGCAGTAGAGGTTGCAGAAGCAGATGTTCTGCCTTTAAGTGCTCAGTGCACACTGCAAAAAGTCTGCATTGCCATCAGCCCAGAGGAAAGCCTTTGCTGATTACTCATTCACATGTAGGACTGCGAACTGTTAACTGAATCCATGCAGTTCAAGACATTAGCGACGGCAACTAGTGATGGGAAATATGAAGCGATGCGTTGGAGCATGCGTTTAGTAAAGTGGTGAAGCCACGGGGTTGGAGCACGTTTTGTTTATGAAAAAGTCACGTGACTGTGCTACATTCAGTGAGTGACTCCTGTCCGTGCCAGATGTAAGCGTTTTAGTCAAAAAAATGTCCATGTAGCCGGGAGTTCTGGAAGACTTGCTAACAGACAAGACTTGCTACCAGACAACCGGCCAACCAGCGAACGGGGGAGTGACACATTAACGAAAAAACATCAATGGAGTTTACCCTTCCCATCAGTAATTGTCACGATCAATTGATAAGCAATGGAAAAAATAGGACGTGCATTTCTAACTTCAACGGAGTTCACCCCTCCCTCTAGTAAACATCTCTGCTCTAGACCGGCTGTTCTTGACTGTACGTATGAATTTAGTGCAAGGGCATGCTGAGACCAGAATGGGTGACACAAAAACCAATGACAAACATAACACTGCTCACACACGGTATTGTGGATTTTGACAGAACGTTCCTTTCGTAGCGAAGGGGAGTAGAGTTCCCTGGCCGGGACTCGAACCCGGACCTTCTGGGGTAGTAAACTGGGGCTCTGATCGCTACACCAAAGAGCCAGGCTCATTGGCGTGACAGTCAGAACACACCCACAACCCTAGTGATGGTCACCCCATCACACTGCCTCCCCCTTCGGGAAGTGCACCTGTGCGCTTCACACACTAATGGTGTCCCGGCCTCACGCAACTGCCCGTCATGCTTCTCCCATCCAGTGTGCCCCATCATCAATACTTCACCCATCACTGGGGTACCTCACACCGGGGTCACCAATCCAGGGGGTTCCTCACATGAAATTACTGCTCACACCATGGGTACACTTCCGATGGCCTCACGGCAGCCATCCCACTTCTGACACCATTTGTAGCGAAAGGGAGTAGAGTTGCCCAGCCGGGACTCGAACCCGGACCTTCTGGGGTAGTAAACTGGGGCACTGACCACTACACCAAAGAGCCAGGCTCATTGGCGTGACAGTCAGAACACACCCACAACCCTAGTGATGGTCACCCCATCACACTTGGCGACGCGCTGTAATTGCAGAACAGTGTCACCCGCCATTGCTCTTGAACTTGGGCTATTTATGAAGTGGCCACTCCCTGCATGACTCGGAGTGCCATGGTGTTCGCTGGGAAGTGTAGTTAGGAAAAGGTAGCGCAGTCCCCTGATTGGATGAGACAGAGGGGCGGTCCGCTACACTACTTTCTGACAAAAAGCTCTTCCTCTACAAACTAAAAATTATGATACCTTGAAAAGCTGTTGCCTTCAACAGGGCTTTCAAGGTGTGCGTCCCCGCGCAAACATTCTGACAATTTGCTGACACGTTACCTGTAGTCATACTTAATTGTGTTTTTAAAAATGCCCATATTAGTGTTATTTTTCTATTTTTTTAATTACTGATTTGAGAGTCAATTAGTGTAGCAGACATGGTTGTCGGAACATTTTCAGTTAACCTGTTCATGCTATTCAAGAAGTTGAGCTCGATCATACTAACAAGCTAGGCTCTTTGGTGTAGCGCCACAAGTCAGAGCCACAAGTTTGGTATGAGGGAGACTTAAAAATTGGGCCAGTTTCATGAGTTTAATTTCCACAGTTTCAGCCGATCAGAAAATTGAACACCGGTGCTAAGAGACAATGCAAAAGCAAAGAAGTCTGTCTAAATTATTTCAACAGCTCACAGTTATTTTTAGCAAACATGGATCCTTGTCTATGATTCAGCAACATTCCAACCTCCTCCTTCAGAAAAGAAACCTGCAAATAAAAAGGAATAGGGAGACTCACCAGCCGAGGCAAAGCCATGCCAGTAACTGAGCACACTAGTTTCACAGTCTGACCATAGTGGATGTAGCCGTCCCTCACAGTAAACTCCTCTCCTTCTGACTCTTCATCATCCACTGCACAGGAGAATAGATGAATAAAATCAATACCGCAAAATAGCACACTAAAGCCAAACAGACGTTGAGGCAGACATATTTTGTATTCATTCAAGGTGTTCAATTTCATATTCATTCAAGGTATGCATGTCTCTACAAAACTTAACTTACCTAAAGAGAATATTAACATTAGGGTCATTTCACGTGAAATCAGACACTTTGGGACCCGACCGACCCGGATTTCAATCATACTTGGTGTGCCTTTTTAGTAGCAAGGTAGCACCCCAGAACTGCATTGGTTTGAATCTGACACTAATATTTAGGGAGAAACACACTAGGAAAGGTTCACATGTGAGGGTAGGACACTATACATTCAGCCTTGAATATATCAGTCAGTGTTAGTCACAAAAAGATGCCTGTGGTGTTATTTGAAAGCTCTTTTCTGGCTCTACATATTACACAATCAGCTTGGAATACAACAACTCTCAGAATATGAATTATGATAAATTGAAAAATTAAAAATTGAATATCTAAAAAAACTAAATTTTAAAATGGCCAGTTCCTTGTCCAAACGTAGCCGGCAATGTCATTAGCAACACCTCAAATGCTGGTGTTCGGTTCTTTATTCATTTCAGAGAGAATTTGACTCACAAATATGGCATCATACAGACCACTTACTAATAATATGGTAATACCATAGTAGCATCACATGACAAAACAAAAACAAAACAAAAATGGTCAGTTTCCATGGTACCAGGTTTCAGAAACTAAGGCAGATGTCCATTTATACACACCAAATGATGATATGTGAATGTTTGAAAATTCCTTCTCTGTGTACCTGTGTCATCTTCCCTTTACCGTACTTTAAAGAGATAATCAATGGCTACACTCTCATTTTGTACTCTACCAGTGCATTTGAAGCAGCAACTGTGTCTTTTGTAGATAATGTATAAGTACGTCCCGTTGCAGTTACAGGTTCCACTACCAGAAGCACATCCTGATGATCCATGACAAGTCTATCTGGTCTGAAGGGAAAAGTGAAGGATGGAGATGGTCCATGAGGATGCAGGAAGTTCAGTTTCACCTCTCCAGTGCTCGGCATACATTCCTCAACACATGCTAGCCAGTTGCCATCATACAGCTACAACATACCCTTTGATGCTTGAAAATGTAACACATTCCTTTACTGAGCTCACTCTTTCAACTCTGCCTTCTCTGAATGCTGAAAACTTCCACTGTGTCCATTGACAATGGGCAGAAGCTGTGTAGTTTTTGAGTACCTGGAATAGTTCTTGCAGATTCAAACCTTTTCATCAGGTTCTCAGCTTCATGATGGTACATCTCTGTTGTGGCAAACTGGCAATGGATGTTCTTGAGAGAGATGCACCATCATGAAGCTGAGAACCTGTTGAAGAGGTTTGAATCTGCAAGAACTACTCAAAAACTACACAGCTTCTGCCCATTGTCAATGGACACAGTGGAAGTTAGGCCATTTTCAGCATTCAGAGAAGGCAGAGTTGAAAGAGTGAGCTCAGTAAAGGAATGTGTTACATTTTCAAGCATCAAAGGGTATGTTGTAGCTGTATATGATGGCAACTGGTGGCCAGTATGTGTTGAGGAATGTATGCCGAGCACTGGAGAGGTGAAACTGAACTTCCTGCATCCTCATGGACCATCTCCGTCCTTCACTTTTCCCTTCAGACCAGATAGACTTGTCATGGATCATCAGGATGTGCTTCTGGTAGTGGAACCTGTAACTGCAACAGGACGTACATATACATTATCTACAAAAGACACAGCTGCTGCTTCAAATGCACTGGTAGAGTACAAAATGAGAGTGTAGCCATTGATTATCTCTTTAAAGTACGGTAAAGGGAAGATGACACAGGTACACAGAGAAGGAATGTTCAAACATTCACATATCATCATTTGGTGTGTATAAATTGACATCTGCCTTAGTTTCTGAAACCTGGGACCATGGAAACTGACCATTTTTGTTTTGTTTTTGTTTTTTCATGTGATGCTACTATGGTATTACCATATTATTAGTAAGTGGTCTGTATGATGCCATATTTGTGAGTCAAATTTTCTCTGAAATGAATAAAGAACCGAACATCAGCATTTGAGGTGTTGCTAATGATATTGCCGGTTACGTTTGGACAAGGAACTGGCCATTTTAAAATATAGTTTTTTTAGATATTCAATTTTTAATTTTTCAATTTATCATAATTCATATTCTGAGAGCTGTTGTATTCCAAGCTGATTGTGTAATATGTAGAGCCAGAAAAGAGCTTTCAAACAATACCACAGGCATCTTTTTGTGACTAACACTGACTGATATATTCAAGGCTGAATGTATAGTGTCCTACCCTAAAATGTGAACCTTTCCTAGTCTGTTTCTCCCTTAATATTAGTGTCAGATTCAAACCAATGCAGTTCTGGGGTGCTACCTTGCTACTAAAAAGGCACACCAAGTATGATTGAAATCCGGATCGGTCGGGTCCCAAAGCGTCTGATTTCACGTGAAATGACCCATTACATAGATTTCATTTGCTGCCAGCATGTTCTAACTATCTGCCTGATGTATTGATTTATATACAGTAGTTGGTATGCATTACATAAGGTATTACTGCTAAAGGCAAAGTTTCACCCGGTCACACAGTAACATACATATGTGCATCAAATGACAAAAGATTTTCCACTGCGATAACTCTAGGCTGCACACTTAATAGTATTTGTCACTTTCTTATTGGCTTCTCACATTATGATTTCCATTATAAATGTATTGTGCAGTCTGAGTTAAATGAAACACTGCATGTCTATACAGTGGTCTACATACACTATATTACCAAAAGTATTCGCTCACCCATCCAAATGATCAGAATCAGGTGTCCTAATCACTTGGCCTGGCCAAAGGTGCTTTAACTCAAGCAGCTAGGCTGGCAGACTGTTTTAATTAACTTATCTGAAAGAATGGGATGCTCTCAGGGGCTCAGTTAATTCCAGTGGGTCATTTCACGTGAAATCAGACACTTTGGGACCCGACCGACCCGGATTTCAATCATACTTGGTGTGCCTTTTTAGTAGCAAGGTAGAACCCCAGAACTGCATTGGTTTGAATCTGACACTAATATTAAGGGAGAAACAGACTAGGAAAGGTTCACATGGGAGGGTAGGACACTATACATTCAGCCTTGAATATATCAGTCAGTGTTAGTCACAAAAAGATGCCTGTGGTGTTGTTTGAAAGCTCTTTTCTGGCTCTACATATTACACTATCAGCTTGGAATACAACAACTCCCAGAATATGAATTATGATAAATTGAAAAATTAAAAATTGAATGTCTAAAAAAGCTATATTTTAAAATGGCCAGTTCCTTGTCCAAACGTAGCCGGCAATGTCATTAGCAACACCTCAAATGCTGGTGTTTGGTTCTTTATTCATTTCAGAGAGAATTAGACTCACAAATATGGCATCATACTGACCACTTACTAATAATATGGTAATACCATAGTAGCATCACATGACAAAACAAAAACAAAACAAAAATGGTCAGTGTCCATGGTCCCAGGTTTCAGAAACTAAGGCAGATGTCCATTTATACACACCAAATGATGATATGTGAATGTTTGAACATTCCTTCTCTGTGTACCTGTGCCATCCTCCCTTTGCCGTACTTTAAAGAGATAATCAATGGCTACACTCTCATTTTGTACTCTATCAGTGCATTTGAAGCAGCAGCTGTGTCTTTTGTAGATAATGTATAAGTACGTCCCATTGCAGTTACAGGTTCCACTACCAGAAGCACATATTGATGATCCATGACAAGTCTATCTGGTCTGAAGGGAAAAGTGAAGGATGGAGATGGTCCATGAGGATGCAGGAAGTTCAGTTTCACCTCTCCAGTGCTCGGCATACATTCCTCAACACATGCTAGCCACCAGTTGCCATCATATACAGCTACAACATACCCTTTGATGCTTGAAAATGTAACACATTCCTTTGTATGAAATTTTTCAATTTATCATAATTCATATTCTGAAAGTTGTTGTATTCCAAGCTGATTGTGTAATATGTAGAGCCAGAAAAGAGCTTTCAAACAACACCACAGGCATCTTTTTGTGACTAACACTGACTGATATATTCAAGGCTGAATGTATAGTGTCCTACCCTCACATGTGAACCTTTCCTAGTCTGTTTCTCCCTTAATATTAGTGTCAGATTCAAACCAATGCAGTTCTGGGGTGCTACCTTGCTACTAAAAAGGCACACCAAGTATGATTGAAATCCGGATCGGTCGGGTCCCAAAGTGTCTGATTTCACGTGAAATGACCCAAGTGTAGAACGGTCAGTATGCAACCTGTTCAACAAATCCAGTCATGAAATTTCCTCGCTGCTAAATATTCTTGTCAACTGTCAGCTTTCTTAAAAGAAAATAGAGTTTGGGAACAACAGCAACTCAGCCGCTAAGCGGCACGCCACATAAACAGACGGAGAAGGGTCAGCGGATGCTGAGGTGCATAGTGCTAAGAGGTCACAGACTTTCAGCACAGTTAATTGATACAGGGCTCCAAATCTCGTGTGACCTTCAGATTAGCCCAAGTGCAGTACGCAGAGAGCTTCATGGAATGGGTTTCCATGGCCAAGCAGCTACATCCAAGCCATACATCAACAAGTGCAAGGCAAAGCCTTGGATGCTGTGGTTTAAAGCTTGCCGCCACGGATTCTAGAGCAGTGGAGATGCGTTCTCTAGAGTGATGCTTTTCCGTCTGGCAATCTGATGGACGAGTCTGGGTTTGTAGGTTGCCAGCGGAACATTATATTTCGTACTGCATTGTGTCGAGTGTGAAATTTGGTGAAAGAGGAATTGTGGTGCTTTTCAGAAGTGGGGCTTGCATTGGTGCCTTAGTTCCATTGAAAGGAAATTTGAACGCTTTAGGATGGCAAAATATTTTCGACAATTCCATGCTCCTAACCTTATGGGAAGAGTTAGGAGCGGGGCCCTTCCTCTTCCAACATGACTAGAACACAAAGCAAGGCTCATAACGACATGGACCGCAGAGTCTGCTGTGGATGAATTTGACTGGCCTGCACAGAGTCCTGACCTGAACCCGCTAGAGCACCTTAGAGATGAATTAGAGCAGAGACTGAGAGCCAGGCCTTCATGACCAACATCAGAGTGTGACCACACCAATGCACTTTTGGAAGAATCGTCAAAATGTCCTATAAGCACACTCCTACACCGTGTAGACAGCCTTCCCAGGACAGTAGGAGCTGTAATAGCTGCAGAAGGTGGACCAACATCATATTGAACCCTAAAGGTTAGGAATGGGATGGCTACTTAAGTTCATATGCGAGTCAAGGCAGGTCAGCGAACACTTTTGGTAAGATAGTGTATGTGTATATACAGAAAGCAAAGCCATGTTACTCACAGAGGTGTATGTAGAAGGCCCCCCACTGCTGCGAACTGGCGTGAAAGTTGCCACCCTCCACATGCAGGTAGCGTGTGCTGACCGTCTGAGACCGAAGCCGGTTGAACAACGCCACCTTGGTCCCGGAAGCAATGCACACTGGGAAGGGAGCAGCAGATTATGAAGACGCGAAACCACATAGCTACGCCCTGCTGCCCTCATGGGATACTCTCCCTCATCTGAAACTAATTAGACAGACCAGCATCATACAGAAATGTTCTTGGTGGTCATCATAGCAACATAATAAGGCTTATGTAATCTAAAAAATAATAATATGAAATACCAGTAATAAAATCTTTCACACAAAAGACACCCAGAACATTACAACATTAACAAGAGCAATCAGAGATAGCAACCCGGCTGGCCCAATGCTAGATGCATGTGGTGATATGTGTTTGGCGCCATCAACAGGCAACTCAAAACACTGTGGGTGAGGACACAGACAATGACAGCAAAAATACTGAATCAAACCAAAATATCGCAAAACATGCCCACTCAATGCAAAACCGTGTGCTCAAGTTGGGTCTCCTAAGGGGGCGTTGTCCCCTACTTCTTCTTCTCTTTTTGAGGTGTTTGCGCAAGACGTGCGCTACCGCCATCTACAGCGCTAAGGGGACTTCATTGATTCTCAACCTCAGGACACCAAAGGTCTCCTAACCGAAGGTCTCCTAAAGGGGCGTTCACACGACATAAAGTGAATACCGGAAAAGAAACAAAATGACGCTTCTTGTTAGATCCACCTTCTTTGATGACAGACAGGGTCATTGCAACCAGAGGACCAGGTTACGGAGATAGCAACATGGTCCACCAGCCAATGCTAGATGCATGTGATGTGTGTTTGGCACCACACTCAGCAACACAAAATACAGCGGGCAGACAGAGAAAGATAGACAGGCAGCCCTCTGGTGGAACAAGTTTTTAAAAAAAATCGAATTTGAACTAATACACATCTTAATCCATTGATGCCTAAAGCACTTTCAAAAAAGGGTGCTGAATGCCTAAGCCCTTTTTAAGAAAGGCTGCACTCAGCCTATAAAAGATGAAATACCTCAGCCTCTGAGGCACATAAAACATGGCAGAAGTTGCATTTAAATGCCAAGACCCTCATCTTGCATTAGAATGTGTTGATTCAGCTCTTAACATACCAATATTTTTAATTAAATTGTCTTAAATCTCAAGAGCCTGAATGTTGCGTCATACAGCTCCAGGCGCCAGGGACAATGTTGCGCAACGCAACATCCAGCATCAATGGGTTAATGGATTGTTGACTTCATCACCACCACTTAAAACCATTAAGACACTCACTGCCAATTGTTGATTCATACATTAGCTCTAGTCAATTTGTTCAACAAAGACGTTACACAACGCTACACAATTATACAAGCATCAAGGGATAACATGCTTACAGTCTGCATTCTTCAGTGACTGCTTCTTCTTCGATGGCTTGGAGATGACCTTGATTCTCTTGCTGAGGAAGACACCAATGTCAGCACTGTTCCCGTAGAACATCTTCACCGAAAGCATGAAGTGTTTCCTCTTATCGGAATCCGATATGTACAGTGTCTTTGCAGCGCAAAAGTGCTGTGAGGAAGGTGGGGAGAAAAAGAGATCTTCAGTTCAGTGTATCCTGTTTGCAACAATGTATACTCTTTGCCCTGTTCTTCAAGATGACCGTTTGTTTACCTTCCCGTCTAGGTTGAGTTGTTGCATCTCCTGCTCACTGTTGCCAATGCCAATGAAGGCACATGGCTGGGCCTCTTGATCTGAGCAGCCCTCCCTTTCCATCAGCTCCTTCTTCTTCTTCCAGCCACAACCCATCAGGTAAACGCAAGGAGGGGGGCAAAAAAACCTGCATGGTACATGCGAAAATATTATATAATAGTTATAAACACCAACATACGCATACATAATAAACATGACTAAAGAGTGCATGATGTGTGTTTTACCAACGCTTACCTTTTTTCATTTCCATATGACTTTTGCGCAACTTTCGCATGTAATATGAGCACCGTCTGATCCCCTCGCTCCTTCAAATAATTGCGCATTGCTTCCCTGTTCAGGAAAAAAAGTTAAAAAAAATAAATATTAAATAAAAAAAATATTTTAATTAAAATAAAAAAATGTAGAGTTGTAGTTTTGTTTTGATTACACGGTGTACAAGTGGGACTGTCAGACAGGAATGGTATGAAGCAACACGGCTCTGTTCTTACCTCGTTAGACGTTTTGGCTGTGTTGTTAACTCCCCAAATTTCCTGTAAATTGACACTTCACGTTAACAACGCATTTTTGCAACAACACATTAAAAAGTCGCACCAAACAACTGACATGAAGCTGTATCTGGCAGAGGAGGAAAATTGGCAGACCAAAAACGCTGCAGGTAACTTCGAGTGATAAGTGAAGTGAATTAAGTGATGGTGAAGAATTAGTCAACTCAGGTCTTAAATCGGATGCCTTCTCTTCGACACGTGAAATAATGTCAACATTTAATGCACGCGGTTTTGAAGGGATTCCAATTACTAGAACTAAAAACAAAGCCATATTTCCGTGCAGCGCACATACACCGTGCAGTGTGATAGAAACACAATTTAGAAGGTAGGTAAAGTGCCATAGCTTGGCGGTGGTCAAGTAATTCGCTAATCTTGGTAGCCAGTGAGAGTTCACAAATTCAGCACCATACTTTAAAGCTGCTACATACTTTTTCATCGTTCTCCATTAACTTTCTTTAAATAACTTTATCTGCTACTTAGCCCGGTCCTGTCACTTACAAATGGAACAAATTAACAACATGCAACCTTTTCCAATTTCTGCCCATCGAAGCGACGGTCTCGGGAGTTGATTTGGAGCACTCGCAAAGGGGCTACGAACATTTGGGGATTACAACAAAGTCGGGAAATTTACTCGAAAACAACTATTTGCCAGGTCAGCTAGCATGCTGCCCGATAAGGTATTTGTGAGCTAACGATTCAGCATGCTAGCTAACAAACTTGCACGGATTTATTCATGGAGTAGTTCATTGTTGTTTGTAGTAAAAATCGGTCGCACAGAAACATTTTCCCCTAAAACTACTCGCAAAAAACAGCACGCTCGCAGAACGCACGGTGTTGTATGCACTGCTAAATAAGACGCAACCACTCTACAGTCAGTTTTATTAGTATCAACACTTTAATTCCACTTCGCTTTGAATTTCAGTACTTACCCTGTCACAACAGGCGCCATCTTCCATTAACTCTCCGAAAAGTTCAACAATCGCGAGAATCTCCTCTCAAAAAGCCAACAGTTCGACAGGGTAGGCCTAGCAGAGACCGTCAAGTGAGAGTAGGCGACCCTAGATGTGGGCTTGAGGGGGAGGTAGTCCGACATAAGGGGCAGACTAGCGTGGGAAAGTTAGTAAAACGCAGGAGAAGAAAAACTCTCACAATAGGCAATCATGGAATTCTTCACTATCCCATCGCGAGACTGAAAAATAAAGCATTGTCCATTGATGCGCAAACCACCTAGCAAATAGCGTTTTCTTACAATAATAATATAATAATGCAAAGCACACTATATTACGTTGTTATAGAGTTCTTCAGCGGAAGCGGAAGCATGTAGTAGATTGTAGTCTTTCATGTTAGCATTTAAGGACGTCCTGGTTCCTATCGGCTTCCGGCCTCCATTGGGAATGAATAGGTGTAAATTTCAAATAAGCTCCGAGTGCAAGCACGCGCTTAGCGAACCCCCGCAAACTGTCGACGGTGTTAAAAATAGGCTGTAGGTATGACATGGTTGATCATTTTGTGTCAAACTTCGACATAAATACGATGTTGCGTCCATATGCTAAACCCGGAAGCTTTTGGCGACTACAGAAACGGCGCCAGTATCTAACGGCATGTACGTGCGGAAGGTTGTACCCATGGCAACCAAAGGAAAGTATGTAGTTCGGAAGTTTTAATGATCAGAAAGGGGTTAGCAATATTGAATTATAATCGTCATGATTTAACATGTGAATACACCAACATGATGATACGATCCGTTCCACTAATGAGAAAGGGATGCGGGGACACGCTAATGTTCGTTGTTGCCGTGCAACTTATATTTTTGCCAAACCTGAATCTCTATGGCGTTTTGCAATGTAAAAAATCGCCAGGGAACCGGTAGTCCAAACGCCGCATACAAGTTGACGTCAACGCTGAAGAGCTCTATTCACTTTGAAAACTGACCCTAGCTCACTTAACCCTTTCATGCACTGCTTGCTGTGCGCTCTCTCTCTCTCTCTCTCTCTCTCTCTCTCTCTCTCTCTCTCTCTCTCTCTCTCTCTCTCCGTCTGTCTGTCTGTGTGGAACAAAGGCCTACTTATTCCAAATAATGTTGTTTGTTTTATCTATGCTAACAGCTGGGGTTATAGCAAAGTGTTGCCCTATGTGACATCCCAAAAGAAGCCTATTAGGCCTTGGCCTTTTTTATTTATTGATTTAATTCTTATTTCACCACATGCAGTCTAGTCCAGGGGCCCTCAAACTTGTTTGGAAAAGGGAGCCCTATAACTCTCCAAGGACATATCACACCGCAAAATCAGTTTCCAGAATAATTTAAAATAGACTAGTCATTACATGCAAATTCTTTTGAATCATTTCAATACAAAATTGGGGCCTAGCCCATATGTAACAATTATTTGTTTGTTTGTTTGTTTGTTTGTTTGTTTGTTTACTTAGGGTCTGTAACCATTCCTGTCAATACATAGGCCTCATGTGGTGTGTCGTATTGCAATTAATTGAAACAAATAACACTTACTAATTCAGACAGTCTATGTTATGGATTCAGATGTAACTTAGTTTTATGTTTTAAAAAAAACACAATGACAAAAACAGAGATTAAAATGTGAACAGTGAACTCAAATTATGTGAACCATGTGAATCATCAGGTGTGCCGTGATTAGGAAATTGCCTCATAATGCTGCAGAACCTATGCATTATATTGGAGAACAGATAGGCTACTCAGCGCTGAACCTGTGCCATGATTAAATTTAACCAGGATATGGCACAACACCTCCAAGCCATACAGGTAGGGCTATACATTGCAGTTGTTGTTTTCCATATTGATCGATGAACTGTTGTTTAACAATTAGACCTACTGGCCAATACATTTCAAATTAAAAACGTCCTTCGTTTACTTGCATGGGTGGTGGTCATTACAACAACATGTTTGCGGTTTTCTGCTTTCAATGAAAGCACAGGATATGAACAATGTATGTACAAACTAGGATACTAATGACCTACCATCATTATACCTTAGTAGGCCTAGTGCTTGATCCCTGCTGAATAGTTATAACTTTCACATTTTCCCTCCAACTAATGACCCCTAAAAACCCTGGTTGGGCGAGAAAGATCAGACAAAAGGTCCTGTGAAACTGTGTTGGATACAGAAGACGAACGAGGAAAAATAAGCTGCGTTGTAGTGCAAGCGCAACATTTTGGCCATGAGTATTTCAGGAATTCCTTTTTGTATCCTAAATGGGCTGCAATTGCAATTATTATCAGCAGTCAACTCCAAGCAGGAACAACTTGGCAACATTTTTTCATTTGACTTGAAAAAAACATTTAGAAACAGTTTTAACCTGTTTGATAGAAAATGCATATGATACTGAGCTTCAACTGGAAAAGGAATAGTCTTAAATTAAATATTTTTACTGTATACATTTGCCCCACGACCTTGGCATCCTCCCACTGTAGGTCTCAGTAGACCACTGAGTGAAACTGTTGAAAAACAATAGGAATGAAACCTAAACAAATAACAAATAGTGCAGAAAGAAGGAACTGTGCG
Source organism: Engraulis encrasicolus (assembly GCF_034702125.1). Lineage (NCBI taxonomy): Eukaryota > Metazoa > Chordata > Actinopteri > Clupeiformes > Engraulidae > Engraulis > Engraulis encrasicolus. Next base: position 27,487,242 of record NC_085872.1, read on the forward strand.
AGTCACAATAAAAGCATAGACAGTCATAACAACACCTATGCAAAAAATTCTGCCACCAAAGTCTTTGAGACAAAAAAGACATAACTCCTTATCGTCCGCCATGGCCAAGGCCAGCAGCTATCGGGACTTTGTTGTCCGGCTGGGGCAACTCTGTCTGACACTAAACAAAGTCGTGCCAATACTGACATACCAAAGCCTCCTCCTCACTCTCTTGTTTTTACTTCCACATCTCTTCCAAAACACTTACAGTTTCGTACAAGGCTGCTGTCTAAATGCACCCTAGCTAAGCAGCGGTGTAGACTTGCCTCACCGGGACTCAAACCCATTCCCTGGGTGCAGGGGCGTAGCAGCAAATTTTGGGCCCTACAGTATGTCTCAAGAAGGAGGCCGCACCTTGCATAGTAGTGTTTTTTATTGCGCAAAAAAATTTAAATTTGGGCCAGCACCCTCAGAGACTGAAATAATTAAGAGTGACGCCTGCTCCAAGAAGAAAATTGCCCTACAGTATGTGCAATCAGCTCCAATCGACCCAAATTAATTATTTGAGCAAGAATGTCTTACAGTGGAGTTGGAACAAAACAAAGATTATTATAATTGACAACAATAATAAAAAAAGATCTTGCCTCTCAGCGTTCTGCGAACTAGTCATAACATTTACCAGGCCTAACGTCCTTTGCTTGTACCACCTCAACAATATAGAGGTCAAGGGTTGCCACTGAACCAAATCAATAGAAGCTTAGTCCTGATTTTCATTGTGAGGTACCATATTCTGCTTTGTCAGTGTATTGTCTTCATACTCTTAAGTCTCTTCTCTACTGTACTCTGCTCTCTTATAGCCAGGCCACACCCTCCAACTGACGCAACACTGTGTTGCTTCTAGTCAGGCCAGGAGCAATACAAATATTGTTTCTGATCTTCGGAGACATCGGTAACTCCACCCACTTTGTCTGTAAGCAATCAACTTTGAGCAGCTCCAACGTCCCTTGGTAGAGGCGTGTTCGAGACAGTGACATGGTTCAAACGGAGACATCCTATTGGGACTAAGAAAATGTTTGGTTTAAACTTCGGCACAGCCTTTTCTGGCCTCGACTAGTATCAAACCAAGGGAGGTTAACCAGGCGGTTTGGGAAATGTTACTCGTAACCATCTTGGTCAGACCAATATCCCGGTACGAGATTTGAAAATGATAATGATAATGATAATCAGGCAAATATTAGATTAGATTAGATTACTTTATTGGTACCCAAGGGTAGATTTGATTTGCAGTAAAGTGAGCTTCACTCATACAAAACATTTGACACATGCAACCCACAATGAACATATTATGGACAATACCAAAAGTCACCTAGTGCATCCTATCAAAGAGACATGGTGTCACATGAAGTGACAGGGGTTCTTAATAAGAGTAGATTATTATAATAGTAATATATATGATAAAAGGAATATAGAATACATGATAAGAAGTAACTAGATACCTAGTAAAATAAGACTCTTGTCTAGGAAATTAAAAACCGTAAAAACAGTGAAAAGAACAGTAAAAACAATAAATAACATGATCAGATAGGCCTACAGAGAATCATAGCCTGTGTTTGGATGCTACAGTATATTATTAATTTCTCTAATCAAAGTCTCTCTAAAACTGCAGTTTTTAAAAATATGGACAGATCACACAGAGCTCTATAATATTATAAATCTATTATAATAATTCTATATTATATTATAATATATTATCTATCTACATTAATCAGCTGAACCACCAAAGTGGGTGCACTCACTGATATTAGTTCTTGCCCTGGTATCTCAACATTTTTTATGCTTAGTGCCAAGAAGGTGTGTCGAACCTCCCATAAATGTTCCTTTGTTATGTAGCACCACCTAGTGCACTTAGTAGGTGTAACAGTAGGGGTGCGGTATAGCCTTACCAAAATAAATGACGTGCCCTCCACAAATGCACTTTCACATAAACACAGTTTCTCATCAACTACTTAATGTGGAAATACGTATATTTTACAACTTTGCCAAAATATACCCCAGACTGTCCCAGACTGTTATAATAACAATAATTAATAATGTTTAATAAATTATCAATGGATTCATAATAATTTCACTATCTGGTCAAAGGTGCAGCATGGGCCTATCAACACACCTATTCACTAATTGCAACTACATAACATTCATATTCATATTACCAAGAGTTTGTCAAATGTTAAGAGTTCAGGTCCTTTTGCACAAGCCTTCAGTGATACATGGTGCAGTGGTCAGTCAGGAAAACTTTATCAAGGATGAAGGTTTTTGAAAACACTGCACCCTGATTACTGTTTTTTATACATGAGTAAAACTTCAATCTTTAAAATATTAAGTCTTCGTCATTATTAGAATGTAGGTGACAATGCCAGAGACTCTTTGAACGAAGTGGTTAATTGAACACGCTTTCTAGGAAAACATTAGAAGAGAATTGGGTCATTAATTAGCTTGAACATTGGATTTATGGTTGTTGCATCATGTTTGAGATGTGATAATCAGGGAACTCATAGATCATGAAAAGTTCTTCATAGGTCAGTGAGTTGATCAGATAAACAAAAAAGTCGAGGGGAAAGATTATGAAGTGATAAATGATTATAGAGATTATGTTTAATTACTTCTCACATACTGTAGCCTTTGACCAACAGAATACCTGAGATGATTCCTGAGATGAGAATACCTGTGGGATTTTTCACTATCTATTGAGGACACTGTAGCTAATAACTGCTCTACTTTACTGCTAATGGTGTAATTGTTCTGTTCTGTAGCCTGCACTACTTAGCTGTCGATATCAATAAAAGAGATAGGCCTACTATTTTGGGACAGTACATTTTGTAAAGAATGACAAATGGTGAACTTGATTATGTAATTACATATGTTTCATTATGATGTAGTCTATGAAAACTAATCATAATTCTAATCTGATTGTGATTTTGCAATACATTTTTTATTTGACTTGACCTGACTTGACTTGACTTGATGGCTATAAGGGGTGCTCGACAGATAATGTTTTAAGATGTTTTTGAGAAAATCTCCTATCAGTAAGATCTGACCTCCCCTTCGTCCTTGACCTGCATGGCCTGCCCACCAATATTGTGTTGTGAAATGGAAAGGAATGACATGCAAACAGGAGAAAAGGAAGAATGTTAAAAACCTATAGGCCGACGATGAAAGGTCATCAAAAACCCAAACCAGAGTGGTTCTGAGTGATAATAGGCCTACATTACAAAAGCAGTGTTAATTCTTAAATAAATTACTAGATATTATCTTTTTGATGATGCATTATGTACTTTTGAACATAAGTCACATTATTTATGGATTAATTATACAATTTGGTAATATAAATTAGTCACAGCTGATTATTTGCTAAATAATACTTTATAAAATAATGTGAAACAATTTCACATATCATAGATCATATTTCAAAATCAAAAGTGTACAGGCCTACATGTACATGCATACTTTTACATGTTCATACACCACACCATAACTGCAATGCATTCAAAGTCCACAGAGAATATTGATTGACTTCTGAGAACATGCCAATGTTCTTGGTCTTGTCTTCTGTACCGTCTAGCAGGTGTATTTTATAATAACCAAACCATATTATAACTGGGCATAGCTTACTCATAACTGTTTATTGCCTGAGTGTACAGTACCCTATTGATTTTCATGTACATCAAGGCATATATAGGCCTATGTGTTGCAAGCTGAAATTGGCTAGCAGTTGCCCCCTGCCCATCCTTCTAATACTTTGGACACAGCTCCTTTTTAGTGTAAGTCAGATAACGACCATAAAGATAAGATAGTAGTACAGTTCTATTAATCAACAGTCTTGTTTTGTTTATTATTCAAGGAAAAGTGTTTTTTTATTGTTAGTCCAGTGGTCATGAAAACTGGTTAGGGTTGTCATGAATATTGTGTGTTTAATTAGACACATCAGTGGACAATCTGTCAGACTTGTCGGATGCCTATTGTCAGTGTTGTCAGCAGAGTAAAGGGTTAAAAGCAAACTTCCAGTCTCTCTGCTATTGACATGCACCACATGATGGTCAGGAGGAGGACTGTGAACACGTGATTGTTCATCAATATCCAGATCAATGACAGCAGCACCGACTGTCCCCGGGGAGGCACGTGGTGCTGCAAAACCCTCATGTCAATCATTACGATGTGTTCAAATTATTTATAGAAACGCTATAAATGTTATTTCTATTGTTTGAATTTTAGAAATCATGAGGTTACTTGGCTACTTCATCACCGTTATGTTGGTGTACCATGTAAAATTACAGATATCAACAATTGTAAAATCACAGCGCTGTGCAGTGATATGAAACAAATTATGAAAAATATGACAATACAACTTTGTGAATCATTCTATCCTGCAGGTGAAATTTGCTGCATTCCTGTGAGAACATCTGCTGTTTCTTATGTTTCACATCATTGGCCCAGGTTCTTATTGGTCCTTATTTCGATATTTCATGCACCAATGTACACAATGACATTTACATTTTTGGGTAGGGTTGCTTTAGCCAGGCTGTGCCCTCCTAGTAACGCAACACTTTCAGCGTTGAAATTAGTCAGGTCAAGAGCAATGCCACCCCACTTTGTCGGTAAGCAAACAATCTTAGCAAACCCAGGGAGGCGGATCAACCATGCTGTTTGGGAAATGTTTATTGTTATGCTCTTGGTCAGACGAAGTCTCGAAGAGATTTGAACATCGATGATAATTAGGCTAGGGTTGCTTAACCTTTATTCATTTTACGTCAACAGACTCTTACACATTCATTGTGTTGAAAGGACAAATAAATGGGCTCAATTCATCTGAACATCTTTGACACAGGCATTAAAAAAATTGTTTTTTTGTTTGTTTGTTTCATTAACTGAACATCAGTGTTGACTAACAGCCTCCTGTATAACCATCAGCTAATGGCTTGGAATTGAATTTGAAATTGCCTCGCTGTTACGTTTTGAAAAAGAGCGTTTGGATGCATTTAAAGAAATGTTAATAATCTGGTTGCCATGTAAATAGTTTTGGTTTCATGACTTGAGAGGCAACTATACAAACCCATTCACAGTGTGTGCAATGCATTCTTTTAAAATATATTGAGCGTCCAGGTCCTGATGTAAAGAAAAGTACCAATAGTTTATTCTGAACATTATCCAGCTGGATCCTTGTGATATTTAACTGGGACAAAGTTGCAGTGGTGTTAGTTATTCTTTTTGTATTTGCTATTACTCAAATTCTAAATTTGAGGGGTCCATTGTAAATATTTTTTTTCCCCCACAACAAATACATTAGATTTTTTACCATGTAAGCGGGCTACACTTTTTACATTGTGCACCAATCAAATGGTAATGGAAATGTTGTGTTCAATGAGGTTTTATTTGAATCACTCTTTCCAGAAGAGTGAATAAATATGAAATGATGCATTGACAAATATTGCAGGTACATACAGTAATACCTTAAATTAATACATGTTCAGTAAATTATCAGTTACAAAACTTCACAGTTACACCCACATCAGTGTATATAAATTTACCTGGTTTCATTATTTCCAATGCTGTATTTACAAAATATTGCCTCTATTATAAAATAAATTGATAATGCAATGTCAATGTTTCATTCTTCAGCTTTTCATACAATAGGTCCAGCACAGACGTATTTATGATATTCTGTAATGTTGCAATGAACATTCGAACATATACTTCTGACATCCACAAAGGAATGTCCCATAGTTGTATTAACCATCGTACTCTCAGAGTACTCTCGGTTTTTGCTTGGATGGCATTTTGGTATTGCTCTCTAACACAGGCACTTCATTGTGTTATATTCTCCATTAAAGACGATTCAGTCCAAACAAACAATGTGTGATATTGACAACATTAAGTCGTTATATGCATAGTACAGTATAAATAATCAAGAAAGAACACGTTTGCTGCTGTTTTACAGAGATGTGGCCCTGATGACGGTGGGATGCATGCTCACGGTGGAGTCACCCTTGCCATTCATCCCTGGGCCATACATCTCCAGAGCGTGACCGTCCTTTACTGGCTCTGAGGCTGGCGTGTCGTCTGGGTTCTGCGGTCTGCAGCACTTGCAGCAGCAGCAGCAGTGGCCCAGCATCCAGCTGACTTTGCGGTCCCAAGGTTCCAAGGAGTGCATCCAGAGGGGCAGGGAGTCCCAGGAGCGCAGGAATGACGGCAGCCACTGTGGCCGACGTGACTGCAGCGTATTCACCACGATGACGAAAATGATGAACACCACGATGGGAACGAGCACTCCCACCAGAACCTGCCAGCCAGCCAGCGAGAGACTGAAGATGGACAGCGGTATGAGAAAGAAGCAGGTGAGAATGTAGAGGCCGGCAAACCAGCGGTACTGTGCCGTTATGTTCCCCAACGCCTTGGCAAGCCGGATAGGCACTCGGGTGAAGGGTATTGGATACCATAACAGTATGCCTGAGATGTTGAACAGGAAATGCACCATTGCAATCTGAAAGAAGTAACATAGGGAGAGAGACAGAGACAGAGAGAGTGCAGTTAGTTTGGGTGAGTTGGTTTCATGTTGATTCATGTACATGTATTGGTTAGGTACAATAGTCCCTGAGAGGCAGTCTTGTGGGGAAACAAGTGGTATGCGACAGCTTTTTGGTACACAAATTTGTGTGTGCATGCGTGCAAGCATGCATATGTGACTCACCTGCAATGAGTTCTTCAACGTCTCTTTAGGACTTGCCAAAGCTGCCAACAGAGCTGTCGTTGTTGTACCAATGTTTGAACCCAAAGACAGAGGATAAGCTCTCTCGATACTTATTACTCCAATTCCTAAAGAGGATAAATAATATCACAGTTACACAATAAATCTTATCTTGTGGCACTAAAGTGCCTATCCAGCAGTGAAATAAGTGCTGCCAGTTTGAGCAGATAGTGTGACACACACTCATTAACAAGATAACATAGGAGGCCTCTTTGACATAAATAAACGGAAGATAAACTTAACTACTGTGGGTTGGCATGGTGACTGGCTGCACATGAGGCACCGAAGAACATCATGTTGAGGGCAAGGTACAGATAAAACGAGACAAGTTGGTGTGGTAGAGGATAAAGTAAAATCATCTAAACCAGGGGTGTCAAACTCAAATTGACTGAGGGCCAAAATCAAAATCTGGAACGAAGTTGCGGGACGAACTCAACAATTATTTATAAAAAATGACTAAAATTGTGCATGCATGCACTTCATACTCATAGTTAAATTTCGCATATACTCTTTCCCATCATATTTGTTAGTTCAAATGTGTCTGTACATCCTGTGACACAGCAAATGTATGTGGGCCAACTGTAATACACATCTGAAATGATCTCAAGGGCCGTAAAAAAAAGGCTCCGTGGGCCAAATTTGGCCCCAGGGCCTGAGTTTGACATCCCTGATCTAAACGATTTTTGCAAACCACTCGGGCACTGTGTCCAGCATGTAGCCTGTTACTGACCGACTAGGGGGGTGATGGCAGATGTGAAGACCGAGCTGCTCTGAACGATGAAGGTCATTCCTGCTCCGACTACGATGGCAATGTACCCTGTCAGCCATCCGAAGGGATATGGGAAGTCTGTAGAAAGATGGATACACACAAGAGTTGGCTCAAACGGTGCAACGAAACCTCAATAGGTTTTATAATGTCCTCAATTCTCATCCACTGCACGGTTGCAAAGTATCCAAATTTATTCATCAGTTGTATGAGGCATTTATCTATTAGACATCTGAATAGACATATTTTTCAACCGATTTGAGTACAATCTCTCACCTGTGTTTAGGACCTTATTGATGACAATTGCCACCTGGCCCTTCAACATGGAGTTTAGCAGCTTGACGATGATGACGAGGCAGGAACAGAGTACCAGCAGAGAAAGAGCCAATAGTATCAGGCCCACCTCCAGGTCAGAGAGACTGGTACCCACAAACAGGTGATTACCTACGGAAATGATACATACATAAATGTCACCATTACCTCAAAGGCAGATTAAGAGTCAACAGTAAAGATATTTGTGTTGTGAAGAGAGTAAAAAACTTTTATATTATTTAATCATTTAAAATATTTTATCAAATTATTACAAACATTTTATCGAAATGTGTCAATTTGTTCTCTCTTCATCAGGTTCTCTCTCCTCAGTACAATTAGATCTCTCTACCAAACAGTACAATTAGAAAACCAACAATTTTGACAATGTGATTATTTGTTTTAAAATGATTGCACAGTTATCTGAAATAACGTACATTTTGTAACGTTAAAGGTCTGTGACACATTTGTCAGAGTCCAAACCAGATTGCCATCTGTCCAGCAGAGAGAGGGAGATGTGCAGTTCTCTATGGCTGGCACTGTCACATTCATCTCGGTCTGAAACATCACATTCCACGGAGACACACCATTAGTAACCAGCTGAGATGACAGACTGAGACTGGTGTTAACACACGTATCCCAGTATTCATTGTCCACCAGCTTTGCTCTGGTGAATGTATGCCATGTATGTTCAAATGTTTTCTTTTGTATGAAACTTACTGCATTGGTGAAGGTTTCACACCAAATCTTGATGAGAGAACTATTTGCGTTATCTGCTCCAGTAGCTATTCCTCCAATCACACTTTCGTCCAGCTGTATCAAAGATAGAAATACAGAATATGCTTCTCAAAATAATCACAAAAAGAACATGTGTAAAGAAAACCGTAAACACGGCATTGGACTCATGAACATTGGAGTCTTCGTAGTCCTGCATTTGAAATGAAGCATGAATGCATTAAAGGGACACTGTGTGAGATTTTTAGTTGTTTATTTCCAGAATTCATGCTGCCCATTCACTAATGTTACCTTTTCGTGAATACTTACCACCACCATGAAATTCTAAGTATTCATTATGACTGAAAAAAGTGCACTTTTCATACATGAAAAGGGGGATCTTCTCCATGGTCCGCCATTTTGAATTTCCAAAAATAGCCATTTTTAGCTGCAAAAATGACTCTACTTGGATCATACTAGGAAATATTTGTTTATTACTTAGTAAACTTTCATGTAAAGATCAAATTTGGCAATAGGCAGCCCAGTTTCAATGAGCAGCATAGTTACAGTACCTTTTTTGACCATTTCCTGCACAGTGTCCCTTTAAGGCTATGGCTGTGAAGGCTATGACTGTAACTGTGAAATGTATGGACACATACCTCTATGATAGCTGTGGTGAGTGGATCTGTGATGACACCGAGCAACTCGGGGGCATCCTCTCCACTTTGTATGTGAAAGGAATCGATCAGGAGCCCAGTGACTATGTCCAGGTAACCAGTGGCAACCTCCAACGGTAACAGCACCAGGACAGAAAGCCAGTTGAAAAAATCATGAACTGTCGCTCCAGCAAAAGCCCTGTCAATACAATTTGGTGATATTTAGTCTAACTCGTGTCAAGTCATATAGAATGAATACAACATTCAACAAGTCTCCCTTACAAACTATGAATCAAGCGAAAGGGAGTTTTTCCTCACCCCTGATGCCACCAGGGGCCGCACCTGAGCGCCCAATCTCTGTGTGACTATCTATGACTTATGATAGGCCCAGCCACTATGGACCTTACACATCTAAGAATCCTGGTCCTATCCTACGTTGACCTTATGACTCTACATTCTCTGTCTATCTCTTCTTCCTCTGCCTTCCTGCTTTTTCTGCCTCTCCTCTATACCTCTCCTTTTAAATCTATCTCTAAAAATGTTTTTTTTTCCATTTGTTAAGCACTTTGAGTTACATGCCTTGTATGACACAGTGCTATACAAATACAATTATTATTATTATTATTATTAAGTCTGAGAGTGAGGTAGGTGATTAATGACACCACACCACATGGTGTTCTGCTCGTCTATTATCTAAGAACTGGACGACATGTGTACCTGCGGAACTTGTTCCTGTCCCCAGCCTGGGTCATGGCCACCATGGTGTTTGTAACAGATGTACCAATGTTGGTGCCCATTATAACAGGAATCGCTGTAGACACACTGAAAACTACAGGGGTAGAAGAAAGTTCAGACATCACATCTTCTTCTGGGTACACATCTGATATGCAATTGCTGCCTGTTGCTGTGTGGTGGTCAGGACAACAAATGTTTACGCACTTTGTGACGAAACCATGCTGACCACTATGGAAGATGATGTGCTGGAGCTCTGCACTAGTAAGGTCACAAGCACTCCGATCACCAGGCCTGCCAAGGGGTTGGAGAGCACCGAATTGTCCTGAAAAATGTCCCCCGCTGCCCTCCCTGTTGGTAGATGTACAACAGAACAATGTACTTTACACATAGTAGAAGGTCCAACACATCAAGTCATATAAAAAAGGTTGTCTATAAACAGGATTTGGGATAAGCACCCCTTATTTTACCCTTATATGTTGTTTACACTTACCTCCGACAAGCTGAAACGCAGAGCTGAGAACATCCAATGAGCAGACAAACATGTACAGGCAACCAAGCAGTAGAATAAGTTTCGTCACTGTGAGTACAACCCTCAGTATCTTTCCCTTAGTATCCAGATCTGTGTGGGATAGAAACATAATGAAAGCATCATAAATATAAGCCTGTGCAGAAATGTGTACCGGTATATTTAGTACATTCGGACATTGCAGAGCTGGACCTTACCAGACCATTTTTCTCCGTTGTCCTGGAGCTCAGGCAGGTTCCATGGGTCATCCTGCTCCTGCTCAGACTCAGCCAGTGCCACTGTGGAACTGGCAGCTTCCATGGGCATAGACTTGTCCTCACTCACTATTAGAGAGGGAGGGAGAGAGAGAGAGAGAGAGAGAGAGAGAGAGAGAGAGAGAGAGAGAGAGAGAGAGAGAGAGATGTGGATGGATGAGTGTGTGTATGTGAGTATGAACAGGTGATCACATGATACAGAACAGAATAATGAACACTGACCTGCATTCTGGTCATTTAAGCATGTAAGTGTGGAAAAATCTATGATGCGGCCAATTTCCCCTCTCGTTTTCACATACATAGTCATAGAGTGTGCGTGTATGCAAGAGAGAGAGAGAGAGAGAGAGAGAGAGAGAGAGAGAGAGAGAGAGAGAGAGAGAGAGAGAGAGAGAGACTGACTCACTGTTAGGAATGTCTTTTTGAATGTCCCCAGAGCTATCTTCAAGTTCTGGCCTGGGTACCATTCTCTGAAAGTCATTTAAAAGCATGTGAAGTTGTAGTTAGTTATCATATCTATTGTGCTATGTATGTAACAGGTTTGTTTATGACCGGTGGTCAGTTCGTTTGAGATCCTTATGTAACAGCTCTGTCCATATCTCTATTACCCCTGTTCTAATGTACTAAAAGTTAATGTGCGGATCATAAATTATGGGTGTATCAGTGTTTTACAACACAGTAGACAATTAGATAGCAGACATAATAAGGTTTTAATTATTAATAATTAGGGTCATAGTGTATGTTCTGATACATTAATTAGTTTAATCATTAATTCCTTTATTCATTCATTCATTCATCGATTCATCTATTTTTCATTGTTGGTGTCTTATAATGACTTTGAAAAGCAGTCTTACAATGACATAGCCTGTTGTCAACTCATTTTTTCACATTTTTTTGTTTTGGAAATCCCTCTGAACCATGTCACATGTCATTTCAGCTACACACATTCTACAACACACCCTTTTCGGAATTAAACATTTCATTGGGCCTATTGTATGTAACAAATACATATACAAAATCTTCTCTACAGTGAGGTCCTGCAAACAATTTGGACTGACCAAATCACTCGAAGTGAAAACAGGTGTCCTGCTGGTCAAGTAAGCCATTTCAGCAGGACATTTTCAGCAAGCCATTCAAAGCAGTCTTACAATGACATATTGTCAATACATTTTTTCAGTTAATACTCAGTTTTGGAAATCGCTCTGAACCATGTCACCTGTAATATAAGCACATGTACACACATTCTCCGACACACAGATTTCTGAATTAGGCTAACCATTTCATTACATATATGTAACAAGTACATACACAAAATCTTCTCTACATTGAGGTCCTGCAAACAATTTGGACTGACCAATTCACTCGTAGTGAATGCAGTTGTCCTGCTGGTTAAGTAAGCCATTTCAAGTGTAAAGAAATCCCGTACACTGTCCATTCCACCAACAAACTTTAATACGTTTTGAACATCCGACCTCCTTCAGGTAAAGTTTACCTAAGAGAGCTTACCTGAAGCAGGTCGGATGACCGAAACGTGTTAAAGTTTGTTGGTGGAATGGACAGTGTGCAGGATTTCTTTACACTTGAATGACAACCCCACTGGGATAATATCCTACGTACCTGCCCAACGACAGAGGTGTGCAAAAGCGTCTTCTTGAACTAAGTAAGCCATTTCAACATACAATACCCTTCACTCACCTGTGGCAGCTCAAGTACCTGTGCCTCCTCCAAAGTCTCTTCAAGGTAGCTGTGATGTCTGGTCACCTGTGTCGGGCAAATTCAGCTCCTCTCCCATGCACAGGGGAGTGCCACGTGAATGATCCTGCTATCTGAATCTGTGAGCAATCCGTCGTCTTCTTCGTGGTGGACCTTATCTATACCTGATAGCACCTTCGTGTAATAGAACTCTTCCACCTTGCTTTGAAGTGTAAGTCCAGAACAGCTGCAAAGTCCTCCCAGTATGCCTGTGTCAGTTCATGCTTGTTGTATACAGAATATATCAGCTATTAGAGATGTTACCGGTAACCTCACCTGAACTTAATAATTGGAAATCAAAATGAGGAGACCATGAACTTGAGTGTGATGTATACTGTTGGCACGGCTTGTCTCTCTCTTTTATAGGCATGTGGAGGAATCCCCTCTGATGTAAATGGAGGAGGAGCAAAAGAGATGTACTGTATGTGTGTGTGTGTGTGACTGCATGTGTGTGTGTGTGTGTGTGCTTGTGTGTGTGTGTGTGTGTGTGTGGGGGGGGGTAACGCTGTCAATGTTTTTTGTTTGAATGAAAGCAAGACAGATGGAGTGTAAAAGTAGAATTATTGACTGTTAAAAAAACCAAACCGTCTATCTGTACCATTGCTTCCAGTGTTTGAGGTTTGGTCTGATGGTCTGGTGACATAATGGTGAGTTAGAATGACAATATTCTTCTTTTCTATCATAATGTGATGGGCATTGTGTGTGTGTGTGTGTGTGTGTGTGTGTGTGTGTGTGTGTGTGTGTGTGTGTGTGTGTGTGTGTGTGTGTGTGTGTGTGTGTGTGTGTGTGAGAGAGAGAGAGAGAGAGAGAGAGAGAGAGAGAGAGAGAGAGAGAGAGAGAGAGGGAGGGAGAGAGAGAGAGAGAGAGAGAGAGAGAGAGAGAGAGAGAGACAGAGACAGAGTGACAGAGAGGGCATACGAGGGGGGGGGTGGAAAACTGCAGTTGAGGACAGCAATGCTATATTTAGCCCATCAATATCCAAATTGACTATTTACTCCCAGAAAAATGGAGGAACACAGACCCGCCTATTCCTGGCTCAAGTCCAGAGTTTCCACAGCACTTTGACCGAATCTCTGAAGTGTGGTGTCAGGCTATGTGAGGTCATATGAAATAAATCAACTATTTCTGTGTTATTATTAGTACGTGGTCAATATGCCTGTAGACTGCTAACTTTTTTTTCCTCACAGTCAGTGTTGCCAGATTGGGCGGTTACCCGCCCAATTGGGCTACTTGGGATGGCCGTCTGGGTAAAAATGGGAAAAATTGGCCATTTGGCGTTTTTTTTCTGCCGTTTTATGCCTATAAATCAATGTAATTAGTTGAAATTGGGCGGAATTTAGCACATTTTGGCGGTTATTGAGAACCTTTTGTGAGGGATTTGATCAAGCACATCTGGCAACACTGCTCACAGTTTTTCTCACTCTCACTCTAATGACTTTTGTGATGACATCCGCTGGGATAATGGTCTCTGGGGTCGCTCTAATTCCCGGATTACCTCCAATGCATCCTTGGCGTCAAAAGACTGGACCACGTAACGTAGACAGATAGCCTACTGTATGTCCAGGAGGGGGCCTAAATAAATCAAAGCCAATGCCACAACATCCAGGATGCCACTGACAGTTTGATCGGGCTGGTATTTGGACATCCATATCCAGCGAGGTATTCAGAAAATGCTGTAATCAGAAGCATCCAGAGAGATTATTGTATCTGTAGATGTACACAATGTAGTAGTTAACTAGTTAGTTAAGATAGTGAATATTACAGTGACATTACAATAACCAAACACTAACATGTTGTGCCAACAGGTGTGCATGAAGCTATTGACTAACTTCCTGTTTGGTATGTATGTGTAACAGCATCAATGGTCGTAGTGCAACATGGACTGCAGTGCAATATTCCTTATCCCCTGCCCCATCCCCCCTACTCAGGGGTTTTAACGTATTAACAAAACACTTATAAGACTACAGCATGAAGGTGCAATGTGAACAACAAGCTGAATGTGGCATCAAGGATTGCACAACATTAAATCAAATAATACGATAACATAGGCTACACATGAAAATAAAAAGTGAAAGCCCACCTGGGAAACTCAAACTCCCATTGTCATTGTGGCACAGCACTCCACAGCACACAAGTGCACACTGCACACAACTAATTTGCCTTTTATGCCTCACCCGTGAAAGGGGGCAGCCCCCAATGGCGACCCAAGGGAGCAGTGCAGCGGGAGGATAACGTGCTCAGGGTACCTCAGTCATGGAGGAGGATGGGGGAAAGCACTTACTTACGTTAATTACTCCCTCCACCAACCTGACGGGTCGGGAGTCGAACTGGCAACCTTTGGGCTACAAGTCTGACGCCCTAACCGCTTATGCATGACTGCCACCTTAGACATGATAGTCAAGGTGGAGAATGGGGGCACATTGGGCACTAATGGGAGAGGGATCTCAGGAGGCTGAAGTGGACAGCGATGCGGTGCGAGAAGGGACTACCAAGGCTGGCACCACTGGCATGACAGGGGTGGGTTGTGTACCACGCTTGGAGAGAACTGGCAGGTGGTTGTACAGGTGCCAGTGTGGGCGATGTGTGCACCTTCAAGACGTGGACTGTCCTGTCCCACTTGTTGGGGTGGGGTCCAGTGGTGTAGTCTACGTAGAACGCAGGTATACGGAGTATACCCACTTCTAAATTTCTGGGATTTCAGTATACCCACTTAAAATTGATTGATTCATTATTTAGAATAGGGCAAATATACAGTATACCCACTTCAAAAATGCTCAAATATACAGTATATTCACTTCAAAAAAGTAGACTACACCACTGGTGGGGTCCCATTTGGTTCTGTATGTGGACAAAGTCCCCCACCTTGAGAGGAGGGAGGTGTCTGGTGTGCAGTCCCCTGCTATATGTGTCTTCAACCGGCCCATACTCGATATCATCGCAGAGTTCCAGAGTTGGGGAGCAGAGCAACTGAAAGCTCTGCTCCACACGGAAGACAGGTGAGCAGAGGAGACAGTGAGGAGGATAGAGGAGGAGGAGGAGGATCTGAGGGAGTGGGAGGGGGTAGCAATCTGGCTTGTACGAAATTCCGAATGGAAAGAATTTCAATTTAAAATAATGTCATAATACGAACACTAGATGGTGCCATTACCTTGAATTTCTTTGAATTTAATTTACACCACCCACTGAAAGTACATAGAACACCACTGCCTAGTGTTCGTATTATGGCATTACTTTGAATTGAAATTCTTTCCATTCGGAATTTCGTACAAGCCTGGTAGCAATATGGAGAAGATCAAAGAGGTAAGGTGGTACAAGGTTGTGGACAGTCAGCCTTGAAGGTGTGAAGCAGGATTTTGAAGTTGATTCTGAATTAAAAATTGAAGTGAAGATCTTGTAGGGGTGATGTGAAATGGTTTTTTTTGGTGATGATAGGAGCTCTGGATTAATTGGAGTGTATGGCATACCTGTATGACAATGACATTATAAACAGGTATAGAATGGTGGCCAGAACAATGCCACTATATTGCCCATTCCCAAATTTGATATTTTCATTAATATTTACTAAGTAATTACTGGTTTGACCAAAGTACAGTAATTTTTGCTGCTAATATTGGACATTTAAAAAGGTGGATATGTATTAGAATGAATGAAAAAAATCACTGATGGTGGTACTCATGAAAAAGATAAGCTGAATAAACATGCATAGGTGGGCATGACTGCAATGGGCTCAAATGTTGTTGCTTATAATTCCATTTCAGTTAATTTACACAATATTCCTCATGCTTTTAGTAGTGTGTGCAAGTGATACACTTGCTTCCTAGCTCATGTGGGCCTCTCCTATTGTCAGAGATCTTTCTGAGTATTACCACTGTCAGGGAAGTGAAAAACTAAAATATGTCAGTTGTTGGATAGAGGAAAGAATACTAGAGTACTGAGTGGACTATTGTTTTTTTTGTTGTTGTTGTTCTTTTTTTTTTTTTACATTGCTTCCGTCAATTTCAGCTGCTAGTTGAGGGCTCATTTATTTGTATTATTGCATACCTGTCTCATGTTTGTTGTGTATTTAAATGTTTTTGTCATTTTTTAAAAATCTTACAAGTACTGAAAATATATCACATTTTATTTCACTTACAAGGGTCATTTGGAGAATCTTGCGCACTTGTAAATAATAGGTAAATAATAATCTGTTACAAATTGTTATACTGCTGTGTTGATGTGCTGAGAGCTCTTGCTCGGAAATGCACACCACCTCTTGTTTTCAGTTTGCACTCCTCCAATCTGAACCAACATTATATTATTTAATTTTGGTTAGTGTGTGCAGTCATATCAAAGAATTTGGTCACCACTGTCAAAAAATAATGTAATTAATGTATTCATTATTTTGAAGCAGTTTATATGTAATTAAACAACAATAGGCATGTGTATACATTTTGGCACCTCAGAGAAAGTATTCATTAATGTGAAGTAGAGCATGATGTTAAGATCTCATTACCATGCACTTGTGCTTTCTACACTTGTGCATTCCTTGCTGAATTCCGATCCTGTCGTATGGGAAACTCTGAACAAGCCATGTGCTTCAATGGTTAGGTTTATAGTACCTGTTAGCCATGCACACCCATAACAGGACTGAGTGTGCTTTTTTCATGCATTATTATGGCCAAATATAGCTCAATCTCATCTGCACAGAATGAATATTTGAAAATGCTTCTAGCATCCATATGTGCTTTCCCCTCAAGTCATACTGTGCAACTTATTTCTGAAGAAGTGGAGAGGACAATGTATGTATTACCCTTACAATTAGTTTGTTTCTTTGTGCAAAGTATTCACTGAATCAACAGTGTGGAAGGCAGTGGTATCAGCAGCTACACATTCTTGTTCTTTAGAGGTGTTCTGTAGTCTGTATCCATTCTTGGGTAGTCATAAGCGGTTAGGGCGTCAGACTATAGCCCAAAGGTTGCCGGTTCCACTCCCTAACTGCCAGGCTGATGGGGAGAGTAATTAACCAGTGCTCTCCTCCATGACTGAGGTACCCTGAGCATGGTACCGTCCTGCCGCACTGCTCCTTTTCGGGTGCCATCGGGGCTGCCCCCTTGCATGGGTTGGAGTTTCCAGTTGGGCTTTCACTTTCTCTTTCCTTCACGTAGGCTCACTTTTTTTTTTTTTTTTTAAACAAACCACATTTTTATTTCACAAGGACCATTCCTATAGCTTTTCATGTTTACAGCAGATTTCAACTTTGAACAAGCAATTACTTGTGATAATATTTTTATGATCAAGCCTTTCTGTTTCAGTCACTGCAGCTCTAACAAAGTAATTAAAACAAGTTTGTTCAGCAACTAGATGGTTGTAAATTCATTACTATTTTGAAATAACATGGGCCCAAACGTTTTGCACATTCCCTTTTTTCATTTTAATGTAATTTGGATACCATAAATCTTTACATTTTGGCCTGGTAGACAGCCACACGTCTACACATGCATGGGAAAACAAATTTTGCTAATGTGAGTCTTGTGAACTTGAATCGGTTTATTATGAGAGCTCGTAACTTTTTCATAAAACTACTGTGTATGTGGTGTTAAAGGATAAGTTGTAGTGAAACATGGCTTCTGTCGTGTTTTATGTAGCTTCGAAAACAAATGTTCGAAAACAAATGTTTAAGGTGTTTTTAATATATTTGGACAGAATTTGAGACAAAATCTAAATTAGCCAAATAACAGAGACAGCAGCAAACATTAAAAAACGGTGAGGGGGCCTCTAAAACATTGCCGAAAACTCAGAATAAGGGGCTCAATGTTCAAAATAGTGCAGATGTCCTTTAAAATAGGTCAAATAACTGGTCATCCCCTGTCAAACAACATCCTGACTGCCTGAATAATATACACGGATCAGAAAATAAAGGGAACATCTAAACAATGCAATGCAACTTCAAGTCATACTTCTCTGAAATCAGTCTACAAATGTAATTGTGACAGAAAAATACCATAAAGATGTGTTGTCCACAGCCAAATAACTATTTAGGGTATGTCTAGGTTATTACCTCTAATTTCTCTATATGTTGTTCAAATTTGCTCAACAGTCTGCAAAATAGATTCAGTATCAGTGTTGCTTCCTAATGAGACCGATTTCACAGAGGAATGACCAACTTCATCACCTTAAATGACAACAGGCAAGTAAGTTTAAACTGTGGCAGATGAAATGCAAGGGAATAACACCATTTTCAGAATAATCATTAGAATAATCATGTTTGTTTTATTATTGTACATACATACATACATACATACATACTGTACATAAATATAAATATTCTTGGATCATGAAATTGTGTTCGAGTTAAATGACAAAAGACAGAGCAACACAATTGTAGACCATGAGCATATGAGGCACTGCATTTGTACCCAGACACAATGTGTGACCACATGTGGCTAACCCAATGCAAGGTTGGGAAAAGGAACCTAAGCAGTATGTTGCACCATCTCAACTGTTTCAGCACACTGTATAACTCCTGTGGGCGGTTAAGCCTCTGACAATTGCCCAATCAGAACCCAAAAAAATATACTTGACTGACAGATCAACAAGTAAACTCTCATCAACACCTTAGCCAATGAAAGCCGTACAGTTTAATGGAATTTGAAATAGTGGTTTGGTTGGATGTGATTTTTTCAGTGGTCCATATCAGACCAGGCAACCTGTTCCATGCCAACTTCCTTTGCCCATCTGCTACAAGGAAGCACGAAAAAAAGAAGGAAAAAGAAACTGCACTGTGAGCATTCTTATTCATGACCTTAAGACTTGGGTACAGGATCCCTTTCAGTTGACTCAAATGTTTAGTTATTCTCCTCTTCATACAGACCTTGTATACAAACCAAATTGACTGACCTCTCACAAGAAAGACACTTGGAAGAAGCAATGACAAATAAAAAAATAACCTGCTCTACATTTCAAAGTTGGGTGTTCAATAGGCATAAATGACAAGTCATGCTAATCTGTGGGACATATTACTGGATTTACTTGTACTTTCTCTGTATTGGGAAGCAGCCAATCACCTCATTTTGCAATACTTGTGTAAATAACAAAATAAATGTCCAGAGAAATGTACACACGCACACACACACGCACACACGCAAACTTCATAACACACAAACTTCATTACACATGACAAAAATGGCTGCCCTAATTGCTGAGCAAGTAAACAAAAGATAAAAAAAAAATGTCAAAGGATAAATGATAAAGTCAGAGTTTAACAGTGTGACAGTAAAGGACTGAAAAAAATAATTAACTTGGAGGAGAAATCCATCCTGTGCTGCATGACTGCTCAATGTCACAATGAGTTGAAAAAGATAACCTGGAAAATCTGTGTGACAAGGAAAAGGTTGAAAGGAGCAGAGGTCTCTGTAAAATTTCCAGGTAGTTGCAGTCATTGATTGTCCCTTAACACTTTGTGATTTGGGGAGAAGGGTAAAATTGTGAAGTATTGCGGATATATGCTTTGGGAAAGTAGGGTTGATGTATTGTGCAGAGACTCTCCCAGTCTGGACCCCTCTAATGTGGATACATGTATTCTGTCCCACTGAGCTTCAAAAGTGTGTTCTACAGCCCATTCCAAAACAATACAAACGGCTGTATGCACATAGTGACATCTTGCTCCACACAGGGCTGCTGGGAGACTGGGGCCAATGTTTTAAAGAGGGTAGTAAGAGTGTGGAATCAGGTCTGAAGCGCAGAATCAGAGGTAACCACTCCAGTTTCTGATGATGGAGTCAATCTTTTGTGGCCTTTTCCCATGTCCATCCTTACTAGGTGAGCCATAGTTTGGGGGGTCAGTGAACCCACACATAAAAAGGATACCCAGACAGGCCCCTAATGTTGTTGTGAGTGGTCAAGTGTAAACAGGGGCTGTCTGAGCAGGAAGGTGAGAGATTTGAGGCAATACCAGTTTCTTCTTCAAAAGGAGTTGAACTGGACTGAAGCCACTTGACAACCGTGACAGTACCGAAGCAAGGCACCATGGGCAGACCACACCAGAGGCTCGCTGGGCAAGACCACTTTAGTCAGGCCTGAATATGGGAATCTTGGGTAGAAACTCTATGAGTATGACCTAGGTTGAAAAGGAGCACAAAAATCAGTATGTGGCACTGCAAAATACGCTTAATACAGTCAGTCAAATGCCTGTGCAAGCAGGGTGACTTACATATTCCATCATGTTGTTGGTTTCACACTTCCTCTTGCTCAACCTCCAGTGCAAGCACAACTACAAAAAATAATAAAAAGAGAACAAGATAAATTTGCAATCAATTCAAATGAAAAAATGTGACCCATGTGAACCCTACATTTCAACTAAACACCCACCAAAGAATATTGTTATTTACCTTGTTGTACAGTCTACTGTTTTCCCATTCCAACAACTTTTCTATGGACCTGCGAGTCTGCAAAATAGAAGGGTATAACGTGTCGTTTATAACAGCGGTCCTGATGTAGGGATATCAGCAAATACGACGAATAAACTATGAAGATGACGTACTCTTTTACTAAGGCAGACCACGGGCCACAGGCTGAAGCCTAGTGTGCAACAACAGCACAAGCATCCACACAGAAGCCAGCGGACGTTCACCGGTAAAGTTTTCTTCAAACAGCCATTTACTCTGTTGATGCTGGATTTGAACTCTTCGGGTGCGACCTACTCGTGACATAAAAGGATAAAAAAACATATACAATGTAAACAAATCCACAGTCAACATAACCTTGGGTAAAATAATCCAAGACAGCCAAAACAGGGCATCGATATGCCACAACAGGCTGACAAATTAGTATATTGATCAACAATCTTACCTTCCCGGTAAGTGCAGAAGGAAACTCTGACTCAAATTTATTGCTGAGCCCAAACCTAGGATAGGAGAGAAGATGATACAAAGCATGAGAAAAAAAACAAATCATCTTCAACAGTTATAAGGTTAGCTGACTCACACACTAGATAGTTCACAGTCGATGAGGATAGCACTATTTGTGCATGGTATGGTATTTTATCTGTAGATGACTTAAACTTGGGTAACAAAATTGCTTTTCTCTGAAATTTCTACAAAGAAGACCAAGTGACACAGGTCACTCTAGCACGTTACTATCAACTCCTTTAATCTCCCCGTTAGCTGGGCTTTCAACGAACACGGCAGGGGTCGGTCCGCATCAAGACATTTGGTGGAGCCAAATTTAAGAGACACAATTAACATGACGACTTTAGAAGTGCACACATCTAATCAGATATCCTCATTTTACAACAGCAGTTTATCCTTTAATATCGCAATTTATCCGGTGAAAGCGACTCGCTAGCCAGCGTAACAACCGCCGAGCTAGCAGACTTGTTCGATGGGATCTACAGAGTGACAGTTACTATCGACGATTTATTTTCTAACAAAACACTTATTTGCTGCTAAAGCAAAGTTGAATAATGTGTGTAATTGTCTAAATGATGTCACTTTACACCACTTTAAGCCCCCCAGAAGCCTTACACAGTGACGTGGCCGGATCCGCGCACCACCACTGGGTCCGGAGCATACTTTAGTAGCTGCTCCTCCGCGGCCCTGTCTTCGTCCTCCTCTTCTTCTTCCTCCTCTTCGTAGATTTCGTCAAAGTCCTCCATCATTGCCTGTCTCGGCTTCTCGCTTCCCAAGAGAAGCACCGAGAAAGACTGTTAATTCACAACAGACACTAGCCTTCGATCAAAAGTCCGCTACAACACGAAAAACAGGGGAATATATACGGTAGGGGTAAACTACGAACCAAAACATCAACATCCGCCGCGATTCTACCCGCGACTTGGCTGATATCGCGAGAAAAAATAACGTCCTACGTCAGTACATTATACGTCACAGTGTATCGTCACTCATGCTGTGTTCCATTACCCGTACTTAACGCCCTTTCCGCACTGTGTTTGGGTACGCAGGGCATGTAGCAACCCAATGTAAGTAGGCTGCCGGATGTGAGTGCCCGGATATCCGCCCGAGTATTTGCAGGCATTTGCATTCATTTCCACCATCAGGAATGCTTTGCGGTACCACAGCTACCCTGCCCTATGTGAGTCGCGCTGTGTCGCCTGACTGTCCCTTCTAGGCTATAACATGATTGTAGCCTACCGTAACAACTCGGCCTCGGCCCCCGCCGCAAATATCCACCACACCACCACGGGTCCTCTGGTGTTGTGACCGTTTTAGGATCTTTTTTTCATATCCAATACTTGCGCGCGCCTCTGACTGTATCTAGACACGGAGGGAGAATGGCTCCAATATTTATATTCAGCGCCCAGTTTAATTCTGCACTGACACTTTTAAATGTTTTGCCCAGATATTCTTTTAACTTGTTGGATATCCTGATATTATGTTTCACTAATGTAAGGAGTAAAACTTCCCGGGTGCTAGCTACATTTAGACTGGGTAAACTCGTGACTTTAATGCCTTCCGAAACGGGCTATTCCAGTGTCTATTTTAGACTATAGCCTTGTGCAAAACTTTTTATTTAACATTGCGAATGGGCGGGTTGATTTGCTTAGACACGCAAGTGCTTCAGAGCAGCTAGAACTGTGCAAGGTGACTGCTGCAGTTTTCAGCTCAGTCCTCCTGGATAAACACAAAATAATGCCGACGAGAAAGTAACGCCGTTATCTTTTGATGGATTCCCTTTGGGTGCCCGGTTGAGACAGTTTAATTTTCACACCCAAATCAATTCGGTTTTAAGTTATAATTTCATTGTATACTTTTTTATTATTATTTTGATGTCACAGGGCCTATTCTTTTGATTGGGAGATCAAGGAACTTTCTGGTGTCGCCGAAACGGCGATGTGCGGTGGGCTCTTTACGCACGGCACCTATGTCCCTTCCATCTTCAGTCAGACTCAAATCGGACCGAAATCAAGTAGCTGAGGTTAAACTGTCGTAAATACACGACCGAACGCGAGTAGCTGAGGTAAAATAGACGTAAATACTCGGGCGGATATCCGGGCACTCACATCCGGCAGCCTACTTACATTGGGTTGCTACAGGGCATTCAATTTCTTATCGCGACGGTAAAGTGTACTGTAAATTACCCGGATAACGCCCCCAAAACGGCCATTTTTGGTGTTACTGTACACTTTTCGCACTCAACGGCCGCCATGTTTGTGACGTAGTTGAGTGTCAGATCTGTCAAACGGTTGAATCTCTGTGATAACAGCATAGTTTTGATTCCAAAGACAATCGCCATGTGTATTAGAGGCAGGGGTAACTTTAAAAAGTGTTAGCATAAGGAACAGTGCCTTCCGTGTTGAATTGCATATTGGCGGTTGGTAAACTCGGATGTCACGCGACCAACCGTCATTTCCGTTAAGTGTATCAGGCAGAACGGGAATCGGAATGTACTCGCCTCGTGAATTACGGAGGGTGGAAAGGGTACTTCACTGCACTCAAACAAGGTACACGGTACAGAGGGTGAATAATGGAACACAGCACCAGAGGAGAAAAAGTTATCTGTAGATATTCTGTAAGATTCACATTCGTTGTATTCTATCTGCATTATGGATGTAGGCTGTTGTTCCGTTTGCTTGTTTGTTTCATATTGCATTAGCATCCGATTCTGCTTTCAAGAAGATTTTTTTTATTACATTTGCAGATAGTCTGCATTTATTTAAGAGTAGCCCATGTTGTTCAATTTTTCTTGTATTTGTATTTTTTTCAATAAAAAACTATATAAGGTTAGTTATAACATTATATAGATTGTTATATATATATACGACCATGTCACTCCAAAAGCCGAATTAATGAATGGTCACTAATCCCCCCCCAACTTCAGCATATAGCACTAAATAAGTAAAATTCCACATTCATTCGAAGGATCTACGGTACATTTTACATTGTGTCATCTGTGGATGAAGTTGAGCTTGGGTTAATCTGCAGATTTGTGACGTTAATGATAATTTACAGAGGATTCATTGACCAAAACCTATCATTAGGCCTAATGCCATTTATCTGAACACCAAAAACAAACTCTGATGCCAAACATGAAGACTACTGCAATTGAAAGTGTGCATGTATTCAATTATTTGAACATGTGCAATAGATTGTAAAATTTGTCAGCTCATATTCAGGTCTTCTGGGTAATATGGAAATCAAAGTATGCACTTGTGTTTAAGTGAATTGACCATGGCATTGAGCGTGTACTAAATATGAGTGCAACAAATTATGACAATGTTTATATAAAACCCCAGTGTTTTAATACAAATAGTGTCGTTTCTCCAACTGAATTACAAAAAAAAACAACAGAAATAAAACATTACTTGTCTTTTATTCAAAAGTCATGACATCTACGTAGAACTATTCAAAAAAATAAAAACAAAAACATGTTTAAAGACATAGATGAATCACAACAAAGTAAGCATGGGAAGGGATGGTGTTGAGGCTTCACCTCTCTCTGGGCATGATTTAAGCTCATTACAACAGTGCTCCATAGAAAGAGAAGGCGGAGGACCAAACATTTTATTTCATGCATTAGACGTGGAGAATAGAAACACCCAGGTGTTGTGTTCACTCCATGGGCTCCTGGCTGTCCTGGTCCCCGGATCTCTCCTCGCTCGGCTCCTTGCCCTCTTTGCTGCGCTTTGACTTCTTGTGCTTGTGCCGGCGATGGCCGTCTCCTTCCTCACTGTCATGACGCCTCCTGCTGCTGCTGCAACAAAACACAGTGTCCATCAAAGGACGAAAGGCCATCTACTCACACACTGACTGCACTGGTGCTCATCTCATCATATGGGACAGTAAAAAGGATCTAATTTACACTCACCGGCCACTTTATTAGGAAGACCTCTAGTGCTGGGCTGCCTGGACCCCTTTTGCCTTCAGAACTGCCTTAACTGCCTACAATACTCAGGTGGGCTGTGGCACGATAAACTGGTACTAATTGGCCCAAATTGTGCAAAGAAAATATCCTTATGCCATTATATCTCTAGCCTGAAACGTTGATGTAAAGCAGGGTCGATCCATCTTAAGACTCATCAGACCAGGCAGCATTTTTCCGATCAGCTAGTGTCGTTTATGGTGAGAGCCTGTGCAAATTGTTGCCTAATTTTCCTGTTCTTAGCTGACAGGAGTGGCACCAAATGTGGTTTTCTGCTGCTGTAGCCCATTTGCCTCAAAATTTGATGTGCTGTGTAAACAGAGATTTTCTTATGCATACTTCTGTTTAGTGTTGCACCAATACCATTTTTTGCCTCGATACCGATACCCGACTGTGCAGTATCGGCCGATACCAATACTACTCTGTTTGAAATGTATATACTGTATATGAAGTGCTGCATAGGCTACTGGATTTAACATCATTGCTATCATGGCTTTGTCAGGCTGCTGCCTACCTTTGTGAAACAGGAAAAAGACTAATATTGTAGAACGTGAATCCAGTAGAACTTTATACACTTTTTAAATATCTCTGATATAAAAATAACTAAGATCAAGGCTGCGTTCAAGTGTAAAGGTGCCGGTATGCTTGCTGCAAGATACGCGAGCGCGTGCACGATTCGTTCATGAACGCGTTAACATGCGTATTTAATGTCAATTCTGCGCGCGTTGGACACGACAGCCAAATGCGTGCGTCAGGTGCAATATCTTCAAACTCGCTGGGGGCGATCGTAAGATAGACTGCGCAGTTCCACGCGTGTGCTTGATATGAAAATTACAATGGCAGCGTCTCGTTGAGTTTGTCCGAAATTTCAAACATTTGTGATCATACTTCCTTGTGGCACTTTGAAAAAGGAGCATGCACGTACAGGAGTAGTGGCAGTATTCTTTCCTCGCCCAGGGAGCCCCTCTTTTTGTTTTGTTGTTTTCCTTGCCATCTGTGTTCCCAATTTCCGCATCCCAATGCTGCGTGCTCTCTGCCCCCTGGATGATACCGCCAGTATTTTGCGTCTTGGTCAACTGCTTTTGAAGCAATCATGTGCTGTCGGTTGCTCGCGGATACGTGCGTAATTTACAGCTCGCAGCAAGCATACCGGCACCTTAATATGAGCATCTGTAAATGGTATCTGTGCCCTATGTTGGTTCTCGCCGATACCGATACCGATACCACCATTTAAGTGCAGTATCTGGGCCATGGACGATACAGGTATCGGTATCAGTGCAACACTACTTCTGTTGTGAGTGGTTATTTGACTTAAAGCTAACCTTTGTATCAGCTCAAACCAGTCTGGACATTCTTCTCTGACCTCTGCCATCAACAAGGCATTTTTGCCCACAGAAACGCCTCTCACTGTATATTTTTTCTTTTTTGGACCATTATTTGTAAACCCTAGAGATGGTTGTGTATGAATATCCCAGTATATCAGTATTTTCTGAAATAATCAAATCAAGCCCTTTCGGCACCAACAACCATGCCATGTTCAAAGTCATTTAAATACCCTTTCTTCCCCATTATGATGATGGTCGGTTTGAACCAGGGCTTTGAACCGTTTTTTTTTTTTGTTGTTTTTTTCAAACGTTCCGTTCTGAACAGAAACGGAATTATAACGTTTCCGGTTATGAGTTCCACCAATAAATTGACGTTCCCGAACCGGTTAGAACAAAAAAATATTGTTCCCGGAATGGTTAATTTCGTTCCTGTCAGCTGATTACTCCCCATAGGCCTAACTGACGTTAATTAACCAAGAAAGACGGAAGTGCAAATCAGTCAGCCTACATTCCAAATTGTTTATTCAAGCGGATGAAAAGAATATCCTCCAGAATTTTGTCGTTCAGGGACGACCTAAGCGGAGAAGCGGAGAATAAACCTCAATGATGAAAATGCGCGCTCCACGCTGACTTGGGTCACGGGGAGCGCTATGATGGACATTGTGAGTTTGTGCATATTTGAAGCGGCCATGGATGCCCAATAACGTCGAACATTCTTGATGCACTTTACACACGCTTCTCTGCAATGTCTTACAATTATGTAATGGAAACTCTGCCCTTTTGTATGACAGTGGTTTCTCTTATTTCAGATGTGGAGTGGAGACTTTGTAATCCACAGCTCTCTCTCCATTCAGTCAGAGAATGTCTGATGTCACAAAGGACGTGAACCTCAGCCGTCATGGTAACGTGCACAGGAAAATAATTGCTTTTTTTTTAGTTTGAGGAACGGTATTAACCGGTTACCATTATTTTTAAATAAGTGTTTCCGTTCCAGAACATAAAAAATAATGTTTCCGGTTTCGTTTCTGTTCCCTGTAAAATGCAAAAAGTTCCCGGTTTTCGTTTTCGTTCCTTGAACCGGTTCAAAGCCCTGGTTTGAACTGCATCAGATCATCTCGACCATGTCTACATACATAAATGCATTGAGTTGCCACCATGTGATTGGGCTGATCAGAAATTTGCCTCAATGAACAGTTGTAAAGGTGTTCCCATTGAAGTGGCTGGTGATTGTATGTCTGGCAATCGCTTATCAATGTCTGCAATAAGTCCCTTCAAGAGTTTGTTGACAGATGAGTCAGATGACACGGATTATGATCAATAGTGTAGCGTGGTGGAAGTGGAAAGAGCATTGTCCATTCCACCAACAAACTTAAATACAACGTTTCGGTCATCCGACCTTCTTCAGGTAAAGTTTCTTTAAAGGAACTTTACCTGAAGAAGGTCGGATGACTGAAACATTGTATTAAATTTGTTGGTGGAATGGACAGTGTGCGGGATTTCTTTGCACTTGACTGACATCCCCGCTGGGATAACATCCTACGCACCTGTCCAACTACAGAGGTGTGCAAAAGCGTCTTTGTTGAACGGAAAGAGCATTGTACCTTCGGGAGGACTTATGTCCCCTTTCCTCTTTGTCTCTGTGCCTCCTCTCTCTGTGTCCTCTCTCTTCCTTCTCCCGACTGGATCGCTCACGATGTCGCTCGTAGCCGCGCTCAGGAGGGTAATCACGGTACCGATAGCGCTCCTCATCACTGCAAAAAAGACAGCCCGCTTACTTCAAGCATGCATCCCATTCTACCATTCATCCCATTTCTAAAGTTTTTTTCTGTGGTCTTTTTGACTTTATTTATGATAGTACAGTGAAGATGATGACAGAAAGCGAGTGGAGAGAAAGAGACGGGGAAGTGCTGGCAAAGGACCCGGGCCAGGAATCGAACCCGGGTCGGCCACATAGACGAGTCCCCTACCGTTAGGCCACGGTAGGGCTATCATCCCATTTTTAAACTACACCAAACAACTTTGGTACTATCAATACTTGAAGTGTTATACATAAGTGAGGACATTCTGCAGTACCTTGTGTAGCCCATTGCTGAAGGGCTGTGTTCTCGCTCCCGTTCCCTCTCTCGCTCATGGGGCCGCTCTCTTGGCCGTTCACGTTCCCTTTCCTTTTCCCGCTCCTTCTCACGACGAGCGTCAAAATACCAGGGTTTGGAGTTATCCATCATGGCGGGGGGCCAGGACGCAACTGCCCCAGGCATGGGAGGTGGATATCCGCCTGAAAAACGACACAAATATGACCGATCTGTCAACAAAGACATGCTGTTCCTTCCGACTCCAATCTGGACGCTGCAGCAATGGCTGCAATGCAAATTCCCATTGCCAACCAATTAAATTGTTAACTGGCTAGCTATTCGGATTTTGAGAAATGTACCACTGGCCACTTGTACGAGCCCATCTTTGACACTGCAGTCAGTGTTTGGTGGGTCCTCTGGAAACCAAGGTTTGGCCAAGTAAGAAGTGGCCAGAAGTGAGATGGCTTGCTCTGATCCATATGCTTGATTGGCCCTAGTTTAAAAGGCCTCAGTGATGAGTGAAGGCCTAGCATTTTCAGTGGCTGGGATGCCAACCGTATGACGACCAGGTGGTGCTTCAAGGACACCTGTGCATATATGGAACTCTGAGTTTTTTGAGTCTTCTGCCAGAGTACAAAAATATTATTAACCTGTAGGCCCAGATTCAAAACTGCATGGACTACCAGTAATTGGTTTTGACTTTTTGCTACACAGACAAAGGAGAAATTGTCTTCACAAGTGCACTGGACATGGTCTTTGGATGTCATTTGACATGAAATATGAGACATGTCTACATACATGAAAGTTAATCAAGTTAATATTAAAATCATTTCAATATCGCAATGGAAACTAAACTATACACGCACACGATTCAATTCACACTTCCTTTGCAGAAAGTGGTACCAGTGAAAAAGGGAATATAATAATTCCCCTTTGTTGTGACCCTTACCTCCTGGGAATGTATATGGTGGAACTGACCGGCCATCATAACCTCCTGGATGCCCACTGCTGTAAGACACAATCACACTGGCTTGAATCCTTGCAGCAATCAACATGTCATTCACCAATGATAAAACCAACATGTTCAGGTCACAAGGTAATGTCAGAATTGAGAGGTCAAAGAAACGTATGTGAAAAATCTGCACACTCAAAACCTACTCTAATTTATAAACTCGTGAAGTGTCTGGCAAAAGCAACAATCACTATCCTTTCAGACAGCCTCATAGCCCAATGGCATGATACCAGCCTCAGACTTTTTTTTTCCTTGAATAATGAAGCGTGTGGCTTCTGCCTGAATAAAGAACACTGTATGCTACAGCATACAAAGCGACCTGCACAAGGCCTTCAAAACTTCATACACTACAAGATGGATGAGAGATTAGATTGGCAGATACTGACGTGGTTCTACCGTTGTTTGGTACACATACACAAGTATGTTAAAAATATTGATAAGAGATTAGAGGTGCATTATGCAATATGCTTAGTAGTTAATTTCCAGAATTCATGCTGCCCATTCACAAATTTTACCTTTTTCAAGAATACTTGAAGTATTAATTATGACTGGGAAAATTGCATTTTTCATACAAGAAAATGTGGATGTTCTCCATGCCCCTTTCAATTTCCAGAAACAGACAATTTCACTGCAAAACTTACTGCAATTTGGTCATACTAGTAAATATTCATGGAAAGATCAGCTTTCAATGAGCAGCATAGTAGCAATACCTATTCTGACCACAGTCCTGCATAGTGCACCTTCAAATTCATAGACAGGAGCTCACCACACACATTCAGTTTGCAATTTAACACCGAACCCAACCTTTTAATTCCACCAAGTGTACCGATGGCAATACGTGGCCTACCAATTACTGAATAAGCAGGGAAGCATGAAGCCCTGGAGTGAAATAACTTACTTTTCCATTGGGGGCATGAGGGATGGAGGGGGGCCGCCCGGTGGAGGGAAACCTTCAAAACAACATACAGATATTAACTCCACAGATATTCATGTAGTGAGAAAGACTGTTGCATGATTTAAAAATTCCATACTTTATTGTTCTCAAAAGTGAAAGTGTCCGAGATCTTACCAGGAGGAGGAACCGTGATGGGCATTCCTATGACAAAACAAGCAGAATTAATTTGGTGCAATTTTGTACCAGTTTCTCAAAACGGACACAGGCAATGTCTCAGGTCTTTACTGGATCATATCACATCACATCATTTCTGTATTTTTGTAGTAGGTGGCTACTCAGCACACACAGGCAGCAGATCAATTTGAGAACAGCAAGAATAACATGGTGCTGTAGAGGCTCACTTGGGGGTGGGATGAGTGGGGCGGCGGTCACGTTTGGCGGTGGCATGAATGGGGGCGGTGGAATGTTTGGAGGAATAGGTCCAGGTGGGAAGAAGGGGCCGGGGGGCATCTTCGCTGGTGTCGGCTCAGAGTCAGACGAGTGCTCCGCAGAGATGACCTGTGGAGAAACACAAGATGAGAACAGTCTGAGATCAGCATCAGATCAAAAACAGACTTGTCTCGAGAGACGTTTACGGCCCTTGAGGCCGTTTTATATTTTATAAGTTATAAGTTGTATTCAGGGGACCTAGAGAAGGTGGGGTCTGTTTTAAAGGCGGCTCCTTCAATATAAGCCAAAAGTGCAGGGGGAAATCCTGGTTTACATTTGAAGTACAGCCCTCGGAGGACTTTTACGGCCCTTGGTGGAATTTGAAGTGGCCCCCCGAATGAAAAAGGTTCCCCACCCAGCACTAAATCCAAAAGGACCCATGTTACTCTTCTTGATTCCTTTTGCTGCTCTTTGCTGTGTACCACTCAGTTATGTCACGTGTGATGAACCACTCTTATTCTCATCACAACCACATCTGTGTGTGTGTGTGTGAGAGAGAGACCTGACTTTGACTAAAATGTATGCAAGCGTGCAGCCTGGGCGAATAGCCGACTGTTGACTCCGCCAATCAGTCTGGCAAAAGCCATGAGGAATCCGTCTCCGTGGACGATGGGAGATGGTCTGATATTACTCTATCTTTTAATTAATTGAAGTTCCAAACTCAAATTAAAACCCATATTGTGCTTTATTAGCATGCCTGTTACGTTATAGCATTGCAAAAGCATACAAATAACTAAACGAAAGTGTGAATATACCAATCCTTAACCAATCAGTAACAGAGCTCGCGGGTGAGTTCTACGTCACCACTCTCAACTGTTTGTTGATTGGCGAAACACTGAGATAACCGAGTTCGAGGCTTTTGCCAGACGATGTGCGGAGCCAAAATCTTTGGGTGGAGTACAGAGGATGGCGTCGCGAGGCTAGCAAGTGTGTGCTTTATGGTGATATATATGCAATGATGTGTGTAATGTTTGTGTTTTTTTCCGTATTGATGCATGTATGCTACTGGACACCTTAATTTCCCTCAGGATTAATATATGATACTCTACTCTAATTATCGAGTAGCACTGGCTACCGTTCGCTGCCCAGATCAAGCACAAGGCCTTATTTGTTTATTTGTTGGATCCCCATTAGCTGTGGCAATGCCACAGCTATTCTTTCTGGGGTCCTTTTCTTCAATAAAATCAGTTCATCATAGTATTAAAAATTACATCTGGAACACAAAAAAACAATACAATAACATATTACAGTAGGCTATAAGCAAAATACATTCAAATTACACAATTTAATACAGCCTGCTAATAAATATAAATGCATCAATATAAACATCTACCCTCTTAAAAATAACTTTCCTAAAAATATCTTGAATTGTTTTTTTTAAAACTGGCTTTAGAACTAATTTGTGTGATAAAGGTTGGCATACTGTTCAATGCGGTGATCGCTCTGTATCCCACTGTTCTTTGTAGGGCATTGGTATTTGCACGGGGTACTACAAATGTCCCTGTTGTTGCAGACCTTGTATTATAAATATGGGAGTTGGACGTTTTACAGAATCTGCTATATTGTTTCAGAGGGGTTTTAATATTTAATCTTGCCCATGTTGAGGTCAATAAAGAGGCCATTAATTTATCCTCAACTTTTAGCCAGTGTAAAGAAGAGTACATATGTGTAATGCTGGTATATTGTGAGCATTGGATAATTAGTCTTGCTGCCTTGTTTTGCACTACCTGAAGTTTGGCTAGATGTGTTCTACATGCATTAGACCATAGTATGTTACAATATTCCATCTGACTCAGAA
Organism: Engraulis encrasicolus; assembly: GCF_034702125.1. NCBI lineage: Eukaryota > Metazoa > Chordata > Actinopteri > Clupeiformes > Engraulidae > Engraulis > Engraulis encrasicolus. Next base: position 27,520,172 of record NC_085872.1, read on the forward strand.
CCAAGGCACTTATTACACTATTCATTAATTCTTGTGTGATAGCATTCCTACATCTTCTAACCCAGGGGTGGGGAACCTCTGTCTCGATGGCCGTTTGAGGTCGTTTTATCCGGCCCCCGATATGATTTTAATGTTATGCAGCTTCACATGAAATATGACATATTTTGTAAAGGAATATTAGAAATTACATTTACAACACAATAAGTTATATTCAGGGGTCCTAGAGAATGTGGAGACTGTTTTAAAGGTAGCTGCCTTCAATATAGGCCTAAAGTGCTGGGGGAAATCCTGGTTTGTGTTCATAATATGGCCCTCGAAGTACTTGCACGGCCCTCAGATGAATTTGAAGTGGCCCCTCGAATGAAAAAGGTTCCCCACCCCTGTTCTAACCAATGCCAGGGCACAACTCATTGACCCTTGCCTACAAAACCACCTCAGTAACGTAACGGCCCCCGCTTATCTGAAGGACATACTAAGGCCGCATCATGTTCCTGCCAGAGAGCTACGACACTACACTAACCGTCTGCCAGTTCTGCCTGCGCGCTCTAAGCGATCCCAGTCAAGACTGTTGTCAGTCATTGTCCTTCAGTGATGGAACAAACTCCCAGGGGCAGCAAGACTAGGCACATCTCTCTCAACTGTCAAGAAGCAAGTGAAGAGACTCTTCTCTTTTGTGACTATTTACTGCCCTAATGCTTGAGCTGGACAAGTCACGAGGTGACTCTCTGGCATGGTGCGTGTGTGCTACTTAGGGGGGTCAAATTGCATCTGATTCTGCACTTATTGTTAAGTATTTTTCTTGTGTACTTTGTATCGGCAAGTGTTTTAGGCTATGATTATGTCTTCGACTGTAAGTGGCTTTGGTTGAGAAGCATCTGCCAAATACAATATATTGTAACGTCTAGTGGAGCATACCACCAAATACTAGTCAAATGTAGTTAGTGTGCTTTGTCTCTGAGGTCCTACAAGGATGTCTTCAATGTAAAACATTGAATGCATCTGAAGACATTTCTCCATAGCAGTTGGACACACAAGCAACATCAATAACCACGCCATGCCACTTGGCGGCCCTGTGGCAAAAACCTAATTATGGCATAAAAAGTAGGCAAACTAAGATTAATCTAATCTCCAAGGGAAGTGGATGATCCTATAAAAATACTGCCAAATCTGCAATGGTTGTCTACCTGGATGTTGTTGCCTTCCTGGTTGTGCCGGCGCCGTCCCTCAACCCGACTGATGGTTGCCGTCCCTCCACCGATGACGTCAATGGTGCCACTTGTCTTCCTAAAGCAGAAAAGCCACAAGACACACACACAATAAAAATATTAAAATCAGCACATGAACCTTACAACACAAAGAAAAACAAAACAATCTCCATCCGTAAATTCATTCAGAGGGCAACAAGCATGCACACATTTCCCAAAACACAAGACCTTCCCATTAACTCAGGTTAACAACTACACGTGGCCACACACAGCTTTATACAGGTACACATGAAATGTCTTCACCGTGATGTGCAAGATCAGCAAATGTTTTTTGCAATGGTGTGTGGAGTGCAGTGTTGCTATGGTGATGGTCCAGCCGTGCTTAGGGCTAGTGGAGACAGTACAAACCGTCTTTACGATTTCTAAGACTAAGTGTACGTGTTTGCCTGGTTGAATGCATTGGCACTGGAGGCCGATTTCAGTGTTTCACGGAGACGCATGAGTGGAAGTTTAGATAATGCATGAGGGCTCTCGGCCACCATCGGCCCCCTCTGGGATGATGACATCACGACCACGAACTCTCCCACTTACGTATAGTAGGACATGTCCTGATTGCCAGGGGGTGCCCATTGGGGAGGGGATATCCTATGGGCGCATGAGCAGAGGGAAGACAAGAGTTACCACTACTAGCTGCCCCTCTTCAACACAACAGCACCGCAGTCACAGAAGGACGCAATGCTCACACCTTGGGGATGGTTCGATGTAAATACATGCTCTAGTGACAAACTAGGGTAACATTAACCGAGGACATGTGCTTCAGAGGAGACGAATGGCTTTATTACTGCAGGCGAGCATATGATCTATTCTACATTCTTTTTTTNTGTAATTATATTTTTATTGGTAACCAGTAGGTTTACAACATTACAGTGAAGAGATGACTTTAAAAGGTGCCTTCACATGAGGTACAATAAGCGACAGATATATATAAAAAAACAAAAGACATTCAACATTGCTGTCGTTCATCACTTTACATGAGTTCACAATAAAGTATAAAATGAAGAAAAGACAAAATGAACTTTCTCAAAAGTTATACAAGGATATCAATCCATTTAGTTTCTTCTCTAGTGCAGTTTTTTTAACCTACTGTCTAAAGAAAGTTTTCTGGTACCATCAACAAAACTATGTACAGAACTGGGATGAATAGCTCTATTAGATACAAAAAAAAGACAGAAGGAAAAAAGAGTAGGATACTTCAAATGAAGTCAGGACGTTGGGATCCTATGAACAAAACAAATCTGTTCCAAAGGCCGCTGAAGTCATTTTGACGCATTCTGAGTGAATATGTCAATCTCTCCATCTTGTACACATCATATACTATATCTATCCAATCATCCACTGAAGGTGGTTGGGGCTTTAGCCATTTACGTGTAATAGCCTTTTTACATGCCGCTAGAAGGATTGGTATCAGCCTCGCATCACTTGGGTGGAGATCTAAGTCATGTGGGAAATTGCACAGATAAAGAGTGTCAAAACTGAGAGGAATAGTAATTATCAAAGAGTCCTGTATGATCTGGTGTACCTTCTTCCAATATTCAGTGAGAGATGGGCAGGACCAGAAAAATATTGATAGTGGTTTGCCTCAGTAGTATGGCACTGCCTCCAACAGGCTGTATTATTAGTGTTATAACTTTTTTGTTTAGGGGTGAGAAAAAAGCGAACCATATTCTTCCAACTAAATTCTCTCCATGCCAGAGATGTAGTTGTTTTCCATTGTATTTGGCAAATAGAATACCAATGATCCTCTGACAGAATGTTACCACTCTCCTTGTCCCACCTTTGCTTGATGTATAAAGATCCTTCAGATTTTCTTTTAGAAAAGTAATTATAAATCTTAGATATTGTCTTAATAATATTTTCAGATTTATAAGCAGAAATAAAACAATTTTATCATTCCGTCCTCCAAGTCTATGTCTTTTCTGAGTTTTTCAAAGTGATGACGCATTTGTAGGAATCTGTAAAAATCCTGACGTTCCAAATGGTATTGTTCTTCCATCATCTGGAATGTCTTTAATGATTCCTTGTGCATCACAGTGCAATAGGCTGTAATACCATTCCTCATCCATACCCTAAATCGCGCATCATTCAAAAATTTGGAGGAAAATCACTATCAAAAGAGCACACCCTTAATATTTTTGCAGTTTCCTGTATATTACATTGCTTTTTGGACAAGTTTCCATATTTTAAAGATAGATTGATAAAGGGATTCGCCCTGTCCAGAAGATACTTGATTAGTACGTCATCCGATACAATTGCCTGGAGTGGGATACTGCACATAGCTAATTCTAGGTCCTTCCACCTAGCAGAGTATCCAGGGTTGCACCAGCATATGATGGGTCGTAGCTGAGCAGCATAGTAGTATTCCAGTAGGCATGGGAGCCCCATTCCCCCAAATTTTTTCTGGAGCTGTAGGGTTTTATATTTAATCCTTGGCCTTTGACCATTCCAAATATATCTAGATATTTGCTTATCCCACTCGACAAAGTGTTGTTTGGCAACCTCTATAGGCAAAGTTTGAAAGAGGTACAGTAACCTTGGCAGGATATTCATTTTAACAGAGTCAACTCTTGAGCCCAAGGTTAAAAAAGGAATGACCTGCCACCTTTTAATATCTTCTTTTATTTTGGAATTCAATGGCTGGTAGTTTAGCTGGAACAGTGTGTCTAAATTTTTAGGCAGATGTATTCCTAGGTATTTTATTGATTCATTCTCCCATTTTAATTGGTATCTTTGTTTAATGTCTATGGGAGGTTTATAATTGAAAGCAAGTATTTGTGTTTTTGATAGGTTTAGCTTATAGCCAGCCATTTTGCTATATTCATCCATGCATGACATCAGTCTGGGTAGTGATGTAGAGGGCTTTTCTAGGTATATTAAAATATCATCAGCAAACAGGGCCAACTTCTCCACCAATGGCTGAAATCCCTCGAATAATTGTATCTTGTCTAATCCATTGACTTAAAGGCTATGAATATAGCAAATAAGAGAGGGGAGACAGCGCACCCCTGCCTGCACCCTCGCTGTAAGGAGAAAGATGTTGTTAGATCGCCATTGACCCGGATTTTCGCTGTTGGTCTGTCATATAGTGCTTCAATCACTTTTATAAAATTCTCATGAAATCCAAATGTATTTAGTGTTTTATAAAGGAATTTCCACGAGACTGTGTCAAATGCTTTAAAAGCATCCAAACTTATCAGGGTTGATTCAATATTATTTTCTACAATGTGTCGTATTATATGCAATGTCCTTCTTATGTTATCTTGCGTTTGTCTCTGCTTAATAAAGCCAGTCTGGTCCAAATGGATTATGCTTGGCAGGCAGTTTTCAAGTCTCCTTGCTAATATTGATGTAAATATACGATAGTCCACATTTAATACACTTATAGGCCTTAGATTTTCACATTCTTGTCTATTTTTACCTTCCTTGGGAATAAGAGAGATGACTGCTTCTCTCCATGATGGAGGCATCTCATGTTTTTTTAAAATCCAGTTAAAGGTTGTCATTAGTCTAAACACAAGTTTGTCCCTCATAATTTTGTACCATTCGGTCGTGAAACCGTCCAGGCCAGGGGAGCTACCCGCTTTCAGTCTTGTAATCGCCTGGTTAATTTCCTCAGTAGTCACTTCAGCTCTAAGGATATTGTTATGAGCCTCCGTAACTGTTGGTAGGTTAAGTGACATTAAGAATGTGTCAATATCTTCATCATTATTCATCTGCTGTTGGGAATATAGTTTTTTATAGAAGGACACTAAACACTGTTTAATTTTCTCTTGCTTATATTCGATCTCCTTAGTCTCTGTGTTCCTTATTTTGTAGAGTGCACTGTCAGCTTGTTTTTTCTTTAGCCTATATGCCAATAGTTTGGTTGCCTTGCCCCCAGCCTCCCAGTATTTCTGTTTCAGATAAATTAGTTTCTTTTTTACTTCCTCTGTCAATAGGCTGTCAATCTCATTTTTTACAGTTTTTATGTCTCTTTCAGTGTTAGGCTCCAAGTTGTCTTTATGCTGTCTTTGTAACTGCTTTAATTTTTGCTGAAGATTATTTAATCTCTCTTCTCTCAGTTTTTTAACATAAGATGACCGTGCTATAATATTTCCTCGCATTACTGCCTTAAATGCATCCCACAGCATGGGTGGCTCCACCTCCCCTGTGTCATTTATCTCAAAGTAGTTGTTAATTTCCTTCTCTAACTCTTCCTTAATAGGTACACTATTAAGTATACTGGAATTAAGCTTCCAGTATGTATGCTTGGCATGTTGATGTAAACTAATGGTGAGGTATATGGGACTATGATCTGAGATATCAATGTTTCCAATATCACATTGGTCAACCCTATGTCTGTCTGTGTTATACATAAAGAAATAGTCAATGCGTTAGGGGTGGGTATTGGCAAAGGGTTCACGATTCGATGCGCATCACGATACACATGCCACGATGCGATTCTATCACAATGCATTGTGATTCATGTACTACTGTGATGCATTGCGATATTTACTTTAGTAAATGTGTAAAATACAGCTTATTTGTCAGTTGCTGTGTAGCTTTCTTAAGTCAGTTCATTCTATTTAAGCATTCTATCATCTGGGAGAGAGCTTACATCACAACAGAAATATTACCTATTCTCTACTGAACAAAATAACCAGTGGCAAATCGAATTTTATTATTATGAAATAATCAATTGTCATGAATCCATGCAGTATATTGAGAAAATAAGTATCACGATACCTTGTCATGAATCGATGCATTGTATCGTGAGAGTAAGTATCGCGATGCATCGATATGACGATTATTTTGCACACCCCTACAATGCGTGTGTATACTGAGTGAGGATGAGAGTAATGAGTGTAGTCACGGTCTACTGGATGAAAGTCTCTCCATACGTCAATAATTCCCATTTCCCGCATTGTGACATTAATTTTCTTGTTCATTTTGGTTTGTCTAACAATTGGCCTTGATGAGTCCAATTTTTCATTAAGTTTCACATTCCAGTCTCCGCCACATATGAAAATTCCTTTGGCCTCCAGTGTCATGATATCAAATATTTTTCTATAAAAATCCCACTCACTATTTGGGGGTGCATAGACATTGAATAATGTAACCACTATTCCATCTATTTTTCCCCTGACCAAGACATATCTACCCTCCTTGTCGGTTTTTTCTAGCATATGTTCATAATTAAGAGAGTTACTTATTAGAATTGCAGTTCCTCTCCTATTACCAGATTCGTGTGATGAAAAGAAAACGTGTTTAAACCCCATCCTTCCCAACTTAACATGTTCAGTGCTATTTAGGTGGGTTTCCTGTAGTAAAGCAATTTGAGTTTTTTCTCTCTTTAACTTGGATAATATCTTACCCCTTTTTATAGGATTATGGATCCCATTAACATTAAAAGAAGTAACTTTTATCCTCCCCATAAGATTTTCCCCTGTAAAGATTTACTAATCATAGAGCATTCCTCCTCTGCAAACAATGAACAAAATGAACAAAAATAATAAAAAGAACAAACAAATAAAGTTTCAGTATCATTTCCTGAGGCTTCCAAGTGACAGGTACATACTATGACCTTGATAGAGCCAGGTTGGTATGGCTCTGAGGGAAAATCTCTGTCAGAGACAGAGGGCCCTCGCCTATGTTGTTGGCATTTTGAGAAAAGGGTCTGCATGACCGACACAGCTCCCCCCTACCCCCCCCCCTCCCACACTAACATGAATTGCTAAATCAAACGTAAAAGACCGTCTTATATTGTGCTTATTACTTCAAGAAAAGTTCAAGAAAAATGTCCGCTTTGTATGCCCTAAAGAGCCCACATTACTTTTACCTGAATCAAACAGACATGTCACCCTATTGCAAGGCTTCCACATCCTGAATGAGATTGCGTGTGATCAGGTCTCCTCTGCGTGAACCGTCCATGGCAACCTGCCATCCAACGCGATTCAGTTCTTTGCTCATCTTCTCCTCGTCTGAAATGGTTGTTTTAATCCCGATTGATTGCAGATCTTCCGCGGCTTGCCATGCAGAGCTGTATGTTCTTACACCATCTTGCAGATGCACCTTCAGTTTAGCTGGGTATGGAGTCTGAAATCGGATGTTCTTTTCTTTCAGTTGCTTTTTAATATCGGAGTATTCGCGTCTTCTCTTTTGTACCATGGGCGAATAGTCATGATCCATGTAGATCCGGTTCCCCTCGTATTCCAGATTGTTCGAGCTCCATGCTTTGGAAATCACCTGTTGCTTTTGCTGATGGTCGACGAATCTCACTATCAGTGATCGCGGGGGAGGAGGGGAGGCAGGCGGTCTCCCCTGTTGCCCCGTCGGCTGGGTTCGGTTTGAGCGAGCTCCCGGCTGGGTCCGTGTTTGCTGAAGAGATCTGTGCGCCCTCTCGATCATAAGGGGAGTCTCTCTGGGCAAGTCCAACAGTTCAGTCAAAAACGTTTCAGCCCATTTAACCACATCGCCCGTCTCCTTGCCCTCTGGGACTCCATATATCCGCAGATTATTCCTGCGAGTATAGTTTTCCAACGCTTCGCATCTTTCCTCGAGTTGCCTTTCTCGCCGCAGAAGGTAGCCCAGCAGGCGCGAGGAGCGTGCAGAGTCGTCTTCTACCTGATTAATTCGGTCCTCGGCCTCTGTTAGTCGCTCACCCAGGTTACCGACTGTTTGTTCCAAGGATTTTATGGCCGATGTCATGTCCGTCAATTTTTCGTTGTTCTCTTGTCTGAAATGTCTTAGTTCGGCCAGTATCGCTGCAACATTATCCCTCTCCTGGTGCGGGCTAGCTGTAGAGTTAGCTTCATCTAACGTTCGCTGAACATAGCTAGATTTTGGTTCTTTACCCTTCTTCCCGTCCATTTTTCCTTTCTGAGTTTTGCCGTGGTGACTCATTAGAGCTTTATGAATTATTTTAAACCATTACTTGAATCTCTATAACGCCCCAGAGTGAGGGGAAAGGTTCAGGGGGTCGCAGCTCAGTTAAGAAGCAGCTGCCATGTCAGTCGACAGAACCGGAAGCCGATCTATTCTACATTCTAGGTTAGTTCTCTCGAAAAATTGCACGATTCATCTGGGACAAGATGTTAGATGCGAATTTAACTCCCAATACCATTACAGCAAATGACATATATTCTTTCCCGGGACTGAATATACCGGTACATAACTGGCAAAGACCAAGACCTAATCAAAAAACTACTGGGGCAAGTCCCCTTAAGTGTCTCAGTGATGCCCGACCTCGAAGTCATATTCTTAAAAAGTCCCTCATTGGTACTGTGCCAGTAATGTTGAAATGGCTTTAAAAACACCAAGCAGCTGAATTGGAGTGACAACATCTACAGGCACATGTCCTTCTAACCACATGTAGCAGCCAAAAAGAAAGACAAGTTTACTCTTATGCCTAAAAGGGATTTTCAAATCATTTAGCAGAAGAACATGCGGAGTGACTGTGAGTGACATAGTATCTGCACAATTCTCCTGGTTTAAGAGTGGTTCATACCTGGTTGTGTTAATTGCAGATTTGTACACGTTTGTTGGGCTATTGAAATCTGTCTTGGTTGTGTGCGGAGTAATGTTCACTATTTCCTTTTCAGTATTTCCTGTCCGTCCCTGTTGCACCTGAAAGCAGGAAAAGGGAATATCAAAATAACAAAATGCATTAGAAGTCATTCACATTTGGGACAAGTCCAACAACACATAACAATATCTGGAAGGCCTTCCTAAGTGTTATTTTTCAGTTCGTCTTATATGATTTGCAGTGTGTCAACATCCATACATATGGGGTGTCTGGTTAGTCACTCCCAGACTTACCATGATTTTGCTGGTATTTGAGGACATAATTTCCAAGCCCATTCGAATTCTCTTCTGTTTGTCACAATACGCTTTAAACGTATCCTCATTGAAGCCATAGTTAAAATAGTCAGACAGGTCAGCACCTAGACGAGAAAACATGCAATTGTTAAAAAAGCATTAGTTGACATTGCTCTATTGTCAAGAGTTACACTGTAGGTAACTGGACTTCAATTTGGAGTTTGAAAACATTTTCTCTGCTTGACAGACTTCAGCAGCAGTTACTGTAATTACGTCATGCATACTTCCACCTCCACAGTTACATCCATGGCAACATCCCTGGTAGTGTGTGAGCGAGTAAATACACCCATAAACTTCATGGATTCAACATCCTCTCACCTGGTTTTCTCCAGGGTTTCTCTTCAAAAGACTCCATCTCCACCTCCAGAACTGGAACACCATTGATGCTCCCAGGAGCTTCCAGGTCCACACCCTTCAGCTTTGCAGTGACTTAAGAAGAGATTTAACACATGACTCACTCCTTAATCATACTACTGGGCTATATATTCTGCCATTTTTATTTCAAACCTATGGAAGCAAGACGTGTGTTGTGTTCACATGCTTTTAGTCATGATATTACCCGAAGAAAGTGAGAACATACCTGCCCCATAGCCTCTGCTTCCTGGAGTTTTTATGTTGAGGTTAACTGGTGTGGCTCCATAGGTCCTGCAACACATACAATACAATTATGCTGCAATCACCTTGGCGGTCTTGGAAGTCAAGTAATGCTAAACCAAGTATGCGCTTTCAAAGAATATTTAAGAGAATGCGTACGTGTACTGCGGAGCTCCGGTCTTGATGTCACCAATGGTAACCTGCACGTCGTCATCATCGTCGTCACTTTCACTGTCGCTGTCCTCATCATCGGCATTCGCCTCTTTCTAATGGGACAATCATTAAAGGATATCATAAATGCACAGTTAAATGCTGTCCTGAAGATCAGGAGGAAAGATACACATCTTGAGTCTGGATCTACATTAAGTTACCTGTTTTTCCACCCCATTTCCAGTAGTCTCGTCCGTGACGGGGGCAGGTGCAGGAGCAGGAGCACTAACAGACAAAAACGCACAAGTCTGTCAAGGTGCTGTATTTCCACCACAATACTGACAAAAGTGCACGCAAGGGATGAAATGGAAACATTGTTTTGACCCACCTTACAGCTGCGGTCAGTTTTGCCTCTTCCTCTTCATTGTCTTGCTTTTCATTTTCATCTGCACACCAGAAGAAATACATTAATGTTCATCTGGTGGTGGTTTGGACTAGACCTTGCATCACACCGATTTCTTTCTTTGATTCAGGCAGAGTACAATCATATTTCATCACTGATGGCATGCTAACATCTTAACATGGGGATAAGACTTGTGTATTTCAAGTCTTTCTAAGACAGTTTTAAAAGATTTATTTCAGAACTCTCTTCTTCAAGAGGATATCCATTGTCAACAGGTTTGTGGGCATACATCCGTGCTGTAGTTAATTATGATCATCTGAGCTGAAAAATTAGAACTTTGTTCAGTCAGTGGAAATCTGGTCAGGGGTTACGGCAAAGAGATACATAGACAACAGTCTGTGTGTTGCTTCAGGCAATCAAATATGAATAGTAACAATGAGCCAAAAGCTTGCTTAATTGGGACATGAGTAAGGTAAGCGTACCCATTAAGCCCACCAAAATCTAAATTTCTTGGTTTTTCAATCATCTTCACATATATTTTTTGTGAAATGATTTGTTAAATAGTAAGATTTACCTCTCTTCTCAATGTTTATCACGGAGTTGATGAATATTTCAAAGTACAATATGAAGATTTTTTACGAGAAAAGTGAAAAGTCTGAATGGGCTTAAATGGTACCATTGGTACCATTTAAGCCCACTTGTGTTCCAAATAAGCTCATGTAGTTATTTCTGTATCAAAATACCTGGTGAGGTGTGCGAGTTGAGTTTAAACAGTGTAGCCTACATGGCATAAATGGTTTCAGACCAAAATATTATTCCAAAATGTAAGATTTGCTAAAAAAATAATGCATAAAACCTAATTAAATATTACAGCATCTCTTACTTCATATACTTCATAAAATTCTTCATCCAAACAGAGAAATTTATTTTTTCTTATTGATTATTGTTAGTTCATTACATTACGCCTTTTTAACCAACAACTTGAGATTGTACACCACTTTTTATGTTCCTCAAAGGCATTTTTGGGTTAGCATGCATGCCAGCTTGCATGCATTTCAATGGGGTGTACCATTTAAGCCCACCTAGTACCCATTAAGCCCGCCTATACAAAAAGCTATTTTATGGAAATAATCAGCTCCACAAAACATTTCATGATGCATTTCTTTAAAGATCAATGCCAAACAAACTGGAATATGCTTAGAATTCATACCTAACCACCTTAAGTCTTGTGGTAGAGTAAGATAAAGATGGTGTGTGGTTGTATCAAGAGAATATCAGCGTTTGCTAGCTCATAAAACACATCTTTTCATTTGAAGGGAAATGCTATAATTTAGCAAAACACTGCACATATACATATATAAATCATTACATTTACCTCTTAGTTCACTAAATATGAAAGTATTTTCAAAACATTTCACTTAACCTAGCTGAAATTCTATGATTTCTGACATGTCCCAAAACAGCAAAGTTTTGAGGCGACTTCTTGTCAGTAGTCCTGAGACAGGATTCACTTGGACGGGGATGACTCAACGATAAAAAATGTGATTTGTTTGCAATAAAAAAACATTTTGTGAGTTACTAAACCCTTTAATTGGATAGGGTGAAGAACAACAAAATCCACCATTTCCCTTTCTTTAAATTGACCTCAGAGTTGAAAGTGGGCTTAAATGGTACATGGGCTTAATGGGTACGCTTACCTTACTACAAATCTGATTGGTTTCTTGATATTGGCTAGTGCCAAACAAGGGTGTGTACCGCGTCAGTAAACTGCGTACAACACATTTTGTTATCCATCATGGCAGTCATGGGTCGGTTAGGGCATCAGACTTGTAGCCCAAAGGTTGCCGGTTTGACTCCAGACCCGCCAGGTTGGTGGGGAGAGTAATTAACCAGTGCTCTCCCCCATCCTCCTCCACGACTGAGGTACCCCTGAGCATGGTACCATCCCACCGCACTGCTACCTTGGGGTGCCATTGGGGGCCGCCCCCTTGCACGGGTGAGGCATAAATGCAATTTCGTAGGGTACAGTGTTCACTTGTGTTGTGTGCTGTGGAGTGCTGTGTCACAATAACAATGGGAATTGGGCATGGGCTATCAGACTCACACAATAGAATAATCTTCTGAAATGAATAATTATCAACTTGGTAGAACTAACTAACTGTTAGCCTGTGAAACAAAAATTCAAACCTTGTGGCCCCTACTGACACACCAATTCTACTTGCGCCTTTTCTTTCACCGCTTTGCCAAGCGAAGAGGGGTAGCCTACTCTTCCAGGGCCGGTTGTTGACAGAAGTGACCTATGAGCTCAACACAACCATGTTCGACCCAACTTACAGTATAACGAATGTTTAACTACAGGACTATGTATTTTGATTACTTTTTGGATGCTGATAACACAGCATGCCATTTCAATTCAAACATCACTACTGTCCGTGCGATGATAGTGTTTGGCATCTTACTATATTCATGTCATTGAACAAAAAACATGTGGCCCTACTACTTGCATTTGAGCGCGCGGAAAAGTCACTTGCAATGGTAAGTTTTTCACAGCGTTGTAAATTACACTGCGCGGGTAATTACTACGAAGACTACTGTAGTAAGCTGCTAACTTACAGGACAGTAATACAACTCTGCACCTACTGTTATGCTATTGCTAAACCTTGCTGCTACTGCGTTGCATCCAACAGGACTAGCGTCATTAGCAAGCGTTAGCATATCACGTTGCACCAACATGTTGAGCTGCTAGAAAACAACCTCCCGGTCGTGTTGACACATTAAATGTCAAAAACTCAATGCTACAAAATAACAAGAAAACATATTTAATGCGAAACTACACAAACCTCCATACAGCCATTCTTCCTCTTCGTCACCCGTTGTGGTTTTATCCGTCTCCTCCGCAGACATTTTGAATGAACGAAATCCGTGCAAAGTTACACTTGCTTAATAAAACCACAATAAACAAGCACTTAAGTATGCTTGTGTGCTTAGCACCTTCCAATTTAACATCAAACAAAATCTACATGTTCGATAGTCAGACGGACCTCATAATGCTTCTATTTAGTGTAGTAGAATCAAAGATAAATAGCCGGGGTAGCACTAGCAAGACATTAGTTTGTAATTCATTTCTTTCCGAGCAAAGGAGGAACTACTTCCGGTTTACAAAAAGGGGCGTGTTGATTGTCAACTAGAACCCTGCTAGAACCAAAGAACGTGGTTCTTTGCTAGAACGCTGCAGTGAGCTCAAAACCATGAAGTTAATTTAAGTGTCTTTGATGTGCTTTTACAATAATAATAATCATAATTATAATAATAATAATAACAATAATAATAATGAGCTTGAAGCCTAAAGTTGATGTGTCCTGTGAAAATGTTACTAGTCAAATCAGCGTTTATTTGCAATTATAGGCCTAGGTGATAATTTAAATTGTTGCCTATTAGCCTTGGCCTACATGGGTTCGCAATGTTTGTAAACACAATGGGTGTTTCTCAAAACCTATCAGTGCATTTCCAAGTGTATCAGCCTAATTAGACACGCTCAGTGATTGGTTACTCTTTGGTGAATTCTAGGAATATCCAATCACTGGGTGTGACTAATTAGGCTGATACACTTGGAAGTGCTATGCACTAGGTTTTGAGAAATACCCAATGTTTTGAGGAGGGGCCAGACACTGGCAGCCAACCACGTGAGCTAATATTTTGAACCATAGCAGTTTCCATCAATCAGAAGTTGAGTTGTGCGCAGCTAGAGTCCCGCAGTGAGGGGAAAACAAAAATGTACAACCCATGTATATATAGCCTACTTTCCATCATCGAAAGGCAATAAAAACCTAGGAATCCCCTTTTGTAGTGAAGGGGAGTAGAGTTGCCCAGCTGGGACTTGAACCCAGATCTAGTAAACTGGGGCTCTGACCCCAGAAGGTCTGGGTTCGTGTCCCAGCTGGGCAACTCTACTCCCCTTCGCTACAAATGGTGTCAGAAGTGGGATGTCTACAGTGAGGCCATTGGAGGCGTAGCCTACCCACTGTGTGTGAGCCGTAATTCCATGTGAGGGTCTCTTCATCTCTACATTTCTTATAATAAGCAATTATTTCTCAAAGCAAGAAAAAGGAGGGTGCATAGGCTAAACTGCACAAGAGTGGTTTATGAGTTAAGTTTTTTGGTTCCTGCAATATGTGACGGAGATGTTCTGGTACAGTCCGTCCCCATCATCGGGGACGCAAACCTGTGACCTCGTCAATTACAAGAGTACGGAAATGGGAGACACAGTACAATACCACTGGACTAAAGGACCAGTCCTCCAGCCCAACGGCATCGACACTGTATCAGGCTTTCGGGAGGGAGGTTTACTAACGTTACACACTAACTTTATCCTCCGTTACACTCTCCCCTCACTCCCATCCGGGTCATGGCACCACTGTGACGGAGGTGTTCTTGCACAGTCCGTCCCCCTCGGGGACACGAACCTGTCACCTCGTCAACTACTACAGTCCGGAAATGGGAGACACGATACCGCTGGACTAAAGGTCCTCCAGCGCAATGGCATCGGCACTGTATCAGGCTTTCGGGAGGGAGGTTACCTCCGTTACAAATTCAGTGGATAACATTGGAAAAGGAAAAGGAACGTTGGGAAAGTGGGACAGCTGGTGAGGTGGGAAGGAGAAGACTGGCCCAATCTCCCAGACTAGGTTAAAAAAAACTTCCCAGTTGATCTCTACTCTGGAAAATGGTCTTCATTACACCTCCTTTATCTTGTGTCTGTAAGTGTGTGTGTGTGTGTGTGTGTGTGTGTGTGTGTGTGTGTGTGTGTGTGTGTGTGTGTGTGTGTGTGTGTGTGTGTGTGTGTGTGTGTGTGTGTGTGTGTGGACTGTTTCAATCACTGCATTATGGAACTCTTAACCACTGGACATACTTCTTTTGTTCTTATCACAAGGAAAGACTGTGTGTGTGTGTGTGTGTGTGTGTGTGTGTGTGTGTGTGTGTGTGTGTGTGTGTGTGTGTGTGTGTGTGTGTGTGTGTGTGTGTGTGTGTGTGTGTGTGTGTGTGTGTGTGTTTTAAACCAAATTTGGATTGTGCCATGATAATTGTATATCTGTCAATCCAAATAAAGAAGTAAACTGTGTGTGTGTGTGTGTGTGTGTGTGTGTGTGTGTTGTCCAAAACACTTCTGCTTGTAGGCTACTAAGCGGTGACATTGTGAGGAATCTTCACCCCTATCATCTCTGTGCAATGCCTGCTTTATGATAATTTAACCCATTGTCTTCATGCACCTTACCAGAATCTATGTTTTACCTTAATTACTGTGTAATGTGTCTTTTTTCTTAGGCTAAAAAACATAAACCTAGGCTATGCACATTTTTGAAATAGAGGGGGGCGGGTTGGGAGAGAGAGAGAGAGAGAGAGAGAGAGAGAGAGAGAGAGAGAGAGAGAGAGAGAGAGAGAGAGAGAGAGAGAGATCAATTTCAATGAATAAGGTCTGAATTAACGCCATGGTGAGATGTGGTAAATACATTTTATGAATGTTTTTCACAGACAGAGTCCTATAATAAAAAAAAAATATTGATACAGGCTAAGTTCATTTAATGTGAACATGGAGAAATTACATTTGACACACCAGAGGCATTTCTTAAAGTGTTTTAGCTCAAGTGCTAGTTTGCAACACAGTCCACAACAGGCCCTCAAAAAAGATAGAACAATCAAAATACGAGGGCACAAAAATACAATACAATGAGTGTGTTCAGCGGTAGAATAAGAGCATGGTCGCATCTATAATCTCCTGGGATGCTTTATGGTCTCCAGCGCCGCCAAATATTGTCCAATCAAACGCATTGAAATCCCCACACTGGACCAGCGCACCAATGGGATAATATCCTCCTCCACCAATGCAGTACTGAAACAGATCAGACAGGATTACATGTCTTGGATTTATGTATTCATTTCACGCTATTTAACATTTTCATGATAAATTGAAGCTGTTTCACCCACATGTTGAGGATTGCATTTCTGTGGCTTGACACCTGAGCAGATAGCCATGGGTGCTTTTTCAGTGTTGAACACGCTGAAGGTAACAAAGCCAGGTTCAAAGTCATCTGCAATAGAAGCACATTGGTTGTTATTCCCTCCTGGCCCTTTTCCTCTTTGAGATAATGAGGTGGTCTCAGATGTACAGTGTGAAGTGAAAGTCCCATTGAGAAACTCCAACTCCCATTGTCATTTGTGACTCAGCACTCCACAGCACACAACACTGCACACAACGAAATTGCCTTTATGCCTCACCCGTGAAAGTGTGTTATGTTACCTTTGACTGCAGGCCCATAAAGTTTAGTTGTAGACTCTTTATCCCCTTTATCATAAACAACAGGGGCAGCGATTCCACTCCGCACACCCTCTGTATTTTCAGTTTTCTCTTTGCAATCTCCCTTTCCAGTCTTCAGGGGGTGTCTCTATAAAGCACATCAAATAAAACAAGTATGATTCATGCCATGCTAGTTTTGATTGCCTACATCTTTGATCAATGTGTGGCTATTAGATATACATAATTCATCGGCTAAATGGTGTAATTCATTAGACTGAAAATGTTTGAATGTTTTTCAAAATATGTCAACTTCTGTGGGCCTTAAATGTAAGGGATCCAAGAGGCACTGAAATGTGTCATGCTCCCATCATGCCACTTGGTGTCAGTGTTTGCACCTTGAAAAGATGATAAAGATTTCCTCCATGATCAGCAAGGAAATGTGTCTCCGTGTGGTAACGGAGAATAGAAGTGTTGGACCAGGCTCCTTGTTCCTCATTGTTTGGAACATGCCATACTGAAACATCCTGGGCTTTAATGTCATAGTACCCAGGATTCTGTAGAGCAAAAGTAAAAAGAGTGTGAGTCTTAATGAGGGTGGTTTTTTGGGGGGTCAACTGTGGCTGTTGCAAGAGAACAAGAAGAGACATAAAACTGTTACACTTGGATTCAGTGTTATCAAATTAGATCAAACACACACGGGAGCTAGTTTTCTGTGGCTTTACTCCATGCTGGTCAACGTAGAAGAGAACCTTACAACATAGGTCAAGGGGATTAACGTATACAGTAGACGTGCTGACGTCATCCTGAGTACATGACAAAAACAGTATCTATATTTCCAGTGTACAGAAACAGTCAGAGCTGACTGTGTTAGATTACTGTATTGCCAATGTCACATCTATTTGGTGCCTACATTTTATCAATAAATGCATCAGCTTTATGAAACTTGTGAAAATGAAAACTTAGCGAGGAGTGAAAACTTGTGAGGAATGAGAAAAATCTCACTGTGAAGATAGTTGCAGTATATCTAGTTTTGCAAGGGTCAAAAATCACAAACAATTCAGGGTCTAAAACTTGGCCATTATGACCCCCCGATGACAGCGACGTGGCTCAAATTAATCCCAGTATGACCTACTAACTGGAGCCACTGAGCAGATGTCATTAACATTTTGAACTCTATTGCATGGAATATGCTATTGACCTAGTTTTATTCGACACAATCCTATTGGTTATATGTTTTTCTTTTCCTTTTTGTTGAAGTGTGTGTGTGCATGTACGTGTGTGTGAGTGTTTGATAATATTGATGTTCATTATCTATTCTTATCTAATGACAGGTGCTTGTTATGTGATGAGCAGCTTTTGATCAATGAAGCCAACTCCAGCATAAGGAATATAAAGAATGTAGAGAGTGTAGAGAATATAAAAAGTGTATTCAACCTTGAAGTTGAAGGTAAAAAGCTCGCACATCCAGGCGTCTGACCTGGGAGCAGGACCAATGAATATCCAGATAAAAAAGAAGAGAAGTCCGCTACAACCAGGATTTAATGCTCCCAATTATGTTTATTTTATTTTTTTCCGTGACGTTTCGGGTAGAACCCTTCTTCAGACGTCAAAAGAAGGGTTCTACCCGAAACGTCACGGGAAAAAAATAATAATAATAATTGGGAGCTTGAAATCCTGGTTGTAGCAGACTTCTCTTCTTTTTTATTTTGTACCATACCTTGAAATCGTCATCTGTGGCAGCTTCTGCTGTCCCAAAAGTGACCCTGTTGGCCCATGTATTGTCACCCTCTGGTTTGTTGGGGTTGTCTCCATTTTGACTTGACCAACGGTCACCTCGGGTACACTTCCCCATGATGTCATTTTCATGAACGCTGGCCACAAGGGTCCAGCCCCCACCCGCCGTGGTCATGTCACAAAACGTCTGATAGGCAACACCACTCTTGGTGATGAGGAAGTAAATGCCATCTATTAAAAATGACACATGACAAAATTAATGACAAAATGACAAAAGACCAATTAGGCTTTGTGTCAATATCATCAACAAGCAATATATATATTTAAATCCATAAGATTCACAGCACTTACCCTCTTTTACCTTGAATGTATCCTTAATTTCTTTGCAACTCTGTCCAATCATTCTCAACTTGCTATGATATCTCTTTAAATTCAGATTTTTATGAAGATCAACAGCAGTTGTATCTGTGAGGAGGAGGGGAGGGGACATGCAGAGAATCATTAACTTCCCGAGAAACTTAAAAAATATATTTTTCTGCAGTGTAGATGTATTTCTCTCAGATTTTTGACTGCGTAATTGAAATAATTTATCAAAAAGTGTAGGTAGGCGCACATCCCAAAGTAACAACTAGCTGCAGAATATCAAAAAACGTACAGTATAAGGAGAAAAAATATTCGCAGACAGCAAAAGCTCCCTTGTCGTGACTTTAATGTGAAAAATGGCACAACATTGTTTTCACATAAAAATCACGAAAAGGGAGCTTTTGCGGTGTGCGAATATTTTTTCCTCCTTTTCTCCTTAATTGAAATAATTGCTCAGGAATTAAAAACAAGTCACTTACTCCAGTCAGCTACTTTACACAGGCCTAGGGTCAGGCAACCCAGCAGGATAGTTCCCCTCAGCATGATGAATTCCAGAGTGAGCCTTTTAGCTCACACACAGGTTTATTTATACTACTGATCGAAACCTGTCACTGTTTCACCAGAATGGAAATAGGCCAGTTTCGTAATAATGAACTTTACCGACTTGCGGGCATCCCTTATTCGTAAATAATCAATGGGGGGTTTTTTAAGGTTATAGGCAACAGCACAATGTTTCATGTTTAAATATATTTAGATGCAAACAATAGGCCTACATGATGACATGCTAATAACATAATGTAACAGTATGTTTGTTATCACTGTAACAAACAATGGCAATCACAACATAGTCCAAAATAAAAAATATATGTTGGATGTACATATTATGAATTTATTTGCATTCTCAAATTCAATTCAGTTCTTTATTCCAGACCCAAGGGGATCCATATCACATATAAAAACAAAGAGCAAAACAAAACAAACAACAAAACAGATATTGCATGGCTCATCTCAAATAAAGGCATGTTCGCCAGTGACTCCATAAGTTTGAGAACAGTCTTACAGACCCAGGTGAAAAACCCATATACTTAAAGTGTACTTTTTTTGACCGTACTTAGTACAAAGTGTACTATTTTCGGCGATTTAAAGTGCGCTTCATTGCACTATTAGTGCGCTGAAGCACTACTAAAGCAGTACTTCAACACACTTGCAGCACACTGAGGATGCTAAATTGGCACCGCTTTTGGACAACTTTAAGTGCACTACAAGCATACTTTTGAAAGTATGCTCCAAACACGCTTTTCATGCATTCGTATGGCATTAATAGTGTGCTTGAGTACACTTCTATAACATTTTATTGTTACTAGAAGAACAATAAAAGTAGGCTATATTAACTTCATGCTTCTTTGGACTACATTGGAACATTTTAAGTCTGTAAAAAGTATATCATATTAAGTATTGTAAATATATAACAGGTATGCTTGAAGTATATTTACAGTACACTCCCAAGTACAACGAATAATATAAATGTAATACTACAATCCATGCTGGTTCTCAGAGCTTGTACATTATACACAGCCACATGTCACTGTAGTGATACAGTATACATGCCTGGCACGACTGACATTTACAATCATTGCATTATCACAGAGATTTCAGATACACATTTCACTTTATTTCACTCTTGTTCCACCTTCCTGTAGTTGATCATTTGAATTGATCATTAATGGTGACCCTTGATTCTTTGTTTGAACAACTAGTTCCAACTTACCTCTCACCATGATTTTATGGGAAGTGTGAGCCTATATATACCAGAACATATACGTGACCATCATAATGACGGTGGGAACATGGCCATTTTTTGTGTACCACTTTAAAATTTTAAAACTCCTACAATAAATGCAGAGTATAACAATGAGTAATATTTTCATGCAAACCAAAGATATTCCTTAGAGGTAAATGGATTTCTGTTTGAGAAATTTAGCTCCAAGAAGTGCATTGCATGATGGTACATGCATGATGGGTAAATGAACTTTGTGTAAGCACACTTTGAATATATTTGGGTGAAGTACAATCATGGTGCACTTAGAAAAAGTGTACTTGCAATATGTTAAAGCGATTTACTTTAAAGCGCACTATAGAAAATCACACTTCGAAGACATTTGGGTGAAGTGTAATCATATTGCACTTTAAAAAAGTACAATTGCAATATGTTATTAAAAAATACACTTTTAGTAAGTTCACTATTAGAACACTATTAGTATATTCCTCTAAATACACTTTAGCCAAACATCTTCGAAGTACACTTGAAGTATGGTTCGCTAAGTGTACTTTCTTTGAGAGCAACTTAATTACATCTAATTTTAAGTACACTTTAAATAAGCATATTGTAAACATGCTTTTTCTTAGCACAAAAAGCACGAGTGCACTTTTAACATGCTAAGTACACTTCAGTCATGCTTTTATTGTACTAAATTGAACCACTTTTTCACCTGGGGAGCTACGACCAGGACTAGCCAAAACAGCAACTATCATTCTGAGACTCAGATGCCCTGCACATGAATCTATACATCAAATTACGTAGCTGCGCAAGTAGGTACCCCAGCATTGACAAACATTTGACTTGCACTAGACCTTCTTGGGATTCTCAGCAGCAGTCTCATGCTGTCATTGTAGGCCACTATAATGCTGCCTTGCTTGTAGTGGCACAACAGGTCAAACAAATGCTCTTATGCAAAGTGTCCACCCACTATGCCGCAATTTTATGAATGAACTATATGGTGCTGATGATCAGGACTGTAACAACCTGTCACAGCCCTGTTGTCACTGGCATGGTTAGGGTGTTTTTGCACACCTCCATTTTAACGGGAGTGTTGGATGTAATCCAGGGGTGGGGAACCTTTTTTATTTTATTACTTCAAATTCCTCCAAGGGTCGTACTATGAACACAAACCAGGTTTTCCCCCTGCACTTTAGGCCTATATTGAAGGTGGCCACCTTTACAACAGACCCCACCCTCTCAAGGTCCCCTGAAATATAACCTCATTGTGTTGCAAATGCAATTTAATCTAAGTTTCCTTTACAAAACATGTCACATTTCATGTGAAGCTGCATAACATTCAAATTATATCAGGGCCAGATAAGACGGCCTCAAGGGCTGTGAACAGCTCTCGATACATAGGTTCCCCACCCCTGATGTAATCAATCAAAGTAGTAAATAGTAATTAAAAAACACCCATTACACTGGCAGTTTTATTGCACACAACGTTTGTCATTCCTGAAGAAAGTATGAATGACCAAAATGCTGTGAGCAATAAACTGCAAGTATCGGACAGTGTGTGGGGGTCCATCACTGTCACTGACTCATTCCACTTGGTGACTGTCTCCATCTCCAACACTCACATAATACTGAAAGCCCATTTGGGAAACTCCAACTCCCATTGTCACAGCACACAGCACTCCACAGCACACAAGTGAACACTGCACACAACGAAATTGCATTCATGCCTCACCTGTACAAAGGGGCAGACCTCAGTGGCGCCCCACGGGAGCAGTGCGGCGGAACCATACCATGCTCAGGGTACCTCAGTCGTGGAGGAGGATGGGGGAGAGCACTGGTTAATTACTCCCCCCACCAACCTGCATAAACTATGGTGGTACTGATGATCAGGACAGTAACAATGTGTCACAACCCTGTTGTCACTGGCATGGTTAGAGTGTTTTTGCACACCTTAATTTTAATGGGAGTGTTGGATGTAATCCAGGGGTGGGGAACCTTTTTTTATTCGAAGGGCTACTTCAAATTCCTCCAAGGGCCATAAAAGTCTACCCAGGCTCCGCCTTAGTGGTGACGCAACGCCTTCGGCTCCGCTACACTCACTAAGGCCAGAAGCTCGTTCAATCTGGATCCCGCTACAGCGGGAACTCCACCCACTTTCTCGGGAACTAATCAACTTTGAGCATTTCCAACCGTTCTGGGTAGAGGCGTGTTCAAAGCAGTGACGTTGTTTAAGCAGAGATGTTCTATTGGGGACTAAGAAATGTTTGGTTTAAACTTTGGCTCAGCCTGTTCTACCCTCGACCAGTAGCAAACCAAGGTAGGTGGGTCAACCATGCCGTTTAAGAATGTTAGTTGTTAGGATCTTGGTCAGACCAAGTCTCGAAGAGATTTGAAAGTCATGATGATAATCAGGCAAGTAAAAGTCATTCAAGGGCCGTAGGCCTACTATGAACACAAACCAGGATTTCCCCTGGCACTTTTATTGAAGGTGGCCACCTTTACAACAGACCCCACCCTCTCACCCTCTCAAGGTCCCCTGAAATATAACTTACTGTAATTGTGTTGCAAATGCAATTTCTAAAATTTCTTCACAAAACATGTCATATTTCATCATAACATAAAAATTATATCGGGGGCCAGATAAGATGGCCTCTAGGGCCGTAAACGGCTTTCGAGACATATCTCCAACACTCACATTATATACTGTAGCTATTATTATTATTGGTAGGCCTTATTCTACGCTTCATGCTTGTCTGTACCATTTTCTCACACTGTCCCATACCAGTTGCTGACTGCCATCAGTGGGGTTAGTGTTTGCTTTCTGAAGCGATGATTAACAAACCAAATAGAGAATCATACGCTAGTAACACATAAATGCCACAGAGCGCAGAATAGGGCAGTGATACGGGAAACAAGCATGTGCAACTAAAAGTAAAGTGGCTTGCAAGTCCAAGTCAGTTTCAGAAATTAGTTAAGTTAACTACTGCATTACTGTCTCTGCATTAATGTTGTATATTATTTAACATTTCTGATTGTTGTTCTAAATGAAATGCTCTTCAAAATAATACAACTCAACACATTTCAGGTGTGTGCAAAACAGGAATTTATTTGAAAATATACATTACAATCACAAAAAGCAATTCACTTGGCGAGTGCATATCCCTTTGTCACAGAGTCCAAATAAAACCAACCTCCTCTGCCATATTGTGTGATTCACTTTGTTCAGTGCAAGGTTATCAAAACTGTAAACAGGATAAACAAGCTTAAAGTGACATGTCAATGTCAGGCGTAACACACACCAAAACATGTAGGCCTATTAATCCAAATACACATTCACTTTTGAAAAGAATTCACAGTCAAAGTGTAATTGCAGCCATGCTGTCTATTAAATTCAAATACCCCAAGGGTAAATAACTGTGCTCTGACACAGTGAATGTGTTAGTTGTGTGTGTTCAGTGACACAGAATCAGTGACCCTTCCGTAAAAGTGAAATTGGCAATTATTTATGAAGGTGGTCCCACACAACAGTGTGTATATGCTCAGTGGAAAAGATAATGGAACTAATTAACCAAAAGGTGATGCCGTGCGTCACATCATAGACCTACTACACACATCCATTCAGTAAAAAAAAATGTTTGGCTATAAGTTAGACTGCAAGAAGGTCGCTTTGCATTTCATGTTTTGTGTTTGACAGAGGAAACACTTCAAGTTCATCCAGGTGATCAAAGTGGCTCTCCAGTCCAATTATTATACACAGATAGTGCCGAATATAGTCTGGAATCAAAACCTTGAGTAGCAATGACTGGTGAGAAAGTTTATCATATAAATATTACATGTTTATATTGTGTTGGCCATGTTCATCATAGTTATATTGCCTTTAACGGGTGTAATATCTAGACTTACATTGACATAAGAAACACCCAGCAAGCTGCTCTGATTATTGGATCCAGTGTGGCTCATTATTCTACATGGGCTACCACTGAGCTCGCAGCAGTCCAATAGCCGCACGAATGCCTCCCTGAAATCTGCGTTAAACGCATAAATGATGGGATTCAACGACGAATTACACCATCCAAGCCACATGAAAATGGCAAACGTCGTTTCGCTTACACACTTTGGTCTGTCGTTCTGTGTTCCCTGACAGAACGGTATAATACAGTTCATCACAAAGAAAGGAAACCAGCAGCAAACGAAAACACCCATTATTATTGACAAAGTTTTGAGGAGTTTTGTCTCTTTGGAAAGCTTCATTTTCTGCCTGGGATAAGGAGACACATTTGATCTACAGGCAGCGGCATCAGCTGCGCGCTCCAGAGACGTGATCTTCTTTATTTGGATATGAGCAATCTGATATATCTTTGTGTATGTAACAATCATTATTGCCACTGGTATATAGAAACTAACCAACGAGGACCATATAGCATAGGCCCTGCTAAGACTTGAGTCGCAGTTTTCAGCAGTTTGATTTGAGAGTTTTGCTTCAGTTACCTGTTCCGCCTTGTGCCACTGAAGTTGAACAGGGACCAGCGAGATAACTCCAGATAGGATCCATGTGAGGCTAACCACGAGAAGGGCCAACCTTTTGTTCATTTTCCTTTCATATCTGAACGGGCTGGAGATTGCCCAGTAACGGTCCAGACTTATGACGCAGAGATTTAGGATGGAGGCAGTAGAACACATAATGTCAAAAGCCACCCATGTGTTGCAGAATGTCCCGAACGGCCAGTGACCCAAGACCTCAGCAGCAGCCTTCCAAGGCATCACCAACACAGCCACCAACAAGTCTGACAGAGCCAAAGAAACGATAAAGATATTCGTGACTTTGGCCCTTAGATGGCGAAAGCGCAACACCGCTGCGCAAACGGCGAAGTTTCCAAATAATGTCCATAAAATCAACAGCAAAAAGACACAAGTCATTAATATCCGATTTGGAAACTCATCCATGCCAGAGACTCTTCCGGTGCTGTTTGATGGGTAATACATGATGCTCAATCATGCGTGAGTTCTCTGTCTTTGGATACAGAACCTGTCTGTCCCCCAAACTTGTGTCTTCTTCGTCACTGAGTGTTGTGAGCAGAAAAGTGTGGAAACACAAAGGAAGCAGAATGCGACTGCTGCTGATGTACGGAAAGAAAGTGGGTCAAGAAATCGCATGCTATTGCCCACTCCATGGGAGAAAAATGTCAGTGCGCCTCGCCCCAGGATAGCGCGCTCAGAATCAAATGTTAATGAGACTCACGTGGTCAGATTTTTCAAAAGAGTGAAATGTGATAGAGGTAAAAGTGTGTCAGCAGCACACAGTACTAAGCTCTTTTTTATGACGTGATATATAGGTTATTTTTGTTTAAAGAAAAAAATCCCCCAAACCCGTTTATTCAAGTTTCAATTTTATTGTCCCCAAAGGCAATAAAATTGAAACTTGAAACTTGAACTTGAACTTGAAATGTTATTGTACGTATTAGGCGAGGCCTATACTGCATATTTATATGAACAAGGCCGCTGCTAAGATTTTGGAGGCATACAGTAAGGGGCCCGCTGCCCTCTTCATAATGAAATACTATAATAATAGGAATAGGCTACACATTTTTAAAGAAAAAAATGTCCACTTTTTGATAACTAATAAATATATGTTTTGTAATATAATGCAATTTTTCATGACCTTTGGCATGATTTTTCAGTCAATGTCATTTCAGGAGGCCCCAATTTTGGGGGCAAAGTGGTTGAGGCCCTAAGCTAGGGTGGGGAAGCTTTTTCATTCGAAGGGCCACTTCAAATTCATCCGAGGGCCATAAAAGTCCTCTGAGGGCCGCATTATGAACCAAAACAAGGATTTCCCCCTGCCCTTTAGGCCTATTGAAGGCAGCCAGCTTTAAAACAGGCCCCACCTTCTCTAGCCCCCCTGAATATAACTTAATTGTATAGCAAATGTATTGTCCTTTCCTGTATTGTTTCCTTTACAAAATATGTCATATTTCATGTGAAGCTGCATAACATTAAAACTACATCAGGGGGCCGGATGAAACAGCCTCAAGGGCCGCAAACGGCCCTCGAGACATAGGTTCCCCACCCCTGCCCTAAGCGCTCTGCATACTCTGCTTGCTTATGCCTCTCGGCGGCCCTGTAGGCCCTATATGAAGAAGTTTTACATGTAGCATTAGCCTATGCAGAAGCTCAAAATGACAGTACAGCAATCCTACTCACTTGAAAAGAGGCAATAGCCTCAATGTGGCTAGCCTAGTGCCACTGCTAAGGTTTTAGAGGCCCTAAGCATAGCCTAACTGGTCAGGAGGCCCCACTCATAACTAAATACTACTACTACTAAAACTACCACCACTACTACTACTAATAATAATAATAATGACAATACAAATAATAGGCCAAATAATAATTCCAGAATTCACAATTCCAGCATGACCGAAAAATGATGGGCCTTTTGATAATAAATATATATACTGTAATGTAATTCACTATTTTTTTCATGACGTTTTTTAATCAATCTCAGTTAAGGAGGTTCCAATTTTGGGGGCATGTGGTTGAGGACCTAAGCCCTCTGCTTACTCTGCTTACTCTGCTTACAGTGGCCGCCCTGGTGACTACCCTAGTAAAGTAAAGGAGAGAAAAAGACAGACAAAACGGCCTTATTTATTCCACTACAGGTTTAAATGGTCCAATGCCCATGGGCTTGGTCAAGTATGCCACACACATTAAACTTAACTAACCAACTAACTAACTAACTAACTATGGATCAATCAATCAGTTACGTAACATAATTGATAGGCCTACATGCCTCGGTTATAAGATCAGCATGGCAGCATGAGATGTGATAATTGTGTTGCACAAAAGGAACCTGCTGGAAATAGTTTTTACCCAGAGCCCCTTTTAGAACTGTTACTTTGGTAGCCATACTTTAACAACCTTCCTGTATAATAAAGATTAATGAATGAATGAAACATTTCAGTCCAGTATTTTTGTTTCTGAAGCACAAGAACATGTGCCTGTGTGTGTGTGTGTGTGTGTGTGTGTGTGTGTGTGTGTGTGTGTGTGTGTGTGTGTGTGTGTGTGTGCGTGTGTGCGTGTGCGTGTGTAACATAAATAATACAATTACAAGATTAGTTTTGTTTGTAATTTTATTTCACAATGTTTGTTGATTCACTGATATGGTGAGTTCATATAAATACCATACAATTACAGAGAACATTCGCTTTGAACCACTAGAGATATCATGGCAAACAAGACATCACAGTTTATCAGCGGTGAAGACAAGGGGTTTCCAGGTTCAAAACAAAGGGAAACGGAGGCCCTTCAGTGAGCAAATACCTCAACATCACAAAGCGGATGCCCTTATATGATTTCCCATGTGCAACCATGGTAATCTACTCATTGCAACCTTCATATACAGGTTGTAGAGGTGTGTTATTGTGTGCATCCTCTCATTAAGTGTACTTGCATAATGTGTCACATGTGACGTGATACTGCAAAGAATATATTCTGGATAGGAAAAGAGCATGTGCAGTTTAAATTGGTACAGCTGACAATTGCCACAGTGTGTTAAGGTATGACATTTTATGTGATAAAAGACCTACAGGGCTTTTGTGTACAATATGTGTAACTTAAACATACTGAATACTGTTAAGAGTGAACAACTAATATCAACATCCAAGCAAAATTACATCCATGCAAGAGAGCACCAACCTGTTATCCCAGAGAAAGTGCATTGTGAATTTCTCTCAGTTTAACAGGACAGGATGGAGAGACAGCACACACCTGACTATCAGGCCTGGGAAGACCCATGTGCACCCCATGGCAACTCATAACTAAACAGGCATTCATTCACTTCCCTAGAAATCACTGCATCACAATATACGTAGTGTATCATACTGCAAGGGCTTTAGGGTCACTAGCTGGTCACAGAGGAGAGAGCACCATCATTTAAATAGCACAGATAAATATATCAACACTTGGGTACACCAGGGCATACATGTAAAATACAGGATCTGATAGGTTCTTCTTTTATTATTTTCCATATGATGCATTATTCATTACATTCCAACATTTTTTTCAATTTCAGTGTTTGTTTCCATCTTTTTTGTATTATGAAATATGGGTTCTAAGTAGTGTCGGCAGAACAAAGTCAATTCATAACAAGTCGCTAACAGTTGCTTACAGCTTACACAGAGTGAGCATATGTCCTTGCACATATGCGCAGGCGTGCACGCATACACACACACACACACACACACACACACACACACACACACACACACACACACACACACACACACACACACACACACACACACACAAAGCCATGCAGGCAGCTCAGCCCAAACTAGTGATGTTGGAGCGGCCTCCTGGAGGTGCCACAATGCGATGTCCAGAGCGCCGTGGCATATTGTCATCAATTTGTGCTCCTAGGACAAAACATGGACAAAATGCCCAACGGTTGCAATCAGAAATCTTACAGTGTACCTGAACAAAAATCACTTCCCCCAGCCCAATAAAGACAGGCAAAAACCAGAACCAACCAAATCAACATACCAGTGGCTGATGTAAATGTATACAAAGATGATACAATAAGTCATTAAAAGCACTTAAAGGTGTACGGTGTATGGTGGCTGGAGTTGGTACTGCACCAATGCTGCTCATCGAAATTGTGCAGTCTAATGCCAAATTTGAACTTGTCATGAATATTGACTAAATAATGAGTTAATATTTTCTAATATGACCAAAGTACAATAACTTTTGCAGCTGAAAATTCAAAATGGCAGACTATGGAGGAGATCCCACTTTTCATGATATGAAAAGTGCAATTTCCCCTTGTCATAATGAATACTTAAAATTTGAAGGTGGTGGTAAGTATTTGTGAAAACGTTAACATTTGTGAATGGGCAGCATGAATTCTGGAAAAAAAACGACTAAATATATTACACAGTGCACCTTTAAGCGTTTTGTATAATTACAATGTGGAAATCAAATGAAGCAAGCTTACCTGATAAACTGAAGTTGGATTGGTGAAGATTTCTGATTGGTGGGGGCAGTTGGGTTGTTGGAGAGGTCTTTGCGGATGGCGCAGGGGTGATGTACTTTGGAGTGGCAGGCACATCATACACAGGGCCATCATACATACCACGTGACACACCCTGCTGGCCCATCAACTGCAAACCACAAAACCCAGCAGTCATTCATTAATAATGAGCCTCCCACTCTCATATCCATAACTAGTTTACTGCTGTGTGAAATCGTCAAGAGACACATCTGAAAACCAAACACATTTCCTGTCTACAGAATTCTTCATTTTTTCGATTTTAAAACGGGTCTGTTGTTGAGCTGAATTACTTTTAGAAGTGCAGGAGATCAAAATATAGATCTGTACCAGTTTTCTTAGGGCTTTTATGCATTTATTATTTGATAGGGCAGTGGAGAACAGACAGGAAATGACTGGGAGAGAGAGATGGGGGAAGGATCGGAAAATGACCCGGGCCGGGAATCGAACCCGGGCCGCCCGCACAGCATTCCAGTGCCTAGCCGTTAGAGCCACAGGTGGGCCACAAAACCTATAGTTTTAACAGAAAGAAAACATCCTTACATTGTTCCTGGTTTTGACGCGCTGGTAGCTGAAATCAGGGAAGGGCTTGCGGGGAATGAAGCGCCCAGTACCCTGCTGTACGTGAAGCGTGCCCTCCTCATAGGCAATCCTGCCCTGGCTCACCACCATGGCTGGAGCACCTCGGCACTCCATCCCCTCAAAGATATTATATTCCAAAGCCTGAGAGAGAGAGAGAGAGAGAGAGAGAGAGAGAGAGAGAGAGAGCGAGAGAGAGAGAGAGAGAGGGAGAGAGAGAGAGAAAGAGAAAAAGAGAGAGAGATACAAGAGGAGATGGCAAGGAAATTAATGCAACACCACCCAACGTTCCCCTTAACGTGGGCGCCATTATACAGGAGGATACAGTGTATTATATTCCCCTTCCATTCCCTCTCTTACCGATTGCTGCAGTTTGGCAGTGATGGTCCTGGTCTGATCAGGGTCCCAGATGACGATGTCAGCATCGGAGCCCACGGCTATCCTGCCCTTCCTTGGGTACAGGTTGAATATCTTAGCCGCATTGGAACTTGTTACAGCCACAAACTGGTTCTCATCCATCTTCCCCGTTGCCTACGACGACAGAGAAAGGAGGATGTAATATTTTGTTATAGTTAATACAATTCTGAAGGTCATATGAGAAACATGGTTTTGTCATGTAAACATGTTTTTAAACATCTTAAAGAAATTGCACAAATTGATTACGACAAGACAGGTGTTGAGTTCACATGCAGCACTGCAAGCATGCCTTGTGCAATGCCCACACTCACCACGGCTTTGTCCCAGACAAATCCCATCCTCTCTTCCACTCCATTGGTCCCTTCAGGGATGAGGGTGAAGTCGTCCTTCCCAATGGCCTTCTGGGAGGTGCTGTAGGCACAGTGTGCACTGCCAACCACCTGCAGGTCTCCACTAGACAAGCACAGTATAACTATATTAGATACAGATATATCACAACTGACAACAGGGAACAAATGATGTTTCTTTATATATGTTTTTGAAGGACAGCTCAGTTAATTATTACTTACAATGTTGCAACTTAAAGCGATGGTTCGGAGTAGAATCACCCTAATGCCATTTGAACCGTGACACCCATCCACCTTTACACCCGAAGTGTTTTCTGCCGCAGGCTTACATCAACAGAGTTGCCGTGTTATTCGATGTTTATTCCGGTTAGCTTGACTCAAGCGCATATGGATACTGGGCACCGTCTCCAAACTTTCCCCACAAAAATAACATGTCATGACACCAAACTTCTGCAGTAGCACAAATATGGTCTGTACTCACGAAACGAAGCATTTGGAAGTTTGGAAATAGTCCAGGAGTGTATTATTATCAACACAAGCCGAATAGCTTCTCTGCTGCTAAAGCTGCGCCAACGTTACTTCCGTCATCTAAGACGAGCATGTAAGAGTCCTAAACGAAGCTCATAATATGCACAATGAAAAGTGAATTCAGCATCAGTATTGATAACGAAAATCCTTGTCTAATTGATAGTAGGTAAGATTTGAAATATCTTCTAAGTATTGCCTTGAAAATATAAGCCTTAATCACAATTCAATGAAAACTTTTTTAACACTCTCGTCTGGAAGTTTGTTGAAGACTTTTACGGGCTTGTCTCATATGACGGAAGTAACGTTGGCACAGCTTTAGCAGCAGAGAAGCTATTCAGCTTGTGTTGATAATACTAAACTCCTGGACTATTTCCAAACTTCCAAATGCTTCGTTTCGTGAGTACAGACCATATTTGTGCTACTGCAGAAGTTTGGTGTAATGACATGTTATTTTTGTGGGGAAAGTTTGGAGACGGTGCCCAGTATCCATATGCGCTTGAGTCAAGCTAACCGGAATAAACATCGAATAACACGGCAACTCTGTTGATGTAAGTCTGCGGCAGAAAACACTTCGGGTGTAAAGGTGGATGGGTGTCACGGTTCAAATGGCATTAGGGCGATTCTACTCCGAACCATCGCTTTAAGTGAGGAGATAACATTACAACAACAATAGTTCCACTATATGCAATGAGACTGAAACAGCCACGCAAAAGAGATCAAACACACGCGCACACGCGCACACACACGCACAGACGCACACACTTTAGATCAGTTATCACTTGAGCATAAGAATATAAAGCTCAGCTGACACAGACTGTTCACCCAGGGATGAGCCATATCTCGATTTCGATTTTTTAAAAATCACGATCTTCCAGCAAAAAATAAAAACAACAAAAAACAAAAACAGGTATTTTATGTACTTGCATCATAAAGTGCACAACTGGAATACAATAATGTAAAGAAGACAAAGTAAGTAAACATCACTCTATTACTGATAGTAAACATCCTCACTGCAAGATAATATGTGCGATTTCTCCACTTATTCGAGACTTGTACTCGATTTCATGATTCACGAGTTAATGTCGTCATATCGCCCGCCCCTAGTAGGGGCTCTAAGCCGAGAAATCGTTACGCGCTGGATAGAAGCATATAATTCGGTACACGTGTTCCTTGACTGATTTGAAGACATCCTAGAAGGGGTGCCCCTTGAAAAAAAAATGTCTACCATGTCATATACAATATGTCATGTTGGTAACGCATTACATTGTTATTACACGACATTATACTTAGCTGACAATGTTAATATAGTCCTCAGAAGAGATGAAGCAAGGGTAGCCTGCTAGACCAGATTGATAAAACTACAAAATGTACATAGTGTGAAAGTATGGGTGAGTCTGTGCTTACGTGCTTGACAGCATGTAACATTGTGAACGATTTGAGAAGATTCTTGGTCTGAATTAAAATGAGCATTGCCAACACTAAAACTATGGTGAGAATAGACTGCTGCTAATGCTCGATTTGAATGGGATAGTGTCAGTGCAAGATGCCCTAGGTAGCAGGTTCTCCATCCTCTAATTTCCATAACAGACATACATATTTTATTTGTATGAGAGAGGGTAAAGGACAGGACCTTTCCATATGTATGAAGAACCCCATAAGATCACCTAATTCTATATTTTTGCAAGTGCATATTGTGAGAGCATTTCAGTCATCTATAGAATGGCATTACAGACTACTCTATATAGGCCTACATGTAGGCCACAGTATGGCTTCAGTTCAAATTAAATGGGAATGATTTCTTAGTGTATGTTGAGTAAGAAGACAGAGATAAAATAAAAAGTTTATTTGCAGACAAGTCCTCAGCTAGTACTTGTGTCAAAAGTTGTATTAGTTAGCTCAGTAATCATTGAGTACTTAAACTGCTATCAAAACTGACAGCTGATGGACAACATGTACTGTAGGTCTTTTGCCACCCTTACCCACAGGAGAAATATCTATATAGAACAACACTTCTCATATGGTATATACTATGAAAGTAAATCATTACCTGGACTCATTTTCTTGATATGCAAGGCACATAAATAGTCTGGGCGGAAGAATAGTCGATCATACCCCGCCCCCCCAAACAAAATGCCACAAGACTTTTTTTAACCTTCAAGATTTTGAGTGGTAACAGTAACATAACTCATTCCCACTACACCTTTTTGCATAATATTGTACATGTCCTCAGAATGCTCTACATCAGTGGTTCTCAAACCTTTTGTGTGAAGTACCCCCTGAGAAAATATTGAGCTCTCCGAGTACCACCTTGACAACCAACATTAGAATATCGCAGTAAAGGCCTTCCATATTCACTTTTGCCAGTCAGTACAGGAGAGGTTCATAATGGCATTCCAAGTACCACCAGAGATGTCTCAAGTACCACCAGTGGTACGCGTACCACAGTTTGGGCACCACCGCTCTACATGTTTCAGTTCTATAGTTGTACTGTACAGTACAGTGCAGTGCAGTGGAGTGCAGTACAGTACAGTAGCATACAGAATGGTGCAGTATAATAAAGTACAGTAGAGTATAGTACAGTACAGTAGCATACAGTACGGTGCAGTACAGTACAGTAGCATACAGTACGGTGCAGTATAGTACAGTACAGTACAGTACAGTAGCATACAGTACAGTGCAGTACAGTACAGTAGCATACAGTACGGTGCAGTACAGTAAAGTAAAGTACAGTACAGTACAGTAGCATAAAGTACGGTGGAGTCTAGTTAAGTACAGTACAGTAGCATACAGTACGGTGCAGTCTAGTACAGTACAGTACAGTACAGTACAGTACAGTACAGTACAGTAGCATACTGCACGGTGCAGTAGAGTACAGTACGGTATATCACATTACAGTACAGTACAGTACAGTACAGTACAGTACAGTATAGTAGAGTACAGTACAGTGCAATACAGTAGAGTACAGTATAGTCTTATAGACGTTAGCCCTCCAAAGCCAATAGGATTTCCACATGCTGTTTTTTTTTAAGTTTTTGAAAGACCATTTTAGTAGCCTATGTGAGAGAGGGAAGGCAGGCAGACATGTTTTAAACAAAGGACCACACCCAGAAATAAAAAATAACGAGCAAACAATAAATTAAGTGGTTAGGTAGCCAACATGTCATCTAGATTAAAGCCAAAAGTAGATGGAAAAACAGACATGTTACCATTTTGCTCTTTTAAAACAAAGTATCTGTCAATATACTGTATGTATGGTGTATTGCATATTGATTATTCATAATTTCCTAAGCATAAATGCCCTTATCACTCCATTGTACACTTAGAACTGCGATATACATATCTGAACATTAATCAGCATACATTTGTCATTTGACAGCTGTCACTGACACTTGACATGTACATGTATTATTGACTTGATTGATATGAATATATTTCAGTTGGACTCCTAGGGTTAAATCATTGAGGGGGTCCTAAGGAAGTAGTAGTAGTTTGTGTGTGTGCGCGCATGTGTAAGTGGGATTAAAATTATTGTTTGCCATCTTTATCTGAAGAGCAGACTGAGTGTCTGAACCTGCTAATGCTAGCATGCTAACATTGGGACAGTTATGTGTGGCCCAGTTCAAGGGTTTATCTCTTCTCCCCTAAATTTTCTAACCACAATTTTCTTTTTGGATGTTATAGATATGATCCACTGCAAATTTTTAAAACTCTTAATGAATGTTGGTTCAATAGCTAAATGCCCAGAAATTAGCTCTCAATTGTAGAGTGATCTCATTCTGACCATGGTTTTTATGATTTTCCTCTTTTTGAATCTAAATACGACATATATAACATTGTTTTCATGGTAAGTTCTGCACATATTTTCAAAGTTCAGTTTGTATACATCACAAACAAATAGGTGGATTGACCCATAACACCATTATGTCCAGACAGTACAGCATTTTACTACTATTGGCTCGTTTTGGGCAGCCATCTTGGATATACCCCATAAAAATGACCTTAATGACATTGAAATTTGGGGCACCCCTTCTGAAATGATGGAGAACACCCTAAGGAAGGTCTACACCGATTTTGGTGCTTCTATCCAGCGCGTAACGATTAGGCCCTTTTTGGACGCTAAGAGACCCAGCCATACATACACAGTAGTAATGTGTAGTCTTAGGCATGTCTGTGTATCACCACCAGGTGTCCTTGTGATGCCAAGCTGTAGAGCTGTGCTGCATGCTGTTGCCAGGGAAGTCAAAGAGCAGAGCTGCCACACTGCCATCTCCTGTTAACTCAGGCCGATCGGACATGAGGAAGAACGGCCCTTGGTGCTTCAGCCTTTGTCACCATAAAAGTGCCCTCTTATAAAGCCATGCCTGGCAATGATATACGGTACTGATGGACAGAAATAATTTCATCTGATGATATTCAAATCAGATAAAAATGTCAAATACATCATTGCCCTTGATGCACTGCTATACACAGCGGTATGTAAAATGAAAAGGGAGGGGTTGGACAGCCTTCATCAATAGCAAGTAATCAGGGCATCAATAATACAGGTACCGGCATCAAGGCTTTTGTCAGAGCCTGAAAAAAATGGATGTTTTCTCTGAGTCTGCATTTTGAAGAGAGGAAGCATTATTGCACCGACATCTGACTCTCTTTTTTCAGCCTGCCTTTGAGCTGCAGGGAGGGAGGGAGAGAGGGAGGGAGGCAAGGCAGAAAAGGATGGCAAGGAGGAGGGGGAGGAGGGAGGGGGGTAGTGTATCCATGGCAACAGGAGTTGAACGCCACCAGCACTGCATTTCTATTTCTGGAAACGGGGCCAGAGAAAGCAAGGTGTGGCACAGAACCGACTTAGATGGGATGTGATCAGAACTCCGAGTGAGAGAGAGGCTGTTGGCTGGGGTGGCCAGCTGTTTCACTGGTGCTGACTGATGGGGTGGCCTCCTATATCTGTTCCATTCCTTAGCAAAATATAACATTCCTATACATCAAATGATCTACAAAATGATCTTCCATCTGTGTTTCTTGAAATGTGCTGAAACTAATGGATTTGTTTCCCTCAGAATAAAAAAATACACATATATGTTACAATGTGCATGAACTATTAGTTAGCTAATATTAATATATTAAAATGCTGTATGTTTCATACCAGGCGAGCAGAGTGTGGAGGTGATCAGGCGTTGTGGGGTCCGGGCTAAGCGGAGGGGATGTCACGTAGGCTGCGGCCTTGGCCCAGTTCTTGCTCCAATAGTGTGACCCATCAGTGGCCAGACTGGCTGTGATTGGCTCACCAAACACTACAGAACCTAGATTATAGCAAAGTTACAAAATACATGCATTTATCTTTAAACATACTAATATACTTTTGACACGCAATATAATGTGTACAAAATATATATAACATCAATCTGGTTGCCGGATATGGCTTTCAGATGTACTCTGTGATATTACACTTGAATGCTAAATGTATTTAAAGATAAAATTAAAATGTTAAATTATTAAGTTATATCCTTTCACATACTGTATATGTTACAATGCATTGCATACAATTATTAAATGTGGAAAAAAAATCAGTATTATATCAAATGATACTGTGCTCTACTCTACATCAATCTAATCACTCCATATTTGGCCATGCTGAAGCCAGATATTTCCAGTCACCTGCTTGGCATAATGACACACTCTCACCTTTTTTCCTGGCCTGGGCTATGGTGTCAGCAGCACTCTTACTCATCACCTTGGTGATGTAGACAGGACAGTTGACCCGATTTCCGATGGTAATGGCACGGTACACTGCCTCTGCCTCCAGCTTAGAGGTGAGAACAACCAAATTAGAGTCACACACTGATAGCATCAGTGTCCTGTTGCTTTTATGCAATTGATTTTAATGCCAGCTAGGTTATGCACCAATTTGGTGTTATGGTGTGCAGGTCTTACCTCCTCTGGCCGACTAAGAGGGTGGCCCTCAGGTCCGGTGATTCCCATACCCAGAATTTTAAACTGCTCCTGAGAGGCAATAGTTAAGTTGTTGTCACTACTGATGCAATACATGGTACATTATTACTATCTGTATCATCATCATCATCATCATCATCATCATCATCATCATCATCGACATCATTATCACCACAAACTGACACTACCGTCGCCATGTCATTCACAATTTTTGTCAGGCAGGTCATTTCTACACACATCTCTGCAGAGGTTTTTAGGGATTTAAATCCCTGTTCAACAGCATTTTTCAATACTATCGTTCAGGAATATCTGTGGCCTTTTAAAGTAGTACATGCATACACCTTTTGAATGACACTGATTATTTTTTTTCTGTATACCCCATGGCCAACAATCAGTGACTTAAAGTATGACAGGAATATGTGTATTGCGCATCATGCCCTGTGCATTGGCAACAACATAAGGTTAGGAGACAGGGGATTGACTATTATCCAAACTAACTCAGTTGATTTCCAAGTTTATCTTCATTCCACGTCTCTTTTTGAAGGCATCTCAGAGAGTTACAGTAATGGCCCGATTTCTCATATTTCCATAATTCAAACACAGCTCAGTGTCTACGCAAATATGGACAATTTTCTTTCAATTATCGATTATTGTAGTATTTCTACTGTATATTATCTTGAGCTGAGCAACACACCAGGCAAAATGCAAAAACCCACCTGAGCAATGAGGTCTCCATTCTCAGCGTGGACCAACACCACCGCTCCGAGGTCTTTCAGGTACGAGAAAGCCATGTAAAGCTTCAGGGGATAATGAGACACAGTTCAAGTCAAGACACAGTCAAACCTCAGCCCATGTACTGTGTGCATTTATTAGATTACTAAATATCCAGTACTTCAACCGAACATGACTGAAATCATGTCAAAGTTTTAATAGCAGTAAAGGGCCACTTACCTCACTGCCTGTCATCTGATACAGGTCCTTGTAAGCCATGTAAACTAGGAACGAGTTGATACCTGAATGAGAACGAGAGAGAGAGAGAGAGAGAGAGAGAGAGAGAGAGAGAGAGAGAGAGAGAGAGAGAGAGAGAGAAAATGAGTTTGATATTTTACAGGGTTCCATTAGAGCAACAGAAAATGTTATATTTTTAACAAAATTCCCATGACCCTCAACCTATAAGTGTAGCAACCCGAATGCCCTGCAGGTGAGGCCCTGCTACTGTGTAGGACATAATTTCCCTCCTAAAAGGTGGGATGGCGTACCTATTCAGTGAACTTGAAATTATGTTCATTAGTTCACTCTCTGAAATTTGGATTAAGCACGTATGCATTCATCTTCGTTCTCGCTGGAGAACGGACTTCTCGTGATCGTGCCACTCTCACAGGAGAGTGGCTGTCCACACGCTGGACTGATCATCAAAGTGCTTCACAGGGTCCGCAGGGAGCACTGCACTCAAAAAGCTAATATAGATTACGTGGTGTATTGGACAAGATCACTGGCCGTGGTGCTGAAGTACTGCCATGGCCGAGAAATGTCTATGCAGCAAACATTCTCAAGCTCGGGAATACGGAACTCCACTGAGAGATCGGGCAGTATCTGCGCCCGCATATATGTGCAAACTCTGAGCGGACACCCCCGGAAGATGATGGTTGGAGAGTAATGGAGCAAGGCGAACTGGAAGGAAGCTAGGGCGAGACACCTGATGAATCGATCGAAGAGCGGCGGAAGGCAGGCGAAAGGGGAGGGGGTGCGAGCGAGAAAGAAAATTTCTGACTGAAGACAGATGAACAGAGAATAAATGCTGTATAGTTAATTAAGGGTCATTCCAAATTCCAGTGCGCTGGAATTCCACCAAATGACGGCAGACCGGAGAATGAGATGCAGCTGGTTAAATAGGCGTGCCTATCTTTTCACACTGAATTCAGGCGAATGACAGTTGAGTGGAGAACAGAATGCAGGTGGTAAATTAGGCATGCCAAATTTCATTACG
Source organism: Engraulis encrasicolus (assembly GCF_034702125.1). Classification (NCBI taxonomy): domain Eukaryota; kingdom Metazoa; phylum Chordata; class Actinopteri; order Clupeiformes; family Engraulidae; genus Engraulis; species Engraulis encrasicolus. The sequence continues at coordinate 27,559,451 of NC_085872.1, forward strand.
CTTCTTCATTTTTAACCAAAAGGGGCATTTCACAAACATCTGAGGATTTTTAGATAATGATCCAATCTGCACCAAAAGGCTGATATTCAGATATTCCACGTCACATTCAATATCGTGCTTCATTGCATATTTCACTCCTGCTAAATTCCTGAGGACAGATCTATGGCCCAGTCACCATCATACCTTATTACATTGTCAGACTAGACCAACTCTTCAGACAAACATCCTTTTATGCCACTATATTTGGGTAATGTACCGTGACATTATCTCACCTTTCTCCTGCACCAGAACCTGGAGCTCCTCCTTCACGCCCTCGTGCCACTGCGGTATGTCCATGTGCAGGGAGTAGTCGCAGCAGGACTTCTTGTCCGCCGCATCCTGCCACTGCTCAAAGGCCGCCAACAGGCTGTCTCCTGGCTCCGGTGTCACATGATCAACTGGACAAGCAAAAGGAGTAACAATGAGGATTGAAATGAAACCCTGTGCCAGATCAGCCAAAGGAAATCACTTTTTTGCATTTGGAGCAGAAGATTTTAAGAGTTGACCATTGTTTAGCACCGTTTAGGCCACTGCATGCATGACACACATTTGGTAATGACTCTGAAAAGTGACTCCATCATATATGTCTGTGAAAATGAATCAATTTTCGGTTTTGTGTATCGATGTTAACGTATGTCATCATCACTGAGTGGACCCTTCATGATAACAACATCTAAAAAGCTGGAGAAAGGCCAAATCAACAGGATATTTTCAGTCTCCTGGAGCCAACTGAACAACTCACTGATCATGGTGGTGCCTCCAGCCACGGCCGCCCGGGTGCCTTGGTAGAAGTCATCCACGGGTGGCACCCCCGCATAGGGCTTCCGGAAGCAGGTGTTGACATCGATGCCTCCCGGTATAACCATGCGGCCATTGGCCTCCACTACCTTCACTCCCCCTGGGACAATCAGGTTCTCCCCCACCTGCCTTATAGGGAAACCAAAAAAAAAGCCAGGTGTCAGTGGTGAATGGGGGCGGTGGTGGTCCCATAATAAACTTTGCTGAAAGATTACAACTTGGGTGCAAAGGTCCATAATAGTATATAATAACCCCTGCAGTAATATCTCGTTGGACAAAAAAATCAAACCCCTTGGTTCATGAGAAGTAGGCCTAAAATGTTTAAGACCCCACATGTTGTTAATATAACGTGTGTTTGTGCTTGTACTTACTTAATTATACCATCCTCCACATAGACATCGGCATAAAACGACTGGTCATCATTCACAACCCTCCCTCCTTTGATGAGCAGCCGCTCGCTCTGTGAAACATACAACAAGGAGAGAATATTTCACATTCATTTCAACTTTTTGTGTTTTGCTTTGTTTCATTTCAACTTTGCAGCCGTGGTCTAAGAAGGTGCTTTTAAGTTCAGAAGGCTGCAGGTTCTCACTCCTACCTCTCCCTATACCTCCATCCATGGCTGAAGTGACTTTGAGCAAGGCACCTAAACCCCAGACTTAAACCAATACCCTGTAAACAACAGTAAGTTGCTTTGGACAAAAGCGTCAGCTAAGTGTAATGTAATAATGATGTAATGTAATGTGAATTACAAGGTAAGGCTTCACTCTTTAGCACATTAGCCGAATAGCATGGAAGGGACTGGTCCAATCAAAGAAGCAGACACCTATCATCATCTTCTGCATGACAGCAGCGGGGTGATAAATGAGAACAAAGTAGGCTAAAAACATTTACAGATTACTTCAGAATTTGCAATTATTTTAGTTCAGTAAGGGAAAATAGTGCAAGCAGGGCAGGCAAAGATTAGGCCACACTGTTCCGAAGTGCAGCAGTGCCGTATCAGGTGCCATCAGTTGTCTGATTTCTACAAACTAATTGAGAACAGCATTAGGCAGCATTAGGCAAGAACATTCTATCGAATGCTATGAGGCGCCGCCTAGCCAATATGTCAGGAATTGCATACACATCACCGCTAAAAGCTTGCACGTACCTTACTTTTCCTCGCACATCACCGCTAAAAGCTTGCACGTACATTACTTTTCCTCGCACATGCACCCGAAAGGTTTGCACGTACACTGTTATTTGCTTGCACTCGAACAGGAAAACGTTGTGCATACGCCACATTTTCATGCACGCAGTAACAAAAATCTCACACACAAACTACTTTGACCTCGCACACACACCACTTTTGCCTCTCACACATACACACATTACACTCATACGCACAATACTTTTATTTGCACATGCACGCCAAACGCTCACACATAATTAGACTTTACTTCGCACATATCCCACTTTTATTTGCACATGCACACCAAAAGCTCGCACACATACCAGTGTTACTACGCACATGCTTGACTTTTCCCTCACGCACATACCACTTTTTTCTTACACATCACTACCATTCAAAATCGAGATTTCAGATGGTGTTTATGACAGGGAAATGGTATGTGTGCGACGACGTTAGTGTTGTGTGTCTCTGAGAAAGTGGTGTGTGTGTGTGTGTATGTAAGTTGTAGTGTGTCACACAAAAAGTGTTGTGTGTGCGAGCTAACATGTAGCCTAAATTAAGGGCCGAGCTCCGCCCAGGTGCCAGCTCATTATGCAAATGCAGACCGAGTAAAGAAAACATTGAATATTCTGACCATTCTGAACGTTACCCTTCTATTAGGCCTACTGTAAAATATATATATATATATATATATATATATATATATATATAAATAATAAAATGAATGGTGATACAGTTTCAGAAATAAAAATATTAGCGTCCACTCAAGACAGGAAGTGAAAAAACAACAACCGGAAAACCAGCCCAACCCACTTTCTTTGCCTGAACGTGGGTTGCTCGCACATTTAACGGACTGACGAACGGACTTCGAAATGGCTGCGCATACAGGGACGCCTTGTTAAATCAGGCTCATCTTGGACCGAGTCTGCTGATGGTGTTGGTGTCGAATTATTAGAACGAGCTAAATTGTTAACACCTGCCTGGATGTTAACGCCTGAATTTCCAGGAGAATCTATAATTGTGTTTAAAAGCCCTATAGCCTGATTTAACATGGCGTCCCTGTCCCTGGTATGCGCAGCCATTTCGAAGTCCGTTCGTCAGTCCGTTAAATGTGCGAGCAACCCACGTTCAGGCAAAGAAAGTGGGTTGGGCTGGTTTTCCGGTTGTTGTTTTTTCACTTCCTGTCTTGAGTGGACGCTAATATTTTTATTTCTGAAACTGTATCACCATTCATTTTATTATTTATATATATATATTTTTTTTACATAATAGAAGGGTAACGTTCAGAATGGTCAGAATATTCAATGTTTTCTTTACTCGGTCTGCATTTGCATAATGAGCTGGCACCTGGGCGGAGCTCGGCCCTTAATTTACATGTTAGCTCGCACACACAACACTTTTTGTGTGACACACTACAACTTACATACACACACACACACCACTTTCTCAGAGACACACAACACTAACGTCGTCGCACACATACCATTTCCCTGTCATAAACACCATCTGAAATCTCGATTTTGAATGGTAGTGATGTGTAAGAAAAAAGTGGTATGTGCGTGAGGGAAAAGTCAAGCATGTGCGTAGTAACACTGGTATGTGTGCGAGCTTTAAGGGTGTATGTGCATAGAAAAGTGGGATATGTGCGAAGTAAGGTCTAATTATGTGTGACCCAGATAGCAAAATGTTTTTGGCAGAGTTTTGGGCCAAATCGTGTGTTGACCTTTTGGCTGGCTTCGGTTTGAGTCCCCGGGCCAAAAGTGGCCCAAATTTGGCATGCCAAAACCAACCAAACCCAGCCATAAATTGACCAAAGTTCACCCAAAACCTATTTGGGATTTCCACGTACAGCCTTAAAGGCCCCAAAAGGAATTCCAGACCCCACCCTTCAGCCAAAATGCAGCCATAAAGTACCCATAACTGTCCCAGAACTGCCATAAATGAGCCTAAATACTGCCATAATGTACCCATAATTCAGCCATAATGTACCCATAACTCTCCCAGAACAGCCATAAATGACCCTAAATACTGCCATAATGTACCCATAATTGATCCCAAATGTAGCCATAATGGGGCCAAATGTCACTTATTTGTCTTATAAGTTTCCCTGTATACTTAAAATGTAAGTACCGGTATACAGAGAAACTTATAAGACAAATAAGTGACATTTGGCCCCATTATGGCTACATTTGGGATCACTAAATATTCCTGTTTTATTGTTGAAAATCGCACATTTAATAAATGTGTGATTTTCAACAATGAAACTGGAATATTTATGAATATTTAGAAAAAAAACCAAGACAATTAAATACATTTCATTATACTTTATTGCCTCCAAATGCTGTGACTGGTTAGGGTGGGCAAGTGGCTGGATTTGATGGATGGGTATAGCTGCACGGCAGGTGGCGGAGGACTGGGTGACTTGATGGGTGCTTGGATGTCTGGGTACAGGCCTCTTGTTTTCATCTTGGTCCCCTGGCCAGTAAAAGCAGGTACTCTATTGCCACATAGAGGTAGGTAGATCAGATCAGATTCGCGACATCTAGGAAAGAATAAAAAGATAAACCAAATTGAATTACTACATGCAAAAGTAACTTTGAAAACAGTGGCATTACATTTTTTTCTTCTTTTATTTAACCTTTATTTAACCAGGAAAATAAACCTGTTGAGATTAAAAATCTCTTTTGACAAGGGTGTCCTGGCCAAGTGGCGGCACAAATGCACTTGATTAATAGAGTAATAGACGGGAGAGGGGGGAGGGGTGTTATTAAAATTTGGTACCTGTTTTTGAGATCCGATTTGATTGACCCCTCCCACAGGTGACTGCAGTGTCCGTTCGCAGCACAGCATCTGAAAAGAGAATGTAGATGTTATTTCATATTTTATACATTTTAAATGACATGAGTAGTAGGCTACAGTAGATTGTACAACCATCTACGGAATTGTCAAAAGTAAAAGGGAGAAAAAGAATAGGAAAAAAACAATACTCAATCAAACAAAACCCTGCCAAAACATATAACTTGCACTTGAGTAGATAGTAGCCCACTGATTCTAAGATCAGAGTACTGGTCAAATTGGAGTTTTTTTTAACCTAGCTTTTAGGTTTTTCAATAACAACAAAGCAGTAGGCTATCTATCTCATTGGGTGTGCCTACAGTAGAATAACTGGTGAAACAGACTGGTCACTATGTTATATCATGTGCCATTGTTAAAGCTTTCTGCCAATTAGTAATGCTCCCACTACCCTGGACTTGTCAGTAGGCCTATCTGAGGTGTTTTTTTCCCCCTTATTCAGTCTTTTCCGAGATCCTGGTCTGGGGGCAGGCGTTTGTTTACATTTCACCATGAATTCACTTCTACTTTTACCTTTGACACCTCTAGTAAGCTACTCTCTGTGTTGAGGTATTACAAATGTTAGAGCAAGGGCCACATTTCTGTATACGGTTTACCCCCTGTTGTTGATAGCTGAACAATACACACTGCCTTAACAACTGATCATGTTAAATAGCCAGCGCTTAAACACAAACCGACCATTGCATTACCCAATACAGACGTATACTTAAAAGCAGTTACATTAAAAGCAAGGACTTTCACAACGAACGAAGATTAGACCAGAGAGAGGATAATAAATTGTGGAACCAACCTGTAGTATGCCTGTCAAAAAACAAGTTCCTCCACCGGGTGACTGCCTTCAGCAGCAGCACATCTGAAAAGACAATGTAGAAAAAAGCAGATTCACTCGATTGCTTCAGTAGTAGGCTAGAATTACAGTGAGTCAAACACTTTCCGTGACAGACAGATATTGCTAGATAGTGCTCTGCTTTGTGCCAATAGGTAGAAGATGCTCCATGCCTGAGTTAGCTAGCTCCCGGCTTTTGCTAGCTATCGTTGGCCAGTTAGCTGGGATTGCTAGTGTTGTTGTTCTGTGGTTGAAATTCCCTTGGCATTGATATCTGAAAGTGAATTTCAACCACAGAACAACACTTAATCAACCGTTACTGAGTATGAGGGTAGCAACTAAGATTAAATGTCACAGTTGTGTGTCACAGACGTTTGTGTTTTAGCTCCTGTTAAAAGGGTATCGAAGTTTCAGCGCATAAGACGGAAACCGACGGTCACAGACCTATGAAATCAACATGAAAACCGATAACACAAAATGCCTCATCTCTTAAGTCATCGGCGGTTGTATTTAATATAAAAACGTGTCAACTGCACTTACCTGCATAAACTGAAGTCTGACACACACTGGCGCTGGGGAAACTGAAGTGAGGCAAGCACGAGTTTCTCTTGACAGTTGATTTTGGCAGTCTTTTGGATTGCCGTAAGCGCACCAATGTAGAACGTTGCTGTCCCGCTCTCCACCCGAGGTTCAGATTAACCTGACACATGCCATAACCTGGCCATAACTCATTCATTCACAGTCCGCGCGTTTTAATGTGTTGTGGGACGCCATAAACAACCCATATTTTAGCCAAATCTTGGGGTTTTTTGCTTTTCAGAGGAACGCCCCAATTCACTGGCGCCCAGGTCAACCATAACCATGCCAAAATTTTGCCAAAAGCTTATGGCTTGCCAAAAGGAAGCCATAAATTGCAGATATCTGCCAAAACAAAGCCAAAATATCTGCTATCTGGGGAGCGTTTGGCGTGCATGTGCAAATAAAAGTATTGTGCGTATGAGTGTAATGTGTGTATGTGTGAGAGGCAAAAGTGGTGTGTGTGCGAGATTTTTGTTACTGCGTGCATGAAAATGTGGCGTATGCACAACGTTTTCCTGTTCGAGTGCAAGCAAATAACAGTGTACGTGCAAACCTTTCGGGTGCATATGCGAGGAAAAGTAATGTACGTGCAAGCTTTTAGCGGTGATGTGCGAGGAAAAGTAAGGTACGTGCAAGCTTTTAGCGGTGATGTGCGAGGAAAAGTAAGGTACGTGCAAGCTTTTAGCGGTGATGTGTATGCAATTCCTGACATATTGGCTAGGCGGCGCCTCATAGAATGCATCGGGAATATCGGAACATCCATTTCAGTAGCTTAGGCTACTCGGTAGCCTACATTCTGCTCCTCAGAAAAGAATGGCTAAAAAGCGGCCACCGCCCCCCCCTTATTCTCGAAGCCCCCCATCTGAACCCTGTTGCGCCTCGCATGTAACAACATAGGCAATAACCTTTAAGACAGGCTCAAGTAGGGCTACTTGTCTGTCATGAGCTCATAAGACGACAGCTTTGTAAACGATTTCCATAAGCTCCAAGCGTCTCATTAACATGCATTGATGATACTGATGCAATGATGCAGAAACCCCACTCTATGCCAATTCGACTCCTCTCTCACCATATTATCTTTTGGAATGCTGAAGTGACAGGTGACAACGTTACATCCAACAGCACGACAGGCATAGCCTCAACTCTTGTCGGCTTGCTAAGAATTTAATCCCTCCGCCTATCGCCGACAGTAGAGATTTAGAGAGTGTCTCGGTGGTCACTGCAGTAGCCAGGTCGCGTATAGGCTATCTTACCGTTAGATGGGGGATGCTCTTTTTCCCTTGGTAACCTGTCCCGGACATGCTGTTCCGCCCAGCCGACGTCGCGAGCACAGACGCGTTGTGAACAATGAGCTAATGTGCCCTTCTTTGTATCTCGAGAACGCGTACGCACAGCGCGATCTGGATACGACTGCCGTCGGATTTTGATGAGCGCCTCTCCCGGAGAGTGAGCGCGCGCGCGCGCGCGCGTGTGTGTGTGCCCACGAGTGAACTGGAGCGCCCCCCCTCACAAGTATAGCCTGTAGTGGCCAAAAAGTCACTGGCAGCCACAAAACCAGCCGCCAGATGGGACGCTTACTGCCGCGGGTGAAAATAATCTTTAGCAAGGCCGGAGTTTTGTTTTGTTCCCCGCCGAACAGAGATGACTTCAATATATGACGATTTGGATAACATTCTTTTTTAAAAAAAAAAATGCAATATGCAACATAAAACCACATACAGGAGCTTTACATAATTTGGAATGCGACATAAACATCGACGCACTAAAAGTAGCCTTTTGCACCATGGAATGTGAAAGCATTGTATTAGATGCAAAATATGGCTCACCTTTTCGTTGTCTCGTCCAGATATGTAATCGTTTCCTGAGAAGGTGACAACCACACCCGACCTGCCATCCTCACGGCTTGCCGGGTAGTTGGTGTTGGCAACACTACCTCGGTCACTGGCACAGTTGCTGTCTAGGATGCGCTCACAGCTCCCGCTCCGAGATGCCCGACCCCCTTTCGTAGTCACTGCGGTAGAGTCGAAAGCAATAGTTTTGTTGTCGAATGCCCCTTCCACAGAAGTAAACATTCCGCAATGTTTCTGACGGGGACCCGTTGCGATGGGCCTTGCAAAGTACACCGGGAGTTCATCCTCCCTGTTCAGTTCCCTCCGGCGGCCCGACATTTTACGCACAACAGACTAGAATCCTGCGTTTAATCGGGTGGCAATCTGGATGCTGGAATCAGGTCAGATGCTTAAGAGAATGCAGCCCGCTGCGGAGTGCCAGTCGTCTAGCGTGAGATGAACTGTGTACTGTAGCCTAACCTAGAGCCGCACAGAGGGATGGGTAGAATAAGTGATGAAGTGCTCCATTTTCAGCGCGTATTAACTACTGATACAAGTGTTGTAATCAGAGATGGAGAAATATGTCGAAGTAGTCAGGGCTTTTGGCCAGACACAAAACTTAGTGGGCTATATTAGTTTTACATACCACTGCTATGGTAAAGGGAAAGGCATGGCCTCATGACCAACATACCTGGCTGGCTGACTCCAATATTGGTAGTAATTGCAGTGTTTAATTCCCACAGACAAGTATTGACACATTGGGCAAGTCTGTGTATGTGAAAGCGAAAGCCCAACTGGGAAACTTCAACTCCCATTGTGACACAGCCCTCCACAGAACACAAGTGTTCACTGCACACTGCACACAACGAAATTGCATTTATGCTTCACCCGTGGAAGGGGCAACCCCCAATGGCACCCCAAGGGAGCAGTGCGGCAGGACGGAGCCATGCTCAGGGTACCTCAGTCATGGAGGAGGATGAGGGAGAGCACTGGTTTATTATTCCCCCCACCAACCTGGCGGGTCGGGAGTTGAACCGGCAACCTTTGGGGCTACAAGTCAGACGCCCTAACCGCTTACCCATGACTGCCCTATGTGTGTACCCAATGAGAGTAAATTACAAAGGCAACAGGACAGAAATTATAACACTAGCATCAGTGCACATTACTTATTACCACAAACAACATTATATAATGAACACATCATTGTTTTGCCACCCACAAACACCGTAAAAGTAGCCTAAGTAAAGCAAGTAGACATTGCCCGCATACCACATTGCCTTGCAGGAAATCAGTTCCTTTAGACCGACGTATTAAGTATAGGTCTACCAATGTACATTAACTTGTCACCAAGATCCATACAGCAATAGGTGCATTCTACTTTCTCGCAACGTCTACACCCGCATGCAGACAGCAATACATTCTGGAGTGGAAATGTTGCATGATGGTTACAAATCTTGTCCGATTTACCAAATTTCAGTCATGCTGCGACAAAGACACCACGTGTGTCATGATGTCAAACTCTTGCATAATCAATGTGATTGCAGATGGACCTTGCAACTCCTGCAGTTGCTTATCCCAGTTCATGCTCATTGCAAGGGTTTATACCACTTCCCCACACCTCACATGTAATGTGGTACATAGATCAAACAGGTGCAAGCTCATCATCTCATGCAAATGAGATGACATACTTTGAAACGTAGCCGACGTGCCAAGTTGAATACACCTAATATCTACTTTCGGTGAAAGCAATAGGCATGTTCATGACCAACTTCCATCATTCCACGACTGCAGAATAGGCCTACATAAGCGAGAACTTGCCATCATGGCGTGGATGGTGCTAACAGTGCGTTTGAAGTCGACCACAAATTTGAACGAGACTAGCTTGCACCAATTTGATCTATGTAGCACATCACATGTAAGGTGTGAGGGGACAGGTGGGGAGTAGGAGTTGAAAGAGGTGCAGTTCAAACTTTTCAGTGGTGTGGTACAATGCGTCTAGACTAGAGATGCACTGGATCCAGATTTTTAGGATCCTGCCGGATACCGGATCCACTGCTTAAGATCCTGACGGATCCGGAACCGGATACCGGATCCTACGAAAGGGTTGAAAAACATAGCCTACTCACACACGTGGGCCCTTTTTGTCACGTTGGCTCAAACTATTTTGACTGAAAAGCCTCGGCTACCGGATCCTGGATCCTGGAACCGGATCCGGATCCTGTGAAAAACCCTATTATCCTGCCGGATCCGGAACCGAATCTTGGATCCGGTGCAGCTCTAGTCTAGACCAGTGGTTCCCAACCTATGGGCCGGGGCCCACTGGTGGGCCCTGAAGGTATTCCAAGTGGGCCTTAAATAATAATCATATTTTGGTGTGTGTTGCTGTTGATTTATTTCACTGATTCTTGAGAAAGTGGCTAAAACAGGTTGTAATCTTGAAAGAAAAAAACGAAGTGAATAACAAAATAAAATGGTATATCCTCATAGACAAAGGTCTTGGCTTTTCAGAAATGCACAAGGCCAATCTCCCCATTTTGAATTTTTTTCAGAAATCAGGTTTTTCTCCGATCATACCATACCTTTTTGTCAACACGGTCAGACACAATTAAAAGCAATAAAAAGTGTATTGATTTGGTTGCATATATATCTGGAGTTTTTAAGTGATTGTGTGTGTTTTTTGGTTCACACATACGCCTTTAAATGTTGAAAATTCACTTTCATTCTATTTTAATACTGCTTCATGTGTTCTAATTTAAAAATATGTACTGTCAGACAACGCTTACTTAATGCCTAAATAGATCAAACAATTTTTTGTAATTTCACAAATATTCGTGAAGGCTTAAATTTGCTATTACTTTGATAATTCAACAACTCCAAAGGAAAATCTTGTAAGGACATTCATTTAAAATGTCCAAAACTCCTTCTTACGGTGGTGACTTAAGAACTGACGGTGGTGACAGTAATCTGAAGGTGGTGAAAGTGACCTAATTATTATCTACATTTAGCAAAATAAATAGCCCTCTCAAGTCAATGACATCTAGCATAAACACTTTATTTTTTGAGTGTGCACAGTATGTTTGTGCATGTGTTTTTTCTTCATTTGTTAGATGCTCTAGGAAGTAGGCCTAGATTATTGAAAATGTGGCATAAACAGGTTTTAAGTTGTTCAAATCCAAAATTTTAGAGGTGCATTATCATAGATGAAGGTCTTGGTTGTACAGTGAATGTATTGGCCAAGCTCCCCATGTTTTACATTTTTCATAAAATGGGCTCTTTCTTGGTTTTGTCACCAGCGTCAGACAGAATTAGAAGTGAAAAAAAAATATATTTACTGTATTGAAGTGAATTACTTTTACAATTCAACATAATTGTAGATACTTATTGGAAGCATATTCTTAAAACTGAAAAACACATGCTTTTTTGTGAACTACATCAGATGTCACCACCGTCAGGTTTTGTGACAAAAAACCCTCCAAATGCACCTCAGTGGAGGCTGGAGTATAAGTTTGGGTCACAATTATTACTAACATGTCTGGTAATGTTTCATTAACCAGCACAATTTAGTAAAATATGGAACAAGATGATGAGCGGAACAAAATCTGACGGTGGTGACATCTGACGGTGTGAGACAAAAAAACACTCTTTTACATATTGTGCATTTTTTGCTCACATTAGCCACTTCTTTTTCGGTCTGTTTCTTAGGGGCTTCATGCCGCTTCTGAAAAAGTATATATAATTAACATTAATGTAACATAATACTATTAAAACCCCCGACGGTGTTGACAGTTTATGGTTGGGACAGTACCAGTGTCCAAACAAATTAACAAATTGAGGAGAAATTAGTAAACTTACAGGAGCTTCAGTGATGGTGAAGTATTCAGTAGAGCTAAAGGTTTGAAAAGGGGTCCTAAGTAATGACAATGACCTTGTGCATACCTGATTTTATTGTCTTTTTAAAAAAATCTGACGGTGGTGACTAATATGCTGGACACACTTTGAGCAATCAGAAAATAGTAGTAACTATTGTTTACACGCACTATGTGCATATCTGCAGAACCACTTCAATATGGACTTTCACATCATGGTGATATTATTCAATAATATCAGTGATTTTTACATTTTAAGTCAATTGAAATGATGATGTCTGTCCTTGGGACAGCTGTTTTTACAGGGTGTGGGCAGGTTTATAGCCATGAAAAGTAATAAAATTACACTTAAATATTTCAAACGACTGTGCATTTGTGTAACAGACCCCTGGGTCTTTACCTGGATTCATTTTGTTCATGAAAATGTAGTTTATTTTCAACAGAATTGGCAGTTTATTGCTGAGACATGTTTTAGCCGCTTTCTCAAGAATCAGTGATTTGAGTTTTATTCTTAATTGGGTCAGAGGTGGGCCCCGAACATTTTTGACAATTTCGAGTGGGTCCCAAGTTGAAAAATGTTGGGAACCCCTGGTCTAGACGTCAGTAAACTTTTGGCCAACCAGATCAAGGGTGCATCACTGCGTATGCGGTATGACGACCCTTGCACTGAGCACCATTCGGGATAAGTAACTGCAGGTGTTGCATGGTTCGTCTGCAATAGCTTTGATCACGCGCGAGTTTGACACCATGTCTTTGTAGATGCGTTTTCCATCACCCCTAAAAAGTTTGTGATGCACCCCACTTCAACTCCTCCTTCCCACCTGTCCCCCCACACGTCACATGTGATGTGCTACATAGACCAAACTGGAGTGAGCCCTTCACCTCGTGCAAATTTGAGGCCGACTTTAAATGTGTAACACCAACCACAGCATGACAGCGAGTTGTCGTTGATGTAGTGTGGAGTCATCAATCGACAAGTGTTAGTCTCGAACACACCTATTTGCATGGGACGATGATGCAAGATTTTTTCCTCAAAAAACATTTTTACTGTCAGTTTAGGGTTATTGATTGTTTTTGACTGGGTGGCACAGCTTAGGCCTACGGCTATTATTTGATTTGGCACAATAATTTGGTATCGTATCAACCAATTGGAAAAGGTATTTCTCAAAAAATGCTTTTTTTGACAGGTAGGTAGGGTGTTGTGGGACTTTTGGCCTGCGTATAACTTTAATTGTTGCAGCATAGATAGTGCTATAGGAACATACAGAAAAAATGGCAAAACGTGCAAAACCGATTTCATGTCCCAACTGTTGGACCTCCAACAACAGTGCTGTGTTTGTACTTTTAGGACTTTTTGGACAAAATAAAATATATATCTTAATTATTTTTAAATGTATTGTTTTGGTTACTCAGTTCTGTTGCTCCACTCCACCAAATTAGAACCAGTAATTTGTGAGAAACTATAGTGTGTAGAGGGATATCTGAACCTGGACTAAGTCTTAACTAACTGTTGAGACCAGGGTGCATTTCTGGAAAGCGTAGTTGTTAGCAGTTAGCAACTTAGTTGCCAATGGGAAATTAAGTAGCTAACATAGTTAACAACTACGCTTTCCAGAAAAGCACCCCACTCTTTCTCTTCATTTGAATACATGGCAATGAGGGTCCAAGCAAACCTCAAACTGATTATTATTGTTCTGTACCGTCCACCGAAATTCTCTTCGTCATTTCTATCTGATTTCTCCACCTTCATGTCGGACGTACTTACTAACTATGACAAAGCAATAATTGCTGGCGACTTTAATATCCACGTAAATAAATCAGATGACGCAATAGCCAAGTCTTTCTTAGACACATTAAATGGATTCGGTCTCGTCCAGAATGTTACAGAACAGCCTACCCATCGAAAAGGCAACACACTTGACCTTGTTATTTCACATGCGCTTGATATCAACAATATATCGGTCACGGACGTCGGCCTCTCCGACCACCACTGTGTGTTTTTTGATTTTGACATTTCAACACAAATTAGCACACCCAACAATGTCATTCACAGACGACGCATTAATGCCTCTGCTGAGCTTAAGATTTCAGACCTCATCAAATCAGGTGACCTAATAAATGGTCACTGCACACCTGATGAAATGGCTGATAGCTTCAACAACAACTTAAGAGGAATTCTAGATAACATAGCTCCAATTAGAACGACGACAAGAACCAGAGCTAGGTATTCACCTTGGATGAATGACTCACTTAGAGCCTTAAAAAGAAAATGCAGAGTAACCGAGCGTCTTTGGAGGAAAACTAAATTAGAAGTCCACAGACAATCCCTTAGGGATGAGATCTCCTCCTACAATAATGCGGTACGCTCAGAGAGAAAAGCATATTTTTCCAAAATCATAACAGACAACCAGCATAATGCGAAAGTTCTTTTTTCCACTATTGACCACCTGCTTAATCCAACACATAGCAATAACAACCTAAATGCAGCATCACATGCCAAGTGCGAGGAATTTGCTAGATTTTTTAATAAAAAGATTGCCGACATTAGAGAAGGCATCCAAGGTGGAAACGCAGCAACCTCTGTCGCCCACTCAGGCGATACACCGAGGGGAGGGTTAAACCCCCCTAGGAGACCTGAGAGCTTCCAAAAGTTTTGTCCAATTACAGAGGACGACCTATGTAAAATAGTCAGGGAAAGTAAGCAGTCTACCTGCAGCCTTGACGCGATCCCCACATATCTGCTAAAAAACATACTTGGTTGCTTAGCAGCACCTTTACTGCAAATTGTTAACACCTCTATGCTTACAGGCATTTTTCCAAGCTCATTGAAAACAGCCATGGTAAAGCCACTCCTAAAAAAGACAAATTTAGATCAGAATTCTTTAAACAACTACAGACCTATATCAAACCTCCCCTTTATAAGCAAGGTACTAGAAAAAGTTGTATTTAAACAGCTTAATCAACATCTGGCTGGGAATGATATCTTGGAAAAATTCCAATCAGGCTTTAGAGCCAACCATAGCACCGAAACAGCACTTATCAAACAAACAAAGTTTCAGCACTTATCCTCCTCGACCTCAGTGCCGCCTTTGACACGATAGACCACAACATACTAATTGACCGCCTTGAATCTTGGGTAGGCTTGTCCGGTCACGTCTTAGAGTGGTTCAAAACATATATTACAGGAAGACAGTTTTTTGTCACCATCGGAGAATACGTCTCCAACAAGTATGATGTGCCTTTTGGAGTTGCTCAGGGTAGTTGCTTGGGCCCTCTCCTCTTCTCTCTCTATATGTTGCCCCTGGGCTCCATCATCAGAGAGCACAATGTTGATTTTCATAGCTATGCCGATGACACTCAACTATATATCTCTGTCGAGCCTAGCCAAACCACTGCCATTCATGCCTTGACTAAATGCATGTCTGCCATTACAGATTGGATGAACAGTAACTTCCTAAAATTAAATGAAGATAAAACTGAAGTGTTGCTCATTGGGCCTAAGAAAAAACGTGCAAAACTCCACTCAAGCCTAGGTGACCTAAGCATACACATTAAAGATAAGGTTACTAGCCTAGGTGTGGTCATAGACTCAGATTTGAGCTTTGAGCCTCACATCAACAAGATAACAAAATCTGCTTTTTTCCATCTTAGAAATGTCAACAAAGTGCGCGGCTTGGCCCCCGACAAGACGCTGAGAAACTTATTCATGCCTTTGTCACCAGTAGGATAGACTACTGCAATGCTCTCTTCTCTGGTCTCCCAAAAAAATTAATTGACAAATTGCAACTCATTCAAAATTCTGCGGCAAGAATCCTAACAAGAACCAGAATGAGAGAGCACATCTCCCCTGTCTTGGCAGACCTGCACTGGTTACCTGTCTCATACAGAATCGACTTTAAGATTCTGCTCACAGTATTTAAAGCATTAAATGGACTTGCCCCTAGCTATATCTCAGACATGCTCTCTTTTTATGCCCCTGCTCGAGCTCTCAGGTCCACTGATGCCAAGCTGCTAAGGACCCCCACCCCCCCGCAGAAGAAGATCGGCGACGCCGCGTTTGCCTGCTATGCGCCCAAGAGATGGAACGCCCTCCCCATCGAGATCCGATCAGCCACCTCCGTCGACTCCTTTAAGAAGCAGCTGAAGACCCACCTCTTCATCCTTGCCAACTCCTAGCTGCCAAGGCGTCATAGTGTCCCAGCTGCCGCAGCGCCCTTACTACTCGCAATCCAGCCCTGGCAGGGGGCTCCCCTAGGTGGCCGCTGGTCTCTGCCTGAGGTTTCTTCCTGACTACAGGGGGTCTTTTTTCTCAGACCTCACTGAGCTTTTTTTTTTTCCCCCTCACAACTATGAATCAAGCGAAAGGGAGTTTTTCCTCACCCCTGATGCCACCAGGGGCCGCACTTGAGCGCCCAATCTCTGTGTGACTATCTATGACTTATGATAGGCCCAGCCACTATGGACCTTACACATCTAAGAATCCTGGTCCTAACCTACGTTGACCTTATAACTCTACATTCTCTGTCTATCTCTTCTTCCTCTGCCTTCCTGCTTTTTCTGCCTCTCCTCTATACCTCTCCTTTTAAATCTATCTCTAACAATGTTTTTTTCCCATTTGTTAAGCACTTTGAGTTACATGCCTTGTATGACACAGTGCTATACAAATACAATTATTATTATTATTATTATTATTATTATTGTGAGGAAAGTAAAGTCCCCTGTGCAATACTTTCATTCAATTTAGTCGGTGTCAGTGCTTTTGGCAGCATCACAGAAGCTGGCGGTTGCTTGGACTTTTTGCAATCGATGTACATATTTTGTGCCTTGTAAATACAGGTGGAGAAAGGTGTTCCATGATACAAACGTGAAACACACACTGAAATCTTGGTACTGGTGGCTGGAGTTCAAGAGCTGAATCAACTCAAGGCTCTTTGGAAATATTATGCACAATTGAGAGAGGCACTGAACAATTTTGTAAAGATTCACAGGGGAAACGTGAAACTAGAAGTGAGAGATCTCTGCACTGTGTGGCAAGCTAGACACCCTAGAAATAGCTTTCATGGGACACTTCTGGGATACAATACGGCTGCCCTCCAGGACACCACCCTGCAGTTGCAGAAACATGACATTGACATGCACACGACTACACAGGCTCTCCTGTCACTTCATGACTTTGGCACAGAGAGACAATTTTGCCTTTTTGAAGGGTCAGCTTTAAGTGTTACAAATTCAGTCTCCCAAGTCGACAGACATGACCTCGAGCACACAAAGAAGCGCAAACGTATGGCTGATGAGAGTGCTGAGCTAGGTGTTGAAATTAGTGGAGAAGAAGTTTCGCACTGAAATGTTCCATTTTCTAATTGACAAACTTGTGTCCTGTCTAAACCATCGGTTAATTGCAACACACACCACAGCATATCCCATTGACCTGACCATGAGCTTGGCAGATGAACTTGTTTAGTACAAATCGTTCATTTTAGATGAACAAAAAGTGGCAAAATACAATGGCATTTAGACCATTGGTAAATTATCATGGTAAATTTTAATTTTAATTTATAGTCTTCTTTCCCAAATGTTTATATAACACTTGGACTTCAGGGGTGAGTGGGGGTGCAATGCAGACCTCCCACAATCCAGCCCGGGGGTCGGGCGCTGTCTTTCAGCACCTTGTTCGACCTGTAACTGTAACTAAGAATAATGGTGATTATTAACTTCCCCACTCAGTGCAGTGTCACACCATCTCAATATTGAAGTTATCCTAAATCGAGAATTTTTATCTTTTCTGTCCTTTCATTCTCGTATTGTGCAGATGAGCATATGGAACTGAAACTTGGAACTGAAATCTCCTGTGTCGTGGTTCACAGTGCGGATTTTATGTCTTGCGTAAACCAGAGTTTAGTTTGAATCTTACTATATTTGAAATACATACAAAAGAGGCTGCCGTAGAACAAGAAAACATGTCGCAAACAGCTGTTAAAATTTTATGAATTCCGGGTGATAAAAATAAATACCGTGCGCAATCAATATTTAATAGAAGAGACAGTATGCGCAAAGAACCCTAGAAACGGAAACTGGCCTGGTTAAAATGACTGGATTTTAGATAGAAGGGTATTTTTTTCAATCCTCATCTAATGTACAACATATAAATCCGCACGCAAAATGGTTAATTTCTTCACAACAAAGTCATCTGTGGCATGGGACGTGGAAGGCGACCGGTTTGATAGGCCTACGTGCCTGAACTTGTGTCAAATAGCACCCATACTGAATACGTTGCAGAATCCCCTGTTAAACCAGTGTTAAGTCCCTGTAGGATTCAGCAACGAGTAAGGGAAGCCAATTGTACGACCTGCTTCACAGATGGACGTCGACTTACACCAATAGAAACCTACATGGGCCGGCGCAACGGCTGTAGAAGCTGAGAGGTTCCCCTTGTAGTTACCAACTCCTCGCTCGTGTCCGATTTCGGAAGAGAAGAGAGCAGACGGATATGGACATTTGGTGAATTATTCGTTTGCTTTTTGTAATCAGTGCAGGAAACTACCGTTTCATGTGGATCATGCTAATGTCCCCCAACTGATCGTGTAAGTAAGTTTTTATATCGCACTATTCTATTTAGGAAACTTGAAACTGAATCAAAGTGTGAATTGCTTTACAGCCTGTTGGGGAGCTTGCCAGAGCTCATGCCAGGCTCTCATGCCAGCCTGTTACTCTCTGCAGTCTGTAAGCCATCTGAAAAGAAGTATTTTTGAATAGTGGAGAACACCCAAAAATGCGTGTTTTGTTGTCGGACAGGAGAATAGTAATAAGTAATGGTCTACAGCAGTGTTTCCCAACCAGGGGTTCCTGTACCACTAGGAGTACACGAGTACACTGCAGGGGGTACTTGGAAAATTTTAACTTATTTTAATTTTTTTTTTTTTTTTTAAATTTTTACAAATACATGGAACTTAGTTGCATTAGCATAGAGCAACTGATATAAAGCTCATAGCACAACGAAAAGGCTTAGGGGTACACAAGACAAAAAAGGTTGGGAAACACTGGTCTACAGGATAACATGTACAGTACCTCTCTGGAGTCATCAGAGACTTAAAATCCAAAATACACCATCACAAGCTTTAAAGAAGTAGAGAACCAAACATTAAAGACATGAGCTGTCATGTAATCCAATGCGTTACATTTTAGCTGGGCATTAAATCACAGTATAAATATGTGCCAAGGCCAAAGTTGACAAATTAAAAATGGTTTTATCCTCTGTTTTACAGCGACGATGGACCTGAATAACCCATCTCCACCCACCTCTTCTCCTCCTGTGGAAGAAGAGGGATTGTCAGGCACAGACACTGACCCCCACAGTCCCAAGTCTTTCACTTCTGAACCGCTGGCTCCGTCAGCCACCACACTACTTCCAGAAAGTCCTACCCAGTCTTTATCCAACTCTGACGCTCCTGCCACGACTGACGGCAAGTCTCCAGCAGCAGCATGCCCCGATCAGCCAGAGACGCCCAGCAGCACCTCCCATGCTGCCTCAGCCAACACAACCACCCCTGCGGCCTCTCCAGGTCCTCCTAAAACAACGCAGGTGTGCTTCAGCCTAGCAAACAGTGACACTGGGTCGTCACCTGACACCACAGCATTGTTGTCCTCTTCGCACAGTGTTCCACATTTGTCCCTGCCAGCCTCTGATTCACAACATGAGGATTCCCCGGCCGGGACAAGTGCGTTACCGCGACCCAAAAGCTTTCAAAACCTGGCCAGGAGGGTGATTATGCATGAAAGAATGAAGAAAGCCGCAGCAGAGTCCTTTGAAGAAGGTAATCATGTTTATGTACAGCTTTGATTCAGCTACCATGGTTAGGCACATTGGTAACTACTTACAGTATATTTTAACCCCTTAGCGCAGCACCTATGTTATAACCTTGCTGTCACCAAAATTGTAATGTCTATGTCTTAATCTGTTACTTAAGCAAGTACTACATTGAATGAGATCATGTGGACTGACTGCACCCGAACCTGAATCAAGGACTTTGGTAGATGGGCTGAGAAATTTGTATTTTGAAGAAGCATTTTATAATGTGTTAAAAGCATTGTAAAATCCATCTGGTCTTTTGTATGCCTACGAGGAAAGGAAAGTGAGTATTCGCGTCCTTTCTAAGAAAAGTGGCTAATCCCAACTGCATTACTCACCTGATCTGGATGAAGCCTATCATGTCGTTTCTGAATATTGCCCTCCCATGGTGTGTGTTGGTTGAGCTGAGTGTTTGCAGTTAATATGCTCAACAGTACCAACAGTACCATCATCATAAATGCCATGTTTGATTACTGTTAGTATCCACCCTTATTTACCTCACCGTTTTCAGGCAAGCCTCCAAATGTCTCCCATCATGCCACACTAGACAAATTACTGGATACAAATAGATCAAACATACTCAATATATGAATACATGTGATATGAATAGAACAAAAAAGAAGCACATGCTTCTATTACAATCACTTATTACATAATTGTAACAGATAGGGTAATGTGTAAATTCTTCTGCCATTTTCAGAGGAAGACGAGGACTTGACCTTTGAGGAACTGGAGGAAAAGGCCAAGGGTGGCGATGCAAGAGCCCAGTGCCAGGTTAGTAGTAGTGTGGGCGCACGCACGCGCACACACACACACACACGCACGCACGCACGCACGCACACACACAGCATGCATATATGTGTCGGTGTGTTTGAAAGAGAGCGAGAACGAGAGAGAGAAACAGACAGACAGACAGACAGGCAGGGGAGAGAGATGGCAGTGAAAGAAACAGCAAAACAAAATAACATTACATTTAAGATTTGCATACTTTTGCATTTTTGCTGACCTCTGTCACCATTTGTTTGAAATAGTCTCCTCTTAATAAATCATGTCATTGCCAAGTCTCCTGACCCACGTTCTCTATAGCAGACATGTCCTGGTCATGAGAGTCAAGCTATTTTCAGGTTTCTGCAAGATGAGCCTTCACTCTCAATATAAACCATGGCCAGGGAAGCCAACATGGGGGGGGTCAGTTGTCCCGGGCCCAGGGAGAGAGGGGGCCCAGAATTGGGTCCTCATTACATTGTGTGCATTGAGAGAAGGGCCCGGTCAGATGATTTTGTCCCGGGCCTAGCGAAAGCTGTCAACAGCCCTGCCCATGGCCCTCCCTCATGTATACACAATCAGCTATGCACTTTCTACATGCACATATTCGCATGTAGGCCGACAGAAATGAACACTCAAACACACACATGCACACACACACACACGCACGGCACGCACACACACACACACACACACACACACACACACACACACACACACACACACACACACACACACACACACACACACACACACACACACACACACACAAGAGTGAGACAGAGAGAGAGTGAGACTGAGATTCAGAAATATGCTGTCTGTGAAATCCACACCTTCTGACTCGTAATGTGGAAGTGTTGAATGCCAATGTCCATGGTCTCCTCCTTGCTCCATGCTGGTCCTCTATAATAGACTGACCTGTCAGCTTGTGCACATAGGGCCTCTGCTACAGCATGGAAAACTACTAGTGCAAGGGTTGGCACTGGTTTTGTGGTAATGATTCAGAAGTGCCACGCCATGAATGAGCTATTGAGAACCATTTTTGAGAACTTTTAACCCCTTAGCGCAGAGCCTATGTCTTAACCTCACTGTCACCAACATTTGAATGGCTATGTCTAAATCTGTTATTTAAGGCTCACTGTACTGTCTGTCATAGCAATGTTATTATATAATGTAGTTGAGTATTTTCAGCAAATAGTGAATAGGCCTGCTAGCGACCCCATCTGCAATAAGAGGCTACTAGCCCCCTGCTTTTCAAGAACTGAAAGCTTACTGTTATGTCCTACAACACAGATTGACAATGATAATGATATTTAAGACATTAAAATATCTCAACATAAAAAATCCACTCATGTCAAGATACATTACAATACATCGCAATGAGAATATTTAAATCATGTAGTGTTTGCTACAGTGTAAGACTACAAAATAAGTGATATGATAACATATTTATGTAATGTGCATAATCAAGTAAATTAAAATGATCCATCTTTTTTTTATTCATGTATCTCAGCTGGGTAAATACTACCTGGACCTGGCTGAGGAGAAAGACAGAGATGTGAACAATGAGCTGGCAGTGAACTGGTTCATAAAGGCAGCTAAACATGGCTACAAAGCTGCATCCAAATATCTGCAGCGCTGCTGGATTCAGAGGAAAGGTATGTGTCTGTGGCTTAGAGAATGTGAAGATGTAAATTCAAAATGGTGTGATGTACCAAGCCTACCAGCATTCATGCATACATACTGTACATGTACAGTACATCAACCGTATCTCACGTCATTTCGTGAAGTATTCACGAAAAAAATAACTTTAAAATTCGTGGTGCATTCACGTTATTGCCCGTTTTTCGTGGTTGGGCTACGCTTCCGCTGCCTATTCATTTGAATTGCCCGACTGCTGCCTAGCGACCCACTAGTTTGACGCCCTTTCAAACATTTCAAACAAGCAATTTAGGGTTAGGGTTAGGTTTAGGGTTAAGTTAGGGTTAGGTTTAGGGTTAAGTTAGGGTTAGGGTTAGGTTTAGGGTTAGGGTTAAGGTTAGGGTTAGGGTTAGGTTTAGGTTTAGGGTTAGGGTTAGGTTTAGGGTCGTATGACATAAGGCGTAAGTACCGAAAGGGCGTCGAATGAGTCCCGAGTGTATCAGCAGTGTTCTGTCAGCACCCCCTCCCCAAATGAATAGGCAGCGGAAGCGTAGCCCAACCACGAAAAACGGGCAATAACGTGAATGCACCACGAATTTTAAAGTTATTTTTTTCGTGAATACTTCACGAAATGACGTGAGATAGGGCTGGGTACATGCATACAAATGTAACAGAGGCTAACTAGCAGACTTGACGTGGAACGTTGGTAAACCTCCCTCCCAAAGCCTCATATACAGTAGTGTCGATGCCGTTGGGCTGGGGGACTGGTCCTTTGGTCCAGTGGTATCATACTGTGCCTCTCAATGCCGGACTGTTGTAGTTGACGAGGTCATAGGTTCACACCCCCGAGGGGGACGAACAGGTGCAAGATGACCTACGTCACACATACACACTACATCTGTCGTATCATCATTATGAAATCCACCTTTCGTGTTTGCCGTACAGGTATCACTCCAGAGAATGAGGAGCAGGTGCGAAAGCTCTCCACAGAGAGCAAGTTTGAGATGGCGGTGAGGCGCGCCGCCATGATGATGTTCCAGAAGCTCAACCCTGACGGCAAGAAGGCCGTGGGCATGTCCGAGATGCTGGAGAATGTCAATGCAGTGCCAGGTATGGCACGCGGGGTCGGAGCATGGAGAAAGCTGCTGCAGCCTGAACAGTAATGCTGTTTTGTTGATTGGTTTTGGTTGGCTTATTTATTTGCTGTTGTGGCGCCGTGGTATATGTGCACTATGGAGTGTGTATGTATGATGCTGCATGAAGTTTTCTTGTCTGCATTGTGACCATGAGTCCAGTCTTTGGTCCATCTATTTTTCTGATAAGTTGTTTTGGAGAAATGTTAATTATTCCACTTGAATGGTAAAGAGGTTGTCTTAAACGTGCAGTCCATGATCTCCTACCTCTTTTGAATTCTGCAAATTGGTTTCCCTGTTTTTTAAAACTCAACTTCTTCAAAAATTACATTGCGCAACTCCCATTGTGCAGAAGCCAATGCGGAACAATTGCAGCGAGTTAACATGTTTTTTTTGTTGTTGAAGGAAAGGAGCAATGTAGGCTACACTTAATGGGGCTGTGATATCAATTATCTTCCCAAAGGCTATGCACTGCTCCATGAATGCACCTATTGAAAAGTTAATGTTCTAGATAAGCTTTGATGTCAGCAAAATATTTAAGACTGCTTTAACCTCGTTAAAGCATGAACACTGCTTAATAGACAAAAAAAACAAGCAGGCAACTTTTTTTTTGTATGCTGTCTTCCATTTTGGAAAGTGAATGTAGGGCATTTGATATAGGCCCCTGTGAGGTGTTGTTTACACAGAGCCGTGGTTGAAGCCATTTTAATTAGCCGCATGTCCTGGGCTTGCTTGAGCATTATGTAACCGGGGGCAACGTGTTTGGCGTCTCGCGCCTCTGCTTTCTCTCTTTCGGGAGGACGTGTGAAGTGACTGGATCATGTTGCTCGCTGCTGGAATGTTAGCTGTGACTGTTTGACAGTCGGTTGGTCGTGTCTGCTGCTGCCATGCTGTACTCAGTGCTCACCAACAGGTGGCCCTGCTTCCACAGGCAAAGTTCCCACCTCTGTGGACCAACAAAGACAGGTCCTGGAGAGCATGGTCGGAGGAGAATGTAAGTCATCACATTAAGCTTCTGTATTACGTTCATCATGTCTAACTGTTTAACTCTCAACACTTTAGATTTTCTTTTGCCTGAAGACATGTAAAAGCTTTATGTTTTAACCTGACATGTTTCCACATGTCTTAAGCAAAAGAAAATCTAAAGTGGGGGGATCACATTTAGCAGGTTGTAGTAATCATGTTAAGTGATGTGTCCCTCAACAAATATCAGTTAAAAATCTCATCTCCAACAGTTTTCATTTACATCAAGTCAAAGCCCACGTCGAAAATACATTTCTTCACAAGGCCTGTCCTGTTTTTAAAGCCTTTCCATAACACGGTGTGTTCCACAGCCCAAGTTGACCTAGACCATTTTGTGGAAATCACAAAGCAATATGCCCAAGGCATTGCACCTGGTAACATACTGGAGGAGGAGCAGCAGAAAGATGCTGAGGAGACAGACAAGCGTCCACAGGTACGCTGACACACAAATGGTAATTACAGGGCCTATGGTAGTTACAGTGCCTACTGTATGTGTGTACACATACTGTATATGACAGCGCAGTGAAGTCAACACATATTTACCCTATATTTAAATGTATTATTATAAAGTAAAGTAAAAAGTAGTGTGATAAATAGTACAATAGGAGATATATTATAATAAGTCATATAATAGTACTATATTTAGTACTATTTTTACTTGTATGTATGTGTCACCATTTTAACCATTTTAAGCTGGATGTGTAAAGACATACAGTAATTCAGCACAGTATGTGTGGTATTTGACTTTAAATAGGAATCAAGACGGCATTCCCACGGACACCGCCGGATGCTGAAGTCTAGCTGGGGCGGTGGGATGATGCTGGCCACCAAACGCAGTGGCGCCATGAAGAGAGCCATTGATATTAAATCTCACTTCCTGGTAAACCTACCACACACACAGCCATTGCCATTACCATTATAACAACACAGCGTTAAAAAACAATCACTCAATACAGATGATTTAGTGGAACATTTGCAAGTTTCTTTCAATTTAGTGAATTTTGTTCTGTGAAAAAAAACAACAAATATAGAAATGGTCTTGCTGCTTCATTTTACATTCCCTAGAATACAATATACTGCCTCTTATTATGTTTTCTTCTGTCAAGCTATCTCTTATTTCCTGTCCTTGTCTTTCCTCCTGTTCAGGGCCTCCAGTACCCCATCCACGCCATCATGGTCTTGAAGGACCAGCTAATCGACTGGGCGTCGCGAGCCGGCGTCCAGTGGCTGAGCACCATCATCCCCACGCACCACGTCAACGCGCTCATCTTCTTCTTCATCATCAGCAACCTCACCGCGGAACTGTTCGCCTTCGTCATCCCTCTGCTCATCTTCTACCTGTCCTTCATCGCCATGGTGATCTGCACGCTCCGCATCTTCCACAGCAGCAAGGGCTGGGAGAACTTCAGCGCCCTCACGGCGCTGCTCATCCACTTCGAGCCCACTCTGGACGTGGAGCAGGCTGAGACCAACTACGGCTACAACCAACTGGAGCAGTACTTCTACTTCCTGACCTCTGTCGTGTTCGTGATATTCACGTTCCCCGTGGCGGACAGAGGGTGGATCCCGTGCTCGGAGCTATCCACGGTGGCCATATTCTTCACGATACTTAGTTACATGAGCCTCAGCCCCACGGCTGCTACGTATGCGCGGAAGGCCATCATCATTGAGGTGGCCTCGTCTGTCTGCACCATGACCCAGTACCTGCCTGAGACCATGGTCGCGGCTCGCATGCTGGGCACCACGTACGCCACGCTGCCTCTTGGACAGTCGGTCGTGCTCAAACTCAGCCTGCCCTGTCTACTCTACATCTACCTCTTCTACCTGTTCTTCAGGTAGGTATGATTGGAGACATTGGAATAGTGATCTTGATGTTTTTACCCATGATTTTTTCTCCTGTGTTCATCTCACTCTCTGATATCTAGATGGATACTGTATGTAGTTACGTATACACCGTTTCATACGCTGTCTGATATTTATGTATCCAAAGCTTGGTAAGTTTGAAGAAGGCCAGACGGCCGTAACTTCACGTATTAAAACATGGAGCAGAGTGTGCAGCTTTCTCTTTATTTTCTTTAAATATATCTCTAAAGCTAACATACGTAGTTTATCATGTGTTTTATTTTATTATGTGTTTAAAGATATTGATGTACTTGTACAAGTACTTCTAGCTCTTGTTCACAGATGATCTTATCTTCCTTCCCTCCCTCCCTCTCTTTGCGTCCACTAGGATGGCGAGGATGCGCGGCTTCAGCGGCATCTACTGCTTCCTGGTACCTTACCTGGTGTGCTTCATGTGGTGGGAGTTCTCGGTGGTCCTGCTGCAGTACTCCACCGCCGTGGGCCTCATGCGCACCTGCGTGGCCTACTTCCTGCTGCTGTTCGCCCTGCCTGTCCTGGCCATGGGCTTGGCCCTCTTGCTCTTCATCCAGATGGTCAAGTGGTTCCTGGCGCTGGAGCTGACCAAGATGCTGGTGACGCTGGCCGTGTGCGCCGTCCCCGTCACGCTGCGCCTCTGGACCCGCTTCAGCCTGTCTCTCTTGGACGTCTTCCGCTCCATCACGCACCGCGGTCCCGTCAAGCTCATCCTCATCTGCATCTGGACCGTGGTCATGCTCTGCGGCCTCTACCTGTACAACGTCGAGGGCATGAAGGTCTACAACTCCACGCTGACCTGGCACCAGTACGGCAAGTACTGCGGGCCGCCGGCGTGGGAGGCGCGCGGCATGGCGCAGACGCAGATCTGGTGCAGCCACCTGGAGGGCCACCGCGTCACCTGGACGGGCCGCTTCCGGCACGTGCGCGTGGCCGAGACGGAGAACGGGGCGCACTCGGTCATCAACCTGCTGCCGGTGTTCATGGCCGACTGGATGAGCTGCCTGTATGGAGAGGTCTACCCCAAGTGTGACCCGGTGAACAACACCGCCACGGTGAACCCGTCAGCAGCGAACAACGTCATGCCCTCGAGCCTGGAGCAGCTGATGCGGCAGCGCGAGCAGGAGGACCTGTGCCAGATCAAGGCCCTGGCCAAGCACAAGTGCCACGTGAAGCGCTTCGACAGCTACTGGTTCGAGGTGACGGTGGGCATGCCGGTGGACGCCACGGGCGCCTTCGTGGACGACCCGGGCTTCGACATCGTCCTGCGCGCCAGTCACGAGTTCCAGCAGGTGCTGCTGAACCTGGACCGCGGCAGCATGGTGGAGTTCAGCACCAAGCTGGAGGGCAGCAAGCTGGGCTCCAAGCTGCCGGTGTTCGAGCTCAAGGCCATCCACTGCCTGGACTGCAAGTCCACTCTGATGCCCGAGGGCCGGCAGGTGAAGATCGAGCGCAACTGGCGCCTGAGCATGATGCGCGCCATGAAGTTCGCCTTCGACTTCTTCTTCTCGCCGTTCCTCTCGGCCAGGATCTAATGGGCTCATTACAAGCACAGGCTTTTTAAAAAAAGATTACTGTCTTTTTGACTTTATTTATGATAGCACAGTGAAGATGGTGACAGGAAGCGAGTGGGAAGAGAGAGATGGGGAAGGGCTGGCAAAGGACCCGGGCCAGGAATCGAACCCAGGTCGGCCGCATAGTAGACGAGTGCCCCACCGTTAGGCCACGGTAGGGCCTACAATCACAGGCTTTATAGGTGGACAGGTCAAACAAAACGATTGTGTCAAAGCCAAAAATCTGACATGGGAGAGAAGCAATATCACTATTAAAAAAAAAAAAAATGATTTACCAGATTTATCATTCGAAAGAGACCTCCATGAAATGTGTATTCATGTTGTCTGTGTGCCATAATGTGTTATTTAAAAATAATTGAGCTCATCTTTGTCTAAGCAGCTGTCTTAATTAATATACATAAGATCACAAGATGACAAGAATCAGCTTCTCAGCGATGAAGCAGTTGAATGAAAATGTCTGCTCTTGTTATAACACTGTAAGAAATAATTGAACACTCAGAGGAACTTTTCTAGCAAACTGTTGCACCATCCTTCATGTCTTAAACAAAGCAGCAGTTCACAGATTATAAGAGGTTCTGCTGCTATGCACAATCTTCAATCTTCTGCTTATTTGGGACTGTGCACTGGAAAGGGAATTCACAGTTCTGACAATGCAATGTGTGCCATTTAACAGCGGGTATGTATCAATATGTAATTGAATTGAATCTTTTTTTTTGATAACTTTTGGATAAAATCTGGATTTAATAACCATGTTGAAAGAACAATGGGGTAGTGGTGACCTCTTTTGAAGCCCAATATCACTGGTTTAACATGTGGTGTCTTGTAATGTGTTATGAGGAGGAAGTTTCTGAACTTGATCCAGAAGAGCCCACCCCAGTGCCTTTATTTTGAACTGTCCTATTGACTGTACTCAGTCTTGGCTTCCTGTATTTGTAGGGACATTTTTTTTTTTTTACCTTTTAAATATTTTGTGATTTTCTGAAAAAAGTAGTAATTGTAGCCCTTTTGTTGTCTGGTTGACATCTTAAATATTAGTACAATATTGTGCGTATTCTCGCTGGATTTCGGTGTTAAAATTGATTTTGCTCGAATTGATGAAAAAAGAAATAGAAGTAGACATTCCACTTCGTCTTCAAATGTTTACCCTCCATTTTCACCATTTTATGACATCATTATTGGGGCGGGGCCGAATTCTCAGTATTATAAGTGCCTAAACTATGCTAAATTTGGTGATTTTTCTTGTTTTGCTGAAAGCCATACTGTTCATACGTATTGTCCACACTCTACACCTCATGTTCTTCCACACATTCAGCCCCACCCCATGCCCAGAGTCCATGCGTTCACACACACACACACACACACACACACACACACACACACACACACACACACACACACACACACACACACACACACACACACACACACACACACAAAGATGGATGATGAAAATTTGAAGACAAAATCTTGTTGTTTTACATCTGTACAA
Source organism: Engraulis encrasicolus (assembly GCF_034702125.1). Taxonomy (NCBI): domain Eukaryota; kingdom Metazoa; phylum Chordata; class Actinopteri; order Clupeiformes; family Engraulidae; genus Engraulis; species Engraulis encrasicolus. The sequence goes on from NC_085872.1 coordinate 27,588,758, forward strand.
GCAAAATTGGCATCAAATTTCAGTGAGACCTTTTTTTTTTGACAGGGTACTGTACTATATCCAACTGGACAATATGATAATGAATTTTGCTTGAAATATTTGTCTAACCATAGATGGACTAGATAGTACAAAGCAGCCAGCTCTAGTAGGCCTACATACTATATTCTTTTGTTTTTTTTGCAATAACAGGAAACTCTTTTACCCTCGCCCTCTCTGTTGTCCTGTTGAGATTAAAGTATTATTATTAAAGCATTAAAGCATTGTTAGCAACCTATCAGTGAAGTGAGGGCCTTGGTCAGCTACACAAGACTGTTATCATCATTGCACAGACTTTATTTGTTTAGCTCCAGCTTTCGAGCATTTTAAGAGAAGTGCTGATGATAGTAAGAGTGCTACGAGTATGATAATGGTGATTTTACAACTTGTCCATGGGGTTCTCTCTAATATGTCCCGTCCTCACCATGTGCATGTGGCCTTGCGTTTTCCTGATGCCCCACCTACGTGGAGAAAACGATTAAGTTTCCTCGCTGTCAGCCTAGCCAAAACAACTTTTGGGGGGACTTCATTCACCATCCTGATTGCACATGAGAAAATGACATTAGAATTGCACTTTTGTGAGATATTGAAATACACTTCTGTCGTCAGTGATGTCACCACAAGGCCACAAGCAGGCAGGGGAGGATGGTAGTTTGGATATTAGTAAGAATCCTGATGTCACCAGGGTGCTACTAATGTGAGCGAGAGTATGCACACTCACTTACAAAATCAAACTTAACTGGACAACCTCACAGTAGTGATGAATCAAAACAGACCTGACCAGTGAGAGAGGGTTCATTCATTGGTTCTATGTGTTAACAAAGACCATTGGATTACTGAAGCATGTACATATGCATCATTGAGCCCAAAATGAATTGTTCCAGAATTTGTATTATTTACCACTTTGTTTTACAAATGTATCCACATGATAGACCTTGCATAAATTACTCATTACTAAATGTTGTGTCATTTCCCAAGTTTCATGTCCACATTATTTACTACTAATACCCCCGTGTTTGATTTATTTTTCAATGTGTACCTAGTAATTGTTTGCACTTCACTTGGATATGCCTACTACAGTATTTTGCTTAAATATAAGGTTTTATGGCAATATTTTAAAAGGTTAATAGTTTAGAAATGAATCTCTGAATAATGTGCAAGAATGTCCATCTAAGTCAAGTGCAACCAAATACTAATTCTGTAACAGTTCAACCAGGTCGTTTGCTAGTGTTGTGCAGTCCGGATCTGATTGCTGTTGAGGACTTAAGACACCTCAAGGTTTAAGACAGCTCTCTATATGATACTTCAGCCTTATAGTATTTGGAATGTTTACATCTTTTGAGTACAGAATTTTTGAACCAGCAACACATCAGACATTTTGTATATATATATAGTATATGTTGATATAGACATAAAACTTGATTGTGAGACAGTATTAGATGCTGTTTCTTCAAAATGCTAAACTCGAAGAGACATTTACATGTATAAAATCATGTACAGTTGAAATGTACATTTTTGTTTATGTCATCCTATCCTATATTATGAGGCGGGTGTAGATGGTAAATTCATACGAGTAATTTCACATCCATTTCTAATCCTAACATTACTTCACTGCACGCATGGTCATATTTGAATAATTGAGAATTAAAAGCGCTATTTTAATCTAGCCAGATGCAGTGAATCATAAAGAGCTAAATTAACAGACTTACATTTTGACACGATTGTGGATTTTTTTTCTGCTGCTTAGGCTACATTCATTTTCAGATGTTACAAGTGATTAAAAAAAGAATTTCACATTTTGATGGCACAATAGCGCTCCGGTGTAATGCAATACAAGACA